>NW_026294751.1:3237500-3554185 GCF_026119805.1 Tympanuchus pallidicinctus | reverse complement strand
CCCCCTTCCCCACCCCCCCCAAGCTGTGCCCCCCATCTCGGAGTGGTTTGCCCCCCGCTTTTGGGGAGGGCGATGTGTTTTCTTCCCCCCCCCCCCCCCCCCCCCCCCCCCCCAATCAACTTTCTGCCGGGCGATCTCGTAGGAAATTAGTGCCGCCCTGTTCCTCAATTCGCTTCTCATATGACCTCCAGACTTTCTGGCGTCAGGAATTATCTTGTGACCAGAGAAAAAAATTAATTGCGGTAAAGCTGAGGTTACGATGGAGAAACCAGATTTAGGTCAGCGACGGCGCTCCTGCGAGCGGGCGGGAGGGATTTCGGGGGGGGGGGGACGGACCGGGGGGGGGTGGGGGGTGGTAGATTTATGGGCACGGGGCTGATTTCAGCAGCAGGACCCCCCCGAACCTTGAAGTCCGAAGGTGTATGGCCGGGGGGGGGGGCGGACCCCACGTGTGTGCCCACAGTGGGTGGCACTTGGAGGAGGGGGGGGGCAAAGCTCCCCCGTGAGAGCCGCATTGTGGATGGATGTGAGGGGTGATTTCCCCCCCCCGCAGTGAAAGCAATGGCTGTGCCCCCTCCAACCCCCCCCCCCGTGCATCCATGGGGCGTTTGGGGGAACTTCTGTAGGCTTTGGTTGCTTGGGAAGGGAGCTGGGACCCAGATAATGGGGGCTGGGGGGGTGGGGGGGAGGGGGGCAGCGGCACCTGGAGCAAATCACTGCCCCCCCCCCCCCCCCCAAGCAACGGGGATTTGTTCCGGAGCTGCCCCAATCCCAGGACAGCAGTGCAGGGTTTTGTTTCCCTCCTTCCAACCCGTCAGAGCAGTGCTGGGGGGGGGGAATGGGGGGGGGACGGCACATTTTCTATTTTTCTTCTTCCCCGTCTCACCCTCGTTACAAATTCCCTGGGAAATCACCTCAGTGTGCAGCACAGGGGCAAGCAGCCCCCCCCAGCTCCCTAAACCCCTATTGAATGGCTTGGGGTGAAGGGGGGGGGGGGGGGTCACGTAGGAACCACCCCATGGAAACAACAAAATCGGAGCAGAATAAAACAGAACACGATCAAATAGCTGAGGACACCCCAAACCATTTCCTGGGAGTGAGGGGAAGGGGGGCAGGGGGGAGGTTGGGGGCAGATGTGGGGTCCCCAATGTGTTCCTGGGGTGTGATGATGATGATGATAATGATAATGGGGGGGGTGGCAAATATGGGGTCCCCACTGCGTTCCCCTAGGGGGGCGTGTTGATGATGATGATGATGATGGAGGGATGGAAGGGAAGGGGGGAGGGACAGATGTGAGGTTCTGTTCCCATCCCTGGGGTGTGATGATGATGATGATGATGGGGTATGCGGGGGGGGGGGAAAGGGTGGGGGGGCAAATTTGGGGTCCCCGCTCTGTTCCCATACCTGGAGTGTGATGATGACGATGGGGGGAGGATGGGGGGGGGGGGGGGGAGAAGTTGTGGGCTTCAGTTCCCATCTGGGGGGTGTGATGATGATGATGATGACGGGGGGCGTGGGGGGGCAAATGTGGGGTCCCCATCCTGTTCCCACAGGCAGTGTGTGACGGTGATGATGATGACGATGGGGGATGGAGGGGGGGTGACACCCCTATTTCCCACCAGGCTGAAAGGACAGAACCAGAGGGTGAGGGGGGTTGGGGGGGGTGGATAAGAGAGGGGGGGGGGGGGGTTTGCTTTTGTTTGCAAGGGGTTTTGTTGGCGGCCGTTCCCACAGGCCCGAACGGGGCGGCGGGACCCGCTGCCTTTGCCCAGCTGTGGCTCGGGCCCTCCAGCTGTGTTGATCTAACTCCCGGCCCCAGACAGCCTGGCGCCAGCCCTGTGCACGTCATGCATTCACACAGGGATGCGTGGCCAAGGCAACCTCCCCGCGCCATGGCCACGGAGCGTGCGAGCCCAGCCGGCAGCGCGGGGACGTTTCCGTCGTCCGATGGGCCCCCCCAAATAGCGGGGGAGGTCGGGAAGGGGAGGGGGGGGGGGATGGATCCCTACTGGGGGGGGCTGGGGGGGGGGGGGGGGGGTTATCGATGTGTCCTCCCCCTCTCCGACCCCCAGCCCTGCCCTCCTTTGGATGGGAGGAGGAATTCTTGGCTCGGAGGAGGGAAAAGTGTGTGTGTGTGTAAGGGGGGGGGGGGGGAAGGGAGAGGGAATGCTCCAGAGTGCAATGATTTCATGTTGAAAAGGGCCCACACTGTGTGTTTTATTAAAAGAAGAAGAAGAAAAAAAAAGCCAAAAGGGGGAAAAAATAGAGTTGGAAGCGCGGAGCGTGGGAGGGAGAGGGGTTCAAACCTCCCCCCCACCCCCAGCGTGAGCCCAGCGCAGAGCTGGGGGGGCACCCATGTATCCCCCACCCCCCACCCCCCCCCTGCAGCACCTTTCCCCCTCGTTCCCAGCACACGAGGTCTCTTTAATCCCGGATAATTTTGGCTGTAGGGCGCTGTGGGAGTTTCACAGGGGACGCCCGTCACCCCCTGCCCTCAGCCCAGCCATCGCCTCCTGCTGCTGTTCTTTAGGACGCTGATGGAGGTGGTTTCTCCCCAAAGAAGCCCACGCAGGTGGCGGGAGGGAGAGGATGCAGAGCGGGGTGGAAATGGAGCTCTATGGGGGAAGGAGGGGGGGGGGAAACTCTGGTGTTCCCAAACCTGAGGGCAACGCTGGCCCTTTTGGGGGAATTTGTGGAGTTCTGGAGGGCAGAGCTTCCTGGAAGTGCTGCATCCATCCGGGGAAGTGATTTGGATGGGAGAGGGGAGGGACAGAGACGTGGCAAGAACCCAAGTGAGCTACAAAGGGAAGAGCAGCTCTTCCCCAGCGGTCATCTGGATTCACTTTCGGGACAAGGACAGGGCGTAAATCCCATCTCCCTGTGATCTTTGGAGGGCCTTTTTAACCAACCCTAATTCATGAGTGGGGGCTGGAGGGGTCATAACCAGCAGCACCCAAAGCAACCACATCCAGCTGTCCATCCATCCATCCATCCATCCATCCATCCATCCATCCATCCATCCATCCATCCATCCATCCATCTCTCCATCTCTCCATCCATCTGTCCATCCTTCCATCTGTCCATCCCTCCATCCATCCACCCATCCATTCCTCCCTCCCTCCCTCCCTCCACCCATCCATCCCCCCCTCCATCCCCCTATCCCTCCACCCATCCATCCCTCCATCCATCCGTTGAGTTTTGGGGATGCTTTGAGCAAATCTCAGCTCTCACCCCGGACTGCTGCAACCAGAAGAAGGTCGGAGGAGAAATGCAGATGGATGCTAAAGGGGAAAAAAGGATTTTTACTTCTTAACCTCCGTAATCTCCGACGCTCCTTGTCCCGAGGGCTGGACCCAACCCGGTGCCACACCGGTGAGGTTTGGTAACCGCGCTCCTCCCTGGGGCGCTGGGCTCCAAATGCCCCAATTCCTGAGTGTTCCCACTGGGGCTGGGCTCCCCAGCACCCCAAAATGAGCAGCGAGTCCCCCAGCCCCATCACTGGGAGCACTAATTGTGCTGGGATTACCCCCAGCCCCCCACCTCCACCCCCCTGTGTTGCAGCATTCCCTCCCATAGCCAGCCAGAGCCCGGCCCCCCCCGTTTCCCCAGCCTCCCCCATAGTGAGCTGTGGTGCTGCAGGAGGGGAGGGGGGCTGCTCATGGAGGCCATGGGGGTTTCCCAGGTTGGGGGTTGGCCTCCCCTAAGACATTGGGATCCCATGCAGCACCTATGTGCCTTCCCACTGAGCAGCCCCAAATCCCAGATTGAACCTTTCTGACCTCACCTGGGAGAGGCTCAGCCCTGAGCTCGGCAGTGTGAACACACAGGGGTCAAATCCACCTCTTCCAGCACCAGAACCCTCTGATGAAGCGTGATTTGCTCCTCCTCTCTGTGCTGTGCCTCAGTTTTCTCTCTCTGTTATTCCTATGCTGGAACACCCCACTATTTTGAAGGGGTGGAAGCTTCCCAGCAGCACAAACAGGAGGGATCCACTCCATCTCTCCCCAGCTCAAGGGAAACTGAGGCACGAGCCGAGGGGCTGCCAGGAGGGCAAACCACAGGGATGGGGTCTGGGGATCTCCTCCACCCCCACCAGGACAACGGTGCCTCACACTGGGGGCTCTCCTCCCCAAGGAAAGTCCAAAGGGGAGCACACAGCGCTGAGCCATCATTAGGGTTCAGAATGAACACAGAGATGCATCACCTTTACGGGCAGGGAGAGGAGAGCAGGCTCTCCCAGGGGAGGGGGGAAAAGGGGGGGGGGGGGGGCTGCATGAGGCAGCCTTGTCCATCCAACCCCCCCGGCATCGCACCAGGCTTTGGGGGTGGTTCTCTGGGGGGTTCTCACAGCCCTGCAGGGCCTCAGCGGCCGTTCCCAGCACCGGGATTCCCCACAGCTGCTTCCTGCCTCCCTATCTCACGGGCACATCTGGGGGAGCAGCCCCCCCCCTCCCCCCCCACAGCCGCTTCCTGCACTGTCCGCCTCCCCCCCCCCCCCCCCCCCCCCCAACTCTGGCCACTGTTCTCACGGCAGCCCCCAAGGCCAAGCGGAGCCCCCCGGGGTCCTGCTTCCCCTCCAAGATGCCCACCCTGAGCCTGACCCTGCTGCAGCCTTCCCACCTCCCAGCTGCATCCCCTGGGCTGTTTTACTGCTCTCCCCCCTCCCCCCTTCCCCATCCTTCACCCTTTTCGGGCTCCCCAGTGCCGCAGGGGGGCTGGAGCTGGACCCAAAGGAGCCCAGTACGCCCCCCAACCCACCCTGATGCAGCCCCACACGGGGGTCCCACAGCACTGTGGCACACAGGGAGAAGCAGAACCCCCCCCCCTCGCCCCTCCTGGGCACCAATATCCCCATCTCGGTGCATCCTCAAACCACATCCACCACCCTTTGGGCTGCACCCAAAACTCAGCATTCCTTCACCCCCCCCCACCTGCATCCCATGGTTCTCCCTTCCTTTTTCTCTTGCCCATCGTTCCCCATTGCAAAAGTGGGGGGATTTGGGGGGGGGGGGGGGGGGGGTTGGTGCAGGTGCACTCAGCAGGGTCTGCAGGTGTGGGGGGAGGACATGGGTGACTCACAGGCCTCGCTGCCACCCTCCTCCCACGATATCCTCCCAGGGAGGCGGTGAGGGTGGCTGGGGGGGGGGGGGGGGGCAAGGCCTGCCCCATAACCTCCCCCATAACCTCCCCCCATCCCCACACATGTGGGGCACTGCGGCTCCAAGTGGGGAAACTGAGGCTGAGGGGGATGGGAGCGACAAGGGGGTGGGCAGCTCTGGGGGGGGGGGGCTCTGCTTGTACCCCCCCCCCATCCCCACCATGCTCAGCTCCCACCTTCCTCCCCCCGCATCCCACACAGCCGCAGGATGTGGCTTTGCCTCTTTCCACCCACAGACACCCTTAAAACACCCCCCCCCCATCCAGCACCCCTTTGGCCCACGCTGCCCACCCAAAATCACCCCAACCCCAGCATGGGTGATGGAGGGGAGCACCCACACAAACCCCACCTCCAAACTCACCCCTCCATCGGCCTCAAATCACCAGAATTCACCCCAAAAAGGGCCAAATCCCTCCCCCCCCCCCCCGGAAAGCTGCGTCCCATGGAAAAAGATGGGGCGAAGGCACGGCGTTATCGCGGCCCCATCGACCCTAATGAGGCAGCTTTATTTTTAGCAGAGGTGAAAGGCAGCTCGCCCGGCGCGGAGCATTTTCCACTCGCATCTGCATTTGTACAATTTGGGTTTCCTGTCGTGTGGTTTTCGGCTCTTTTCGAACCTGAATTGTTATTTCTTTCGCTCGGCACAGAGAACCCTTCGCATCTGGGTATAAATAACGCTGCAGCCCCTCCCAGAGCTGCATTCGTCCCCAACCCCCCCCCACAAACCCCAAACCTCCTTAAGGCAGAGATGGGGGACGCGGCAAGGGTACGACAGGCAGCAAAGGGGTGGGGGGGTGATGGGGGTGCAGGGATGGGGGGCAGTGGGTTTGTCCCCCCTCCCAGCTTCCTGTGACGCAGAATTTCCATCCGGCCCAGCAGGTGCCAGGTGAGGGGCAGCGGGGTGGGGGCTGAGACCCTTTGGCCCCCGTCCCTCTGAGCACCGCAGCTGGGGATGAAGATGCTCGCATTTGAGTGCTCAGCCCCATCCGTCACCCCGTGTGCCAAACCCCACCACGAGCCGGGGGCTCACGCAGGCTGGAGGTCTCCTGTCCACGTCCTCATCTCCGTCCTTATCTCTGTCCCCATCCCTGTCCCCATTCCCATCCCTACCCCTGTCCCCATCCCCACCCCTGTCCCCATCCCCATCCCTATCCACGTTCTGTCCCCATCTCTGTCTGCATCCCTGTTCCCATCCCCATCCCTGTCCTCATTTGGTCCCCATCTCTGTCCCCATCCCCATCCCCATCCCTATCCATGTTCTGTCCTCATCTCTGTCTCCAACCCTGTCCCCATTCCCATCCCTTTCCCTGTCCCACATCCCTACCCCTTTTCTCATCCCCACCCCTGTCCCCTTTCTGTCCCCATCCCCATCCCTGTCCCCCCCCCGCTCCCCAGCTCAGCTCTCAGCACACACGCGGTGCCACAGCTGCAGGCCAGGTGCCGGGGCCGGATGCCGACCTGCCCTCGCTTTCTCTCCTCTTCTATTTTGTTGTTTTGTTCATTCTCCACTGACCCGGGAACTTCACTTTCTAAACAAGAGGTGCCATCGCACCCCCCGCTCCCTTCCCCCTCCTCCAGCCCCCTTTTTTGGGGACATACTGCTCAGCCACCCCATGCTGGGCTCAATTCCAGCCCTGCGACGTGGGACAGCGTGGGGACAGCAGCCCGGCCGTGTGTCCGTGTGTCCGAACGTCCCGTGTCACGTCGTTGCCCCCTCCCCCCCCCCCACCAGCACAGGACATTACCACCGTCCTTTCTCATCCCCTCACCGTCCCGACGGTTCCGTGTGTTGTGTCCGTGTCCCCCCGCACGCAGCCCCGCGTCCCCCTGCGCGTGACAACCGCGGCGACAACGGAGCCGGGACCCCCGCATCTCCCACCCGCTCCGAACCCGCGCTGGTGCTGCCCTCTGGTGGCGAGCATCGGAACTGCACCCCCCCACGGAACCCAACCGCACAGACGGTGACCCACCGCCCCCCAGCATCAGCCCCACGGCCATGGACCCCCCCCCTCCATCACCCCCCAGCCATACAGACACGGACCCCCAGCACTGTCCCCTCGCCCCCAGGCACACGTGGGACAGCACAGGACCGGGTGATGGAGGGGATGCAGCTTTAATCTCCCAGCAAGGAGCTTGGGTGGCACTGCGGGGACACGGGGACATCGTGCTGGGGATGCACGGTGAATTCAGGGCACAACGGGGCAGGGGACCCCGGTGCCCTTCAGGCCGCAGTACCCCCCGGGCACTTTGTGCAGGTACTGCTGGTGGTGGTCCTCGGCGTAGTAGAAGTCACCTGCTGGCTCGATGGTGGTGGTGATGTCCCCTCGGTGCTGCTGGCTCAGCTCCTGGCACAGCCCCACGGTGGGGACAAGTTGGGAACACCGGGACAGACCTCTCCATCCCACTGCCCCATAGCGTGGCATTGCCATAGTGGGGCTTTGCCCCACACCTGAGACAGGGGATAGCAGCCTGTGTTCCCGGAGAGGTGTCCCAATGTCCCCAAGAGAGGCCCTGCTGTCCCCAAGGGGGGTTCTGGTGCCCCCAAGAGGGGTCCCCACGTCCCACCTACCTGCTGGTAAGCATCCCTGCTGCGGAGCGCGGCCGCCTGCTGCTGGGGGTTCAGCGTGAGGATGATGGAGCGGTACTGGGTGCCCACGTCCTCCTGCTGCTGCATCCCTGGGGGACAGCACTGGGGGGTTATGGGGCACCAATGACCCTGACAGGCACTGTGGGGCCTCAGCTTATGCTGATGGAGATGGGGAAACCGAGGCACGGGGAAGGCAGTGGCTGCTAAATGGGTTTACGTGAGCACTGAGGGATGGGGGTGCAAAGGAGCTCAGATGGGGCTGGTGTGGTGTTTGGTGTTGAACTGCCTGGCCAGGGCTCCAGAAATGGCACCAGGGCTGAAGTCCCATCCTCATCCCCATCCCATCCCATGCCATCCCATCCCATCCCCATTCTCATCCCCATCCCAACACATCCCATTTACATTTCCATCCGATGCCAATCCCCATCCCATTCCCATTTTATCCCATCCCATTTTATCCCATCCCATTTTATCCCATCCCATTTTATCCCATCCCATTTTATCCCATCCCATCCCATCCCATCCCATCCCATCCCATCCCATCCCATCCCATCCCATCCCATCCCATCCCATCCCATCCCATCCCATCCCATCCCATCCCATCCCACCCCATCCCATCCCATCCCATCCCTCTCCCATACCCTGTGTGGGGTCGTGGTTCTCCCAGAAAGCCTTCAGCAGTTCCTCATAGCTGATCTTGTTGGGGTTGAACACCACCTGCACCACCTCAGCGTGCCCCGTCTGCCCTGTGGGGACACCCCAGTCCCTTCCACCCCAAAGTCCTTCCCTTCTGGGGACCGAGGGCACAGAGGGACAAACCTCCCCACCTCACGGAATGCCCCTGCCCAGCCAAACCCCACACCCAAATCACAGGGGCACACCCAAGGTAAATGACAGCCACAACGGGGACATTTTGGGGACAGAACCCCCCGGTACCTGAGCGCACTTCCTCATAGGTGGGATTGGGGGTGAAGCCCCCCGCGTATCCCACCTGGGTAGAGAAGACCCCCGGCATCTCCCAGAAGAGCCGCTCCACTCCCCAGAAGCAACCCATGCCTGTGGGGAGGGGAGGGGGGAGGAAGGCAGTGGGGTGACCCCACAGAGGTCATGGGGTTCCCAATTTGGGGCTGGGGGCAGCGCTCACCAAAAATCGCCGTCTGCATCTCAGGGGGGAAAGGAGGCAGCGTGGGATTCCCAGTGACGGCGTGAGTGGCTGCGTAGGGATGGGGGTCAGGGCTCCCCGGAGGGGTCGCATCCCCCCTCCCTGGGATTTGGGATCTGGGACCCCCCAACCCAACCCCAAGGAGCCCTGTGGGTACCCTCCACGTGCAGCCGCTCTGCTCTGCCTGCCAGAGCCGCGCTGGGGCTGGGGAGTGCCTGGGGATCCAGCATGGCCACCTCAGAGCTGTGCCACCGCTGTGACTTTGGACTGGGCTGAGCCCTGGCACTGGGAGCACTGGGAGCACTGGGAGCACTGGGAGGGACGGGGCACCGCAGGCAGAGCCAGGAGCTGTGTGAGCACACGGGGCTACAAACAGGGCTGATGTGTGACATGGGGACGGAGCTGGGGACAGTGCGTGTCGTGAGCGCATGGGGCTGCCGTGCCCTCCTTCCCTTTGGGGACAGCGGGGTTTTCGTGCCCTGTTCAGGGGAATGGATGCAGCACGGTGGCTGTTGCACAACTCCTACAGACAGCAGAGAATCCATCGCATGGGGCAGTGGACCCAAACCGGGTCCTCTGTCAACCATTAATGTGCCCCAGGGTCACCGTGGGACAACCCAGCGCCCTGTACCCCATGCAGGATTGGGGGCTGGAGCCCAACCCCAGCCCCCAGCATAGAAGGACAAAGGAAGGAAGTGCTGCTGAGACCCCCACCCACATCGCCCCTGTCCCCCATGGGTCCCCACGTGTCCTGCATTCCCCATGTTGCTGTAGGTCTGTCCCCACAGACCCCTCATCCCCATGGGTCTCCTAACACCCCCCAATCTCATCCCCGCAGGTTCCCATCCCTGTCTATCCCTATCCCTACGGGTCACATCCCCATCATCCCCCATTCCCACGTTTCCCTACCTCTGGGGGTCTCCTATTCCCCACGGATCCCCACAGACCCTCACCATTGTGGTCTGTCCCCCTCCCCCAAATCCCCACCCCACCTCGCACGGCGTCCTCATGGACAGGAGGTTCACAGCAAATCACCCCCCCATGGGAGAGCACAAAGGAAGCAGCATCCCCAAATCTCCCCCTCTTCCAGACACCCCAGGACCCCCCCCAGCAGCACTGTGCTCCCCCAGCCATCAGCCTCAGCGTTTCGTGTTCGCTGCAGACCTTGATTTCATGTCACACCATTAAGGCACAGCGAATGCCAAAGTGGGGAGGCAGCCCAGGCTGAGAGATGCTAAAACCAGAGCCAGAAGGAGCAGCCCTACGACACCCCAGGTAAGGGGATGCAGCCAGGGCCCATTGAGACCCCTGGTTCCCAAGGTGGGGGCAGCACACACTGAAAGGGGGGATGACAGAAGGCAGAGGGGACCCCAGAAATCAGCACAAAGCTCTGCAGCCCCAAAGCAGGTGGGGGGAAGCTCATAGAGCATCGCACAGCTACAAACCAGTGTGCAACCCCACACAGCACAGCAGAGCACGTGTCTACAGCAATGCACAACGACACACAGCAGTGGGCAGCAATGCACAACCTCACAGAGCAGAGCGCTGCGCGGCCCTGCGTCGCGATGCACAGCCCTGGTTGTGATGCACAGCCCTGGTTTGCAATGCACAGCCCTGTGTCATGATGCACAGCCCTGGTTGTGATGCACAGCCCTGGTTGCAATGCACAGCCCTGGTTTGCAATGCACAGCCCTGTGTCGTGATGCACAGCCCTGGTTTGCAATGCACAGCCCTGGTTTGCAATGCACAGCCCTGGTTGCAATGCACAGCCCTGGTTGTGATGCACAGCCCTGGTTGTGATGCACAGCCCTGGTTGTGATGCACAGCCCTGGTTGTGATGCACAGCCCTGGTTGTGATGCACAGCTCTGCACTGTGATGCACAGCCCTGTGTTGCAATGCACAGCTCTGCATTGCAATGCACAGCCCTGTGTTGCAATGCACAGCTCTGCATTGCGATGCACAGCTCTGCATTGCGATGCACAGCCTTGGTTGTGATGCACGGCCCAGCAGCACACAGCAGCCCTCACACAACAACCCCGGCCCCAGAACAGCCCCTACCCTGGTGTCTGGAAGCAGGGCAGCAATGCTGTGCGTTCCTCTGTGCTTCTCTCCAAATCCAAACCACGCACAGATGCTGCGATCGCAGTGGAATCCAGCGCAGTTTTCTTGCACCCAGCCCCCAAAACAGGGCTGGATGGCACCCATGGGTGCTGCACCTCAGCCCATCTCACCCCACGGGGGGCTCCGAACGCTGCTGCATTCCTGCACTCAGGGCACAGGGAGGCAAAAAGGGAGCAGCAAACACCAGTGATGCTCAACAGGATCTCACGTTTATTACTGAGAAGTGATTAATGGTGAAAAGAAAGGCGACGCCCAATTCCTCATTGGCTTAACAAGAACTGAAGGAACAAGTTCATCACTACACATTTTACAATATTTTTTTTTTTTTTCTTTCTTTTTCCTGTAAACAAAAAAACGGGAGGTTTTTGGTTTCTTTCTTTTCTTTTTTATTCCAACACCATCCCCACCTTTCCAATGCCATCAACACAAACCTCATCCGCGAGCCACGCAGCGCCGCAGAGCAGAGCATCGCTTTGGGCTCCCAGTGCTTCTGAGCAGCCTTTGGGCAGAGGAAAAGGAACCACTGGGACAGAACCTCGTGGGCAACATCTGCTGGATCCCAGGCCCCAAAGCCCCCCTGTGCTCGGGCTGCTCCTCCTCTTCCAGGCCAGATGGGAGGGGGGGGGGATAACAAAGTTCCTCCGCTTTGCACAGCGGCTCGGTGCTCCAAGTGCAAATGTCAAACCCAGGGGAGGAGGCGTGGGGTTAAAAATTAAAGGGGGGGAAGGGGAGGGAAAAGGCAAAAATGCCCCTTATGGGCCTTAAAATAAAAAAAAAAACGTAGTAGAAAGACAAAAACCAAAGCGTTTGCTCCGAAATCACAACCAAAGCCAAAAGGAAAGGGAACGGTTTCAGCTATGCTCTATAACCTAGAAGGGACTTTTTTTTTTTTCTGTATTTTTTTCCTTTTTTTTCCTTTTTTTCAGTCCTATGTCTTGTGAAATTCCAATGCTTTCCTCTTGTTTTTCCTCGAGTTTGTCACAGTCCTTTTTCTTTTCTTTTTTTTTTTTTCCTCCTCCATTTGAAGTCACTGAAATGAAGAAAAATAAACCAAAAATAAACCAAAAATAAACCCAAACCCAACCAAGTCCTAATTTCTCTCTGGGATTTTTTTTTGCTCTTTCTTTCCTTTCTCCGACAGACGGCGCGATGCAATCTCTGCTGCAGTCTCTGGGGGAGGAGAGGCCCTTCTATTTGACACGGCCCTGGCGTTCCTGCAGGGGGAAAAGAGAGAAGGCATCAGTGGTGCCCCATGTAAGGAAGGCAGGAGCTGCCTGCCTTCACCCATGGGTGCCACCTCACTCCTTCCAGGGATGTGGGATCACAGAATCACCCGGGTTGGAAGGGACCTCAAGGATCACGCAGTTCCAACCCCCTGCCCAGCAGGGCCACCAAACATCCACATTCAGATCAGGTTGCCCAGGACCCCGTCCAACCTGGCCTTGAACACGGCCAAGGACGGGGCATCCACAACCTCCCTGGGCAGCCCGTTCCAGGGCCCAACCGCTCTCCTTGTGAAGAACTTCCCCCTAACATCCAACTTCAATCTTCCCTCCTTCAACTTGGATCCATCCATTGGGATGCAGACACCTGCTTGCGTCCCCCTCCTCTCTGTGCCTCCAGCTAAGTGCCAGCAGGGCATCGCCACACCAAAGGGAGCAATGGGAGAGAAGAACCGAGCAGCACAGGGAGGAAGAACAAGGAAAAAACCAACTATGACAAAGGGAATCGCAGAACAGCCAGGCTTGGAAGGGACCTCAAGGATCACAAAGCTCCAACCCCCTGCCACACGCAGGGCCACCAACCTCCACATTCAACACCAGCCCAGGCTGCCCAGGGCCCCATCCAACCTGGCCTTGAACACCTCCAGGGATGGATGGGGCATCACAGCCTTTCTGGGCAGCCCTAAAGGTCTGGGTGAGGACAGGGACACGGTGTGCTGCTCTGGGTGGGCAGCACAGGAACCCAGAAGGTGGCTGAGGGTGGGCAGAGGGGCAGCTGCACATCACACCTCCCCAGCTGCCATGGACCCACGTGAGTCGCTGAAGCCAAACCCCAGATAGAAAGACAACAAGGGCACAGGGCTGCGGCCCCACAGTGCAGGGGAACGGCTCAGAAGGCACCCAGAGAGGCAGCAGCAACAGCACTTGGAGGCACTGAGCTCTGCAGGGAAGCAGCAGCAGCCAGGAGCACTCAGTGGTGGCCCTGCTCTGCACACACCGTGACCCTGGGGCTGTGGTGGCAGCACAGCCCTGTCCTGCTAACAGTGAGGAAGGCTGATGGCAGATCTCGTTATCCAGCCCCAACCACAGGCTCTGCAGCTCAGGATGGCAACGTCTGTGTGCTCTCACCTTCAACAAACACCTGACTGCAGTGCTCCTGTGGGGCAGCAGAAGGCCATCAGAGGGCAGAAGGAGGCAGCACGTGGCTCCCAGCTTCACTGGGATCAGCCTGCTTCCCAGCACCAGGGCTGCATGCTGCCAGCAGCGCTCCTGCAGGGCTGAGCTCAGCCATCCAACCCCTCACCCAGCAGCACACCCAGCCCCCAGCTCTGCTTCCCCAGTCCTGCTGCACAACGGATGCCCCCCCAGCCCAGCACAGCACAGCATTGCTACGTGCCCACTCCCAAGATGGGCTTCAGACCTGCCCTGGTCCTGCATCACAGCCATCACTGCCTCAGAGTTGCCCTGCAGAGCTTTCCCTTCTCAACACACCCAGCTCGAGGCACAGCCACAGCCAACAGACTGGGCATCACTTCTATAGTGCTCCACAAACAGCCCCCAGTCCTGATTTACAAACCAAACACCAGGTTTTTCTCCTGCCAGCATGAAAAAAGCCATCAGAGCTACAGAGGAAAGTTCCACCCCAGTCTGCCTCACCTATGAAAGAGGACAAAATCAAACATGTTGCTCTGGCTGCAGCCAGAAAGCTTCATCCTCCCTCTCACCCGCAATACCGATTGCAAAGGATGAGCCTCTTCTTGCTCAACCATCACCTCGGATTGCACAAACGAAGCACCCAATTCCCAGGAAGCTGATCATCCTCCTGCTTTTCCCCTTGGCTCTTTGGAAAAGGCAGAAGCCCACCTGGCTGTTTCAAGGCAGAATCAAGGCATGAACACCTCTGTGCTCTGCACATGAGTGCAGTGCTAAGGACTGCATAACCTTGGGCACAGGGGGCAGCTTGAGGGCCTTCACTGGAATTGGTGGTTTGATGTGGTCATAAGGAAGCCAGCAAAGCTCACTGATGGCCCTAAGGCATCCGAGCTAATCAAAACAGCAGCCACGTGTGAAGAAATGGAGGAACCTGCAAGAAAACACAGCGAGTTTGGCCTGCTTGGTTAGAGAAATGAAGTGATGCAGATGGGAAGAAGCAAAGCAGACACAGAGAGCACTGAAACCTTCTGCTCCCCACCTCCTCCTGGATGAGGTCCTCTGGGTCAAGGAGCTCCTGAGACACAAGTTGTTCCAAGGAAGGACTGCTTTCAGAGATGGACAAACACGTGCTTGCAGAGATCTGCTCCTAGCACTGCATCGTGCTGCACACAGAGCTCACGTGTTGTTTGCATGCACCCAGCAGGCCTCCAAAACCAAGGTGAAGATGCTGCCTTCCTCTCACACACAAAGCAAGTGCTGCAGACCCTTCCCCAGAGCCCTGGGACAAAGCTCTACTTAGACTTCACCTTAAGTTTAAGCTGACATCGGGTATCATTGTAAGAAATGACCCTGCTGTCAATCACAGAAAAGAAAGCTCAGCACTGTGCTTTGAATACAGAGCCTCTAAAGGCACGGAACCAGAAATGCTGCCTCCATTTCCAAATGGAAAGGACAGGAGAAAGCAGCATCTTGCAGACAAAGGGCACTGCAGCAGCATGGCTGTGTCAGCAGCCTGCCCTCAGCCTCCTCACACCCTGCACACGCAGCAGGGCCTCGTATCACCGCACCTCTGGAGCTCCTCAGCATCCTGGTCAGCTTTAGGCAACGTCCTGCAGCAGGCAGGAAGCCCAGCATCACTAAATGACACGGCTGATGGATGCTCTGCTTCAAAGGCAAGCTGCTCCCTATGGAGAAGCCTCTGCTAATAAAATAACCCAGAACACAGCCTGTGTCAGCAGCTCTTAACCTCGGTGCCAGCAGCTTACCCCAAACACTCACAATAAAAGCCACCAGCGATGACATCTTCCTCACTCCCTCCTTTCCCTCCTCGCATACCAAAACCTCCATGTGGTTCCCAGGGAATTCGCCAACCACACTCGCAATTCAAGTCGGCTGAAGAAGGAACAAAGTCTTGTTGTATTTGTTAAAGACTTTCCCTTGAAAGGGGGAAATTCTGGTTCACAACGAATGCAATCAATGCTTTGGTAGGAAAGAGCAGCTCAGGGCATCCTGCGACTCGGAGCTGCAATGCTGAGGCCAAAGGGAACCTGAAGCTGAAGGCAGCAATGAGCTGCTGGAACATGCAGCATGGTTTGTGCGTTACGGAGCTGTGACAGAAGGGCACAGACAGGCAGATTTAGGAGGCCTGGAACTGAACTGGGAGAAACAAGGTGTGTTATCCTCTGCTTGGAAACACTGTGGGTATGGTAAAATGAAATGTGAATGCAGTGCCAGCCAGGACAGCAAGCAGAGGGGTACAGCAGAGCCAGTCTGGGCTGTAGGACAAATGGAGAAGGAAAAAAAGAGCTCTGCAGAACGCATCAGAAAGCATTGCCTCTTTACAGGGCTGTGCATAGTCCCCAGCAGGCTCACACTGCACCACTCTGCTCACCCTCACCCCAGCTCCCACGAGGGGCAGCAATACTCCTTCCATCTCTGCTTCCAGAGGGTCTGAGCTCAGTGAGGAGGCCGACCCACGTGGTGCTGCAGCCCTGGGATGGGACAGGACACGACTGCACCCAAGCACATCCTTCCCAGCTCCTCCTGGGGAGGCAGTGAGACAGAAAATGGGATCCTCCACAGCTTACAGATGCTGCTTCCAGACGAGGCAAGTTGCTGCCCTGCACACGCAAGCTGCACATCCCTCTGCTATCCAGACCTTCATGCTGAGGTCACTGCAACGTTCCTAGAAACACACAGGCTTCCCAAGGGCTCTTTGTCCCACAAGGATAAAGCAGGCTTCCCAAGGAAGGCACTGCTGCCACTCTCCACACACAGCAGCTTCCAGCACTCCCACGTTCCTTCAGCTGGGATCAGGCCAGCGATCAGCTGCATCAGTTTGAGCAAAAACACCCAGAGCTCTCATAAAAGTGCATTCAGTGGAGAAAGGCACTGGGAAGGACTGAGAGCCTGTGGGCACAGGCAGAGCAGACAGCAGCAGGACGGCAGCGCTTTCAGCTCTGAACCATTCCGCCTCCCTCTGCTGGCCAGAGCGAACAGCACAGCACTAAGCAAGATATTTCTCCTCTGATTTCTTGGAACTATTTCTGGGCATTCTACAGAAGTGACTCTCACAGCAAGCAGCACAAAAGAACATTCAGGAGTTCCCAGACTTTCACAAGAGCTCGTCCATCTGCCTGGACAGCGAGCAGGAACCAAACTGTAAAGCAGACAAAGCTTCAGGCAAGCTGAGAGCCAAGTGAAACAACTGCAGCTTGAGTTCCAAACAAGCCAAACCCTGAGACATTTCAGCTTCAGGGGACAGGAATGCAGGACAAGAATGCATCGCCAGCATCCCAAGGCTGCAGCATTCACTCAGCTGCTTCCCCATGAAGCCACCAAACAGCAGCGAGAAACTCCAGCCATCCTCACAGAGCCACCAGAGAGGTCAAACTGCAGCAGAAAGCCCAACTCATTTCCTCCCCGGCGGATGTGACAGGGCAGGGGCCCTCTGCATGTAACACTGAGTCAACAGCAAAGCTGGCGTTTGCTTTGTCTATCTACAAGAATCCCTCCTTGCCTGTGAATTCCAGAGATGGATGACTAAGTTTCCTTTGAGAGAATAAATGCTTTCCTACTCAAAACTCCTGCACCGTGGGGTCGCACTCCGATGCTGCACTAGGAGGAGGTTTGGGCATGCTGTGCCTGCTGCTGACCCTCAGCAAGCTGCAGAGAAGCTGAGCATCTCTGGGGAGGAGCCTTCAAAATGCAACTGGAGAGATGAGCAAAGATGCTGTACATGTGAACAGAACTGCTGTGTTGCCTGTTTTCATATCCTGCCCACTTTAGGGCCACTTGCTCTCCAGCAAGGCCACCCGTCTGCCTCCTTCCTTCCCCCACGTCTCCCCCATTCTGTCACTCTTCCTTCTTCTCTCCTATTTCCATTCATCACTTTCATTGCTTTCATCCCCCTCCCCCTCCATCCTGCCGTGCTTCTCCCCTCACTGGGATCTGCCCCTTTCTCTCACTGTCAGATGCACAGCACACCACAAATCCCACTTCCTACAGCATCCCACACAGAGCAGATTTCGGATCGCATTCAAAACCTCAGCTGATAAAGGAGAAATCACCACTTTGGGACAGGCTGGAGAGCACGTGAAACCACGCGAGGTCACACAGAGATCAAGTTTACATGTAAAACAGAAGGAGAACCTTCCCTCTGCACACCTTGCAGTGAATTCTGCCTTACAGGCTTCCTTCACACACCACAAATGCTCGAGCATCAGCTGCAGCACACGACTGCCTTTGGTGGGAACGTTTGTGCACGCAACGTTCCATGCAAACTGCATGGCAAAAATGAAGAACCGAGCTGCTGAGGTGAGCAGCTGCAGCTCCTGACTCCGTTCCTCAACTGCTGCGTGGAAAATTCCCCGCTGCTGAAACTAAGGAGATGATCAGGAAACTTGGCCAGCTCCCAGAAAGCTGTGCTAATGCTAATTTGTCATGACTGTTCTGACCAAAATACGGCAGAGGGGGTCGGGTGGTTTGAACGGTCACTGAGTTTGGGTAGAATTTTCAGCCCTCCAGAGAACAGACAGAGGGGGACGGGGGGCTGTGATGCGATGCAGCCCAGCTGAGGGCTCAGCCAGGAGCAGCTCACTGCCAGCAGGAACACAATGACCTGCTCTGCATCCAGAGGGGAGCACCAGCAGTCATAGACTTAAATTGCTGCAAGGGAGATTGAGGTTGGGCATTAGACAAAGCCTTCTAACAGGAAGGATAATTAAGCACGGGGCTAGATTGCCCGGGGAGGGACAGGAACTGCTGTGCCTGAAGGTTTTACAAGCAGTGGGAAACATCTGTCACACTGATCCTGCTCGAGGTAGGGGGTGGATCAGACAGCTTGCCAGAGCCCAGCTCTGTTTCTCAGCCATTGCCCGGAGTCCCCACCGCTCTGTAAGTCCAGCATCTCTGAACCAGGAGCTGCAGGAGTTCATAGAACTGAACACAACACTGACAAGTCTGGGATTTACAGCAACCCGAGGGCAAGCTGCTATGAGCTCTGCCTGCCAGGACAGCGCCCAGCTCTGGCAGCACACACTGCACCCCAAAAGGAGCTCCTGCTTGGGCAGCACACAGCCAACCCCAAACCCACCCACCAGCCCTTCAGACCTCCCTCCCTCTCACACACACCCCCCCTTTACCTTTTTAACAGTTTCCTCCTCCTCCTGGCGTTTCTCATAGTGTGAGAAGTCATCGAAGATGGACGTGGTGTGCTTGTAGGTGGCAATGATTTTCAACACCTGCTTAGCCTTTTCCAGAGGCACCTCCTGAGTGTCCCTGGAGTTGGTCACTGGTTTATTCTCGTTGTTCTCTAGGCGGATGTGCCGCAGCTGGCTGTTGGGAACGTCCTTCACAAAAATCCACCTGACATCAAAACGTCCCTTCCACTTGTCCTGGGACCACACACCCGCACACGTGTTGTAGTCCACAGCAGATTTCATTTCTGCTACTCCGCAGAAGTGACCGCTACCGTTGACGCTGAACAGTAAGTAAACGGGGCCCTTCCCATTCATGGAGCGGTAGGCAGCGTCCAGTCTCTTGTTGCCGTGCTCTGTGCTGCACCAGATGTTGTATTTAATGGAACGGTGGATATCGTCCTCAGAGTAACTCTTAATGATGAAAACCCGGCCGTGCTTCGGGTTCCAATCAAAATCCTTGGGGTTGTAGTTGTTGATGGACCTCAACTTCTCCAGCACCGGGTGAGGTTCCGAAGGAGCCGTCCCAGCGCCGGGCTGCGCCGCCGCCACCCCCGCTGCCCTCCGTGCCGTTCTGGCCGAAGGCGCCGCCGCCGCGGTTGCGGGGGGCGACCCAACGCGCGGGCTGAGCTGCCGGCTGCGGGACGGGCAGCGGGGCGGGCGGCGGAGGGGGCAGAGCCTGGGACTGCTGCCCACCGGGAGCCTGGGCCGCGGGAGGGCTGCTGTTCATCTGCTGAGCCGCGGGCTGGGGGGAGGCCTGGGGGGGCTGCTGGGCCACGTTCTGCGCTAAGGTCTGCGAGGGGGCTTTCGTCACCGGCCCTTTGTTATCCCAAGTTCCTATATCCATGTTGTGTTTGATCGGAGGAGGGGGAAGACTCGAACCTGCCATGCCGTTCTTGGTCTTCAGCTTGGGCTGCTGCTTAGCTGGCTTGCTAGCGATGTCAGCCCAGGACGTCGGCTTCGGGGGAGCGATCGTGGCAGGGGGCAAGCTGTTAGATGCCACCATGTTGCTGGTCATGGATCCGCTCCCCACGGCCGAACCCACAACCTTGGGGACGTTGCTGGCCACGTCCGTGCTGCCCAGCTTCAGGGCTGCCATCCCCTGGTCAATGGTGTTCATCCCCGGAGCCTTGTTGAGAGTCTCGCTGGCAAAAGCGGACTGCCCGTCGATCATGGCCCCCCCCAGGGAACTGGGGGCATAGGCGTAATTGCTGCTGTAGCCGGAGCTTTGAGTGGATTGTCCCTGAGAACTGTTATTCCCCCAAGCCGAAAAGTCAATCCCGCTTGGAAAGAAGTTAAAGCCGTGCTGCCCGAGGAACGGAGTGCTGCCAAGGGCCCCTGGCTGCCCAAACATGGCATCTGGGAGGAAGTGAGGCTCCCCGTTGCTCAGCTGTCCGTAGGAGGTTAGGTAGGGCATGGGGGGATCGCCCCCCGTGGACCAGGCAGCCTCACCCAGCGAGTAGGAGAATCCAATGGAGGGGCTGTAGTAGTTTGGTAAGTAGGAATCGGACATTGCAGTGTATGCATTGTTCTGCAAGAGAAAAACGAGCACTGAACAGTTAGGAACAGGAGAACAAGCGGGCAGGGACCAGGACTAAGGGCCACCTCTGGCTTCCCTAGCCTTCCCACCCCGGGGTTGAGCCCACAAACAGGCCTGGCCCCAAGCACCTCTGCTGCTAGGGGTGCTCCCACAACGGCTTCGCTGCCCCCAGTACGAAGCACAAAGGCTCAGCAGGCTCCTCACACTGAGATCAGAGCACAGCTTTGGTGCGCCATGCAGGGCGCACACTGGGCTGCCCAGGAGCTCCTGCTCAGCTCTGAGAACAGCACCTTACCTCATGCACGGATATCATCTTCTGCTTTTCCTCTCTCTATGAAAGAAGGCTTTTCTCACCTGGGTAATGCACGTCTCAGAGCTTATTTTGCTGGGTGTTTGATGAAGGGCTTGGAGGAAGGAGGTGGAGAAGGGCAATACGGAGGGCAAAGGTCCAGTGGCACTGCACTGCCAAAACCATAAACATCCCTCGCTGCTCTTAGCACAAGCCCCTTCCTTGCACTTCCTACAGCTTTATCCTGACAATCCACAATTTGAGAGCTCCAAATACCCAAGAACTTGCAAACAAAACAGGATTTAATGCCAGAACGCCAGCTGCTCCAGCGCTGCAAGCACACACTCAAAAATACCTGAAAACAGAGAGCAGTCAGTAGTGCTGCACTGGGAGCCCTTTGCAGCACAGGGACCTCTGCAGCACAGCAAAGCAGGCTTTGGTCTCCCTTTTAACATCCAAATAGCCTTCAGGTTATGAAAACAAATGTTTAATTTTACAATTAGGAAACTCTCAGACATGACTAAGGTTCACTTACATGAAAAACATCTGTCATTCAGCATTCAAACCAACATCCCCCCGGGGAGCTGTTCAAGCCACACTAATGGACATTATCATCCAGTAACGTGAACCCATGTGCAGACAGCCTTGTGCTACACAGCAGCTTACATGCCAACCCGATGCAGATGAGATGAAAAGTCAGCCTGGGTTCCCATTTAAGAGCCTGGCTCGCAGCAGCTCTGCTCCATTTTTTGTTGAATCACGTTTTCGTGCGCCAGGCGCAGCTCCCACAAGACTTCACACCACACTGAAGCCTATGGAGGCTCCCAAGATGGCTCTGGCCTCCTCCAGAAACAGTTTTACCTCTCCACTATCCACTGAGTCAAAGGAAAGCAACAGGTTTGGGGCTGGGGCAGCCTCAGCCCTTCCAGAAAATCAGCAGGAATTATGGTAATGCTGCTCGGTTCATCGCACGACACGCTGCAAAACTTCCTGCGCTGCGTGAAGCTCAGAGTTACTGCAGCCTTTGTTTTCCCAGGGAAGATGGCACAGAAGTAAAACAATCAACTCTTAGCAGGGTACAGCTGTAGTTTCCAATTTCTGCAGCTCTGCTTTGCTATCAAGCACACCTCGCCCTGCTGCACTGGCACAAAGACCGATCGGTATGCAAATAAGCCTTTTAACTCTCTTCATTAAGACTTCTCGTGCAGTTGATTCCTCAAACTCACTATTCCTCTGCATCTGCACCTCAGACAAGGAGGGTTTAAGCTTACTGACTCCTGGAGCTGAGGAATCTCTGTGTTCCCGAGCCTTAAGAACACACAGCAGTGTGATTCTGCAGGGCTGACAGCTAAGAGTCACACCTGAAACTGCAGCTCTCCAGCAAAGAGCCAAGAAACTTTACCAGGTGTCACCTGGTGTGAGCGCAGGCAGCTCAGGTAGCAGCTCTGAAAGCACCTGCATTACTCTGCAACAGTTGGCTGCGTTTAATTCAGAGCCTCAGCTCCCTTCCCCTCGCCAGAAAGGCACACGTGTGACACTGCTGTCACAGCCCAGCTCGTGGGCTCGGCAGCTCCGCCATCCAAACTGAACCCCAGCTTTTTGTTTGCTGCCCACTGAGGCATCAAAGGACGGATGAGAGCGACGGGCAACGCAGTGCAGTGAGAGAAAAGGAGGCAAAGTCACCCTCAAGTTTCACCCAACGTGAACACAGAGGTTTTCCCTCACTGCTGCTGCATTCCCACAGCTCTGCTCCCCCTCCTCAGCTGCTGTCCTTTCTCACGACAGCCTGACCAGTTTGTGACACGCGTGCACAAGAAGAAACTAAATGTTGAGATGTGGCCCAAAATGGAGTAAAATACCACTGGGAAAAGGAAGCAGCTCGCTTTATTCAGGGGTGGAGAAAGCAGTCACTCCTCTCTCCCTGTGCAACTCAGATTCAGGCCTGTGACTTGTTTTAGGGAGCTAAATAGAGCAGAGTTACTTAACGGACAGGTGGAATGCCCAAGATTGTGCAACAGCTAACAGGTCCTTACAGAGCACAAGCAAGGAAAATACCTGCTGAGCGTTTAACTGAGACAGAAACCTGCTCATACGTTCCAACAAAACATGAATCACAAGCATCTGAAACGATACACTGACCAGGAAAAGTGATTAAAAAATACAGAAAGGGAGAAACAAAGCAGCTTTTTTTTTTTTTTTTAACCAGTCCCAACAGTAAAGGGAAAAGAAGCCAAGAGAAGGAACTGCTTCAGCCTTACTACAGATGTTTATCTGTAATGCTTGTAACATCTAATCAGCTGAACTCCATCTGTTGTGTGTCACTCTCCTCCTGCTCACGAGACAGAGCAGTCAGCAATGGAGCTAATCTCAAACAACAACTGAAAAGTATCGGGAAACCTGACTTTCAGGAGCTGCTCACAAACTCCTCAACTCCTAACTGAAGTTCTAAGAAAGTCCCATCAGCCCTGATGACAAGAGTGTTCTGGGAGGTGAGAAATGGAGAAAACCCCATGACACACATTTTCTGTTTCCTTGGCAGAGACAGGAGAGCACAGATAGCATCTTCCAAATGCCTCCACAGCACGGCTGCATCTCATGAAACAATTTCACAACGCTGCACAGCGCATCTGCTCCACAACGAGCCACACACAAGCAAAGAAACAAAGCCAAAGCAACACAACTGAAAGACCAGAAGCAGTAATTTCAAGACAGCCGACAGCGGGCTGAACCTCAACCGTAGGAAGCCCCAAAAAGGAAGACACAAGAAGTTGCCAACAGCTCCAGCCCTCACCCACGAGTGCAGCTTTTGCTGGGAGAAGCACGGGGACACGAACAGGGGGCGACGAGGGGAAGCTGGCAAGCAGCAGAGCGCAACGGGCACGGCAGAGCTCCAGCAGCTCAGCTCACTCACCGGCCGGGCCTGAGGGCTCAAGTAAGGCTCGAAGTCGTCGTCGTTCAGCCCATCCTTCTGATGCACGGAGCCGTTTTGCACTGAGGAAGAGATGCGCGGCGTTAGGAAGCGCTCAACAAGCAGCAACACGACCGACCGCCTCCTCCTCCTCCGGGCCGGCCCCGGGACCGCGCTGTGCCACCACACGGCGGGCAAAGCCAAGCCAAGCTCTCCTCCGCACACAAACTCTCCCCGTGAGCACTTTTAAGGTGTTTTCTTGTTGTTGTTTTTTAACGTTATTTTCTCGGCCCTTTTCCCGGCTCTGCTCCCCCCGCGCCCATCCGCACCGCCCGGCCCCGTCTCACCTTTGTTGCCTTGGCCTTTGGGTCTCTGCGGAGGCGGCATGGAAAGAGAAGGGAGAGCGGTGAGTGAGGGGAGGGGCGGCCGCAGTCGGCGGGAAGGGAAGGAAGGGGAGGAAGGCCCGGCCCGGCCCGCGCCCCGCAGCTAGGCCTCAGCCGCGGCCTCGCCTAGCGGGCCAGGCCCGGAGCCACCGAGGGGAGGCCGGGGGGCGGCGGCGAGGCCCCTACCTGCTCCAGGAGGCTGCTGGCCGACATGGCTCCGCGGCGGAGCGGCTGCTGCCGGGGCGGGGCGGGGCGGGGCGGCGGGCGGCAGTGGCGGCTTTGTCCGGGAGCGGGCGCGGCGCGGCTGCTTGGCGGACTCCGACTCGCCCGCGGCGGCTGCCTGGTTGAGGCGACGCTCTAGCCCGCTCCCCCCGCCTCGCCTCTCCTTCCGGCCCGCGTCTATGGCCCAGGCCCGCCGCCTCGCGCCCACACGCGCTCCCCGGGCGTCACGCGGCACCGCGCGCGCGCCGCGCTCCCAGGCACAATGGCGTGGGGGGGGGGGGGAAGGAGAGCGGGCGCGGCGCATGCCGGGCGGGAGGAGGACCGGCACAGCGCCCCCTCGTGGATGGGCGGGGGAGAGCGCGCCGTGCGGTGCGAGGCGCTCTTAAAGGGCCACGCACGCCATGAAGGGATGCGCTTTGCCAGCCCCAAAGCAGCAAATCCCAAATCCTGCTACAGACATCTCTCTCGGGTCCAGCGATTCATCACCCTATGATTTAAATTCCCTGAGCTCACTCCATCCCTACTCCGGAATGTGCAAGGGTTGCCCCCCACTCAATGCCCTCAGCCCCGCTCCTGCAGCAACCCAAGTTTCCGGGGGGAGGGAGGAAGGCAGTGATGGGGGGCCACGGTGGGGCCTTGGTGCAGGGTTAAGGGGGTGTGAGACTGCATGCAGAGCCCCTGAAAACTCAGTGCAGCAACTGCACCCACAGTGATGGGTTGCACCTGCAGCACACACAGACCCTGCGCCCCTCCTGCCAGATAGGGGCCCCGAAGCCCCATAGAGGAACCCAGTCCCTCTCCCCTCCCCAGCCCGAGGAGCTTCTGCACCTGCAGCTCTGTAAAGAGTAGTGCAAACTCTGCACTACTGCTGCCTCCAAACAAACCACCTGAGCCCGGTGCCGTTTTTCCTTTTAATGCAAAAAATAGCCAAACACATCTTCCTCCCCCCTCCCCCCGCCCTCCCCAGGTGTGTTTCCTTCGCTGTTGTTTTGCTTCATTCACATTTCCAACCAAACAGCTCCCCTCACCCCCCCCATCCAATCCCCCAGCTATCCCTATTGCCTTCTGCTGGGAAGAGGAGGGAGGAGGGACCGCAGAGGTGCACGCACTGTCCTGGCGACGCACCGCTCCTAATCCTGCAGAGAGATTATAGGAAAAAAAATAATAATAATACAAAAATAAAACCACCAAACGAGTAGCAACAAGCACGGAGCGGCCCCAGCACGGAGTGTAAACGGGACCGCCCCGATCCGATCCGGAGGCCGGCGCTCCTGGAAAGCGACAGCACGACATGCTTTGCACGCCCCACCGTGGGGAGGCTGTGGTTTTAAGCTTGAGTTGTTCTTTTTGCCTTTAAGCAAGTGAAGTGATCGGAAGTCTCCAAGCAGTGTGTGTAGCACCGAGCTCAGCCAGGCGGGGAGAGGGAAGGGCAGAAGTGCTGCGGGGAGAGAAGTGCAACCCAGAGCGGGACCGGGGCTCTGCAGCTGGCGAATGTGGGCATGGGAAGGGAAAGCAAATACAAAAAAATAGAGATATAAAAACAACGTGTGTGGAGGAAAACACAGGCAGCGAAGTCAGGATTCCTGTCTTCTTCCCCCAAGCAAAAATAATAATAAAATAATAATAATAATAATTAAAAAAAAAAAAAATCCCAGCTGAGGTGACAGTGAAAAGTCCAAAAGAATTCCCTTCCCTGGGCAAAAATAAAAATACAAATGAGGTACCTGTGCCACCCCTTCCCGCAGTGCCACCAGCACTCAGCCACTGGCTATTGTCTCTGTGACACGGAACCATCGGGCTGCAGCAGCCCTGGGGCAGAAGCACCACGCTCCCAGCACCGGGAGCCCTGTCCCATCCCTCCCGGTGGGGTTTTCAGCAGAGATCCAGTCTCTCCACGACCCTACAAACAGGCAGTAATGTTCAGTGCTCCGTGGAGGTGGAGCCTTTTCCAGGTCTCACGCGTTTCTCCAGCTTTTTTTTGTTTAAAAAAAAAAAATTATATATATATATATATATAATATATACAGTACAATGAAAAAATATCCATGGAAACAAATGGGGCGGCTGGAAAGTATGCTGAACAACAACAAAAAGCCCAAAATGAAACAGATTCCCAACTCTTTCCCGAGCTGACGCTCGCTTTTCCCACTAGTCCTCCAAAACCACGATCTCCACGTTATGCACGTGGTGCTGGTGGTCCTCCACATCTCCTACCACTTTCTCCTCAGTTCTCAGCTCTGTTTCCAGGATCACAGCTTTGCCCTCTGACTCATCTGCATCCGCCTCGGGGTCGGGCGCCGGGTCGATCTCAATGATGGTCTGCCCGTCGTCTGAGGTGCCTTCCACAGCCTGGATGGTGGAGGTGAGGCCGGATTCCATGGCCACCAGTTCCACGGGGTTGACCACGGCCGCCACGTTGGCCAGGGCACCTCCATCCTGCATGGCAGCAGAGCTCAGCAGTGCCAGGCTGGAGGACGGATGGAGGGTGACGGTGTCGGAGGAGCTGGTCTTAGAGGAGGACACCACGGTGGCGTATCGAAAGAGCTGAGAGCCTGAAGGCAAAGTGTGGACAGTCACCGGGCTGGAGCCTTGGCTGATGGTCGCCACGGGGATGTTGCCCACTGAGAACTGCTGGCCGACGGGAGCGATGGCGATGGGAGAGATGACCGTGAACTGAGGCTGCTGGATGGGGGTCGAGGGGCTGAGGACGGTGGCAGAGGCCGGGCGCTGCAGGCGGGGTCGTTTGGGGGGCTTTGGAGCACTGACGGGCATCAGCACCACGTTCTGGATGGTTTGGGACTTGGCCTTCTGGTCCTTGGCGAGTTTCTTCTGCTCTTCCAGCTGCCGTTCCAGGTCTGCAAAGAGAACGGGGAAGCTGTGCGTGGGGCTGGGAGCAGCAGGCTGTGAGTGCTCCGAGGGGCTCCACCAACAGCCAGCCTGCCCCAAGGAGGAGCAGGCACTGCTCCGCACTGCTCAGCTACTCCCACTGCCAAAAGGACAGGCACTTCTGTCTCCAGGGGAAACCCACCCATGGGGAATGGACAGCCCCTCCAGGCAGCAGGAACTGGTGACTGAGCACGGCTGGGTCCCCCAGAAGCCAAGCCCTGTGCCTGGAACAAGGAGCAGAGCTCAGACATCCTCCTCCACCCTCATCCGTATCACCATTAGAAGCCAAAAGCAGCACAGTAATTTCATTTATCCAGGGCAGTAGGGGACTAGAACACCGCAGATAAGTCCTACAGGACACAGACAGGAGGGAGACACATCCACCAAGCAGCTCTGGGGAATCCAGGTCAGGTTATTGGCTTCAGCTCAGGGGAGACACCGGATAGCTCCACGGCGAGACAGCAGACAGCTCAGCACCACACAGACAAAGAGTTTTATGAGCTTGGGTGCAGCACTGCACTGCCTGCGGCTCAGATGACTGCAGCACAGCTCACAGCTAGCAGCAGCACCTATCTGCTAATGCCAGCTGAATCAGATGGTGCTTTGGGGTGCTGAATGCCCTGAGCACCTCATCTCTCCTAGGAAAGGATACGTGAAATTCCACTCAAGCCTTAGGATGGAAAGGGGTTGGTTGGGGTACATCTGTTTGAGGGCCACGTGGATTGAACAAGGATGCAAATAGAGTTTGTTAGGTGCTGTGTTGAGGAAAGGTCACATTGGTTCCCAAGGGTGGGATGAGAAGCCAGGGCACTGACTCTACCTGCAAGTGTGTAAAGAAACTGTTCTTCTCCTTGCTCTGTCTGGTTTTTCCTGTTGTCCAGAACCTTCTTGACTGTGTCCATCAGGCCAAACGTGTGAGCAACGTTGTTTAAAACTGCAGCATCTGCAAGGAAAGCACAGGGGAATGAGTGCCTGATCCCACAGGGGGCCAAGGGCCTCAGTCAGGAACTCAAAAGGTGCTGTGATCAAAGCAAGAATTTTCTGCTGCTTTTTGTAAACCATTTCTGTTCTTCCACATGTGCTGGCTGACAAGGGCAGAGCCATCTCTCCTTCGTCCTTCAGACATCCAAGGACTAAATAAATTCATTCACATGATAATGAAAAGGAAACAGAGATGTGTCACCCAAGCAGCTCAAAATTGCTGCAAAGTGAAAGCATAATTTGCAATCACACAGATACAAACCAGATCTCCACCTACAAACCATCACCCCATGCAGCTGACGGTGTCATTAATGTGCCAGCTCCACCAAAAGCTGTGCTAAATTCCTATTATAATCCACTGACTTCAACCACTCACAGCTTCCAAAAGCTGCCACCTACCTGACACAAAGATTCACCAGCCCAAAGCTATATGAGAAGCAAAAAAAACACCTTGGGTAAAATGAAGTTTGAGGTTGCATGGGTGTTCTGCTAGAGCATCCACAGGCCGTGCTGCCAACCCTGTGCTCACAGGGCCACGAGCTGAACTGGATAAGGGAACGGATCCAAGTCAGAAATAAGCCTCAAAAGGGGAGGGAAGCTATTTTGAACCTGTGCCCTCATCTGGTTCAGCCCCAAAACAAGATTTTTTGGCACAGGTGAGGATGGAACAAGAAGTGAGACTGCAAGACCTATTTAAATTCACAGTCATGAAGAAAAGTGTTTGAGTAACCCCAGCCCAAGCAGCACATCCAGGCAGGCTTTAACAAGCACCTGGAGCTGAGGACAGTCATCCAATGGGCTCCTCAAGCTGCCAGTCAGCATGCTGCAGGAGCAGGGCAGCACGTTGAGTCCTTCTGCCTCGCAGTGGGGTAAATGAATGCACCCCTCATGGTTGGGAAGGCTGAAACCATGCTCAGGCTCAGCTTACAGAGCCCAGCCGGCAGGAAGGAACTCACCATCCTGACTCAATAGCTCTACATGCCTTGGCTGGACTCTTTCACTGGTTTTCCTGCAGCTCCCTTTCGAGCATTCTTCCCCATGATGAGGCTCTGGCTCATCACCTACCTGTCATCTGGAAGGGAGATTGCCCCAGCCTCTGCTGGACACCTCTCAGCACTTCTTCTATCTCCTTCTGGATGTTGCACACAACCTCTTCCATCAACCCCACATCAGCTATTCCCTTCCAGAACATCAGCGTGTCCTCTGGCACAGAGAGAAGGCAGAAGTCAAACATACAAGGAGTTGGCATTTCCCCACAGGACCACCTTAAACCTATGCCATGTGCAGCAAGCTTTTTGGCAAGAATAACTTTGCAAAATGACTTCTAATTTGGCCATTTGGGGTGGACAGATCCAGGAAGCAATTCAGTAACACGTTTTCAAACGGCACCATGACCTCCAAGGCAACGTTTCGTTGCTTCTATTCATCTTCCCAAGATGCAGAGCTTAAAATCTTTTGAGGAAATTCCTCCTCTGCTTCTGTACTGATCCTGAGAGGGAGAGCAAAGCGCTGCAGCCAGAGAAGCCAAGAGAGCTGACAGGGTACTAACAAGACTCTGCTCGCTGATGGTTGCAGTCAGGCTCTGGGCTGGCAGACATTTACGTCCTCTAAATGAACAAAAACCCCACAGTCCTCACTGTAACTGATAGCAACCGATCTGAGGGATCAGCCCCAAGGTCGAGGCTGAAGTTCCACACTGCCTGCACGTGGCTGGGAGCTCTGCTTGGCAGGGAGTTCTGGGATGGCCAAGGGGCAGTGGGACAGCTCCAGCACTACCTCAGCTCTCCTTATTTCCAGGATTTTCACCTTCAAAAGGAGAGCAGAGGGAGAGAAAACACCCGAGGAGCAGCCAGAGTTACCTGAGATCTCATCCGTGTCCTTTTTCATGCCCTCCTCAGTGGCCATGGTGACAGCAGCTGTCAGAGCAGAGTTCCACTCGATCCCCTCCTCCATGCTTTCCTCGGACAGTGCGATCTGGGTGATGCTCCCTGCCAAACAGGCAACATCAGCCCTCTCTGCAGCACCAGCCTGGAATCCCTGCTTGGCATTCCGCTCCCCTGCCCTTCTCAGGCTCCTTTTCACTCTCTTGGTCAGGTTGGTTCTGCCTGGCCTCTTTCAAACAAATCAGCTACAAGCAAGTAATGCTGTTTCTCATTGGAAGTACGATTGTGAAAGGCTCTGGGGCTTCTGGAGGGAAAACCACGTGCCCCAAAAAAACAAACTGGAGCTTTTGTAATAAAGGAAAGGGATCAGAATAGAGAGACAGAGAGCAAGTCTCAGCCCAGCCACCTTTCCCCTTCTGCATCACCAATAGAGTGCTCTGCACCTCAGACATGCCCTTATCTCTTAGGAAATGACACAGCCTGAGTCCACGCCAGTTCATACACATGAAATGTATCCAACTTGATCTTAAGCTTTTGGATCAAATTTCGGACACCTAAGGCAATATCCAGCCACTGCGATGTTTTCTCATGTGCTCACAGAGCTTTCCAGGAGATCTTCCCTAGCTTACAGACAAGTCTGCCATCCCACCCCCCCACAGCCTTATTAAAAAGTCACCCACCCAGATGAACAATGTGGTATTCTTCTCCTTTGACCTCTGCAAAGAGATCATTTCCTGTTGCAAAGCATGTGATTAGCTGAGAATCTGTAGCTGGAATGGCAGTCAAATCAAGCCTTCAGCCACTGTACTCTATTTGCTGAGCTCCAGGTGATGTGGAACAGGCTGCCTGGAGTCATTAGCATTATCCCATGCCATGGCTTTGTTAGAGAGCCTACCATCAGCTGAGGTTGGGGTCTGCACCACGCTCTGCTGCCCTGGCATCGGTGCTCTGGCGCTGCTGATGAGGAGATCAAACTTGGTGCTTCGGCAGGTGTTGGTGCAAACCTTGTCATGCTGGTAGAAGTCGATCTGTCCCGAGTCCATCATCTTCCTGTGCAGGGAGTGGGAGAGAATCAGACTCAGCTAAAAGCTCAGATTGGAGATGAAAGGGAGTTTTCCACTTTGGCCACGGGAAAGATGGAGAAAGGGGAACCCCGTGCCATTCTTCCACACAGAACTGCACAGCTTTCAGATGGGATGCACAAACCAACCCCCAGCTTCACACACATCTCCAGCCATCCCCCTCCCACCCCCGCTTCCCCCAGGCGAGGCTGTTACTACTCAGGATGAAGAATCCTGCCCTGTAGAGCACGATCTCTCCCCCAGAGATGCTGCAGGGAACAAGAGCCCCCAGGAGGTTTCCTGACAAAGTTCCTGCTTGGGATCCTGCAATTGTGCACAGTGGTGCAAGTCACCTCAGCATGATTCCTCCGAGACGGATAGCCCTCTTCCAGTCCTTTAGGGTAGACTTCCCAGCCAGGTGAACAAAATGCTTCGGGCTGATCAGTTGGTCATTGAACTGACAATGAGATAAAAAAAAAGCTCAGCAAACTCATGGTAGCATTGCTTCAGAAAACTGTGGACATATAACTACAGCCAGTCCAGTTCATCTAAGCCCTTACTTCTGCTCAGAAAGAGAAGCTGCTTTCAATTCTTACCAGTTTTGAATGCCTAAACACATCAATGATTCTAACTCCATGTTTGTGAGGACAGCCTGCCAGTCATTGGCATTCAAACCACACAGCCCAAGCCAGGAACAGCCCTGCAGGCTTTTGTACAGAGCATGAACCAAATGGTCTCCTTCTGTGAGAACACACAGTCATCTCAGAGATTGTTATGGGAGCTGCCTACGAAATCAAATCAACCAGCAGACACTTGGTATTCGCTTGGGCATCTGTTCCATCCTATTCCAGCACCTGAGCTCCTGGAGAGGGTCAGCCCTGGACTGCTGTCACTGCAGAGCCCTGTGACTCAGCCTCGGTGCATCAGCTGTTATGTGAGCACACTGTCAAATGGGGAAAGGTAGCAGCACGATTCCTCTTCTTGGTGCAGCCTGCTCACTGAGGAGCTGACAGGAGTGGAGTATCAGGGCACCAAGGGAAAGAAACAAGGAAGAAAAGCTCTGGCAGATCTCACTACGCATTCCTGCCTTCAGCTCCAAGTCCCTCAACGAGAGCCAAATACAACTCTGCTTTAAGCAGTAGCCAAGAAATATGAAGTGAACGAGACCTTCACCCCTTATCCCTCTCTTTCTCTCCTTCTGCTCATGCTAAAAACAACTTTAGCACCAACAATCCAGCACACTGCAAAGGTAAAGTCGCTCAGCTCCAAGGCTCAGATGAAAAACAAACAGTAAGGAAGTGCTGTGGAGATTCAGTGCCAGTCCTGGAGAGCAGAGAAGGAATCTGCTGTGAAAACTCCATTACCTTCACACACTTGACATTAATTCCTGGACAGACAAACTTCTTCCAGAGCAGGATGGCTTTGCTCTCCCCGCAGGTGATGGGATAGGCAATCTCAATTTCCTCGTTTGTTTCAATGGTGCTGGGGTCTGAGGGAAGAAAGGGACAGATGAAACTTGCCACCCGAGAGGCTCAAAGCCCACACATCGAGAGCTGAAAGCCCACAGGCTGAGAGACCTACGCTCTTGTGACCAAAAGAAGGGACATTCCTAGCTCAGGATCAGTCCTGTTTTAGCCTTCTCCTGTTGCTCTAACAGCAAGTGACATCTGCTTTTTAATACAAAAAGGAAGCTCGTCTATTTGGAAAAAGTGGGATCACATCTGTAAGGGGAAGGTCAGCGAGAACAACCATATGGAAAAAAACGCTCCAAAATCTGAAACACGCATCTCACAGACCTCTTGGAGCCCTGGTTTCTCTAGCAGAGCCATCAGCTACGTGCTCATCAGAAGTTCTCCACTGCCAGATTTTGCTAACGCTGCCAGAAGAGCCGCAGCCACACAGGAAGCACAACAGCAGTGAAGATCCAGCACCGAAGGCCAGGGGGCTTTTTCCCACTGCTCCTCGGGAGGGCAGGGTGCACACAGAGCCTCTTTAGAACGCTCAACCCAAACCTGTACAAGTATTTGTTCTGCAAAGCACAGCAATCAGAGCGCAGTGCAGACACAGCCACTACCCTGACAGCCCTCATCCCAGCTGCTAGAATCTGCACAGAGGCTACAGCAACATCTTGGCTCCCCGTGACCCCATGGGAGCCCTTACCAAGCACTGCAAGATAGCCAGGATCTCAGCTCCAAGGCCAAGCAGTAACAGCTCTCTTATTCCAGAGCGTGCCCAGACCCTGCACCCACATCCACAACAAGAGCCTAGGGAACACCATCTGCAAGGGCAGAGCCAGAGGGAAGCCCCACGAAGCAGGGACACCCTCTCAGCCCTGCAAAGCAGGGATTGTCCCACGCCACGCAGCCACTCACCGATCCCTTCCTCTAGTTTGTGTATGGTGTGCGTTTCCACGGCCACAACAGCAGCACTTGCCTCTGAGCCCTCCTGGTAAATCCTGTTGGGAGAGCATCCATGGATAAACAAGTTATTCAGATCATGGGAATTTAAGATTCGTGGAAAATTAAGATTCATGGCGCAGGGCTAAAAATCTGGCTTGTTTCTTTCCTCGAGGGACGTGCATTCTGTGCTTGATGCGGATTCAATCACAGTCATTTTTTGGCACAAAGGCACGATGACAGTCCCAGGGACCGACACAGGCAGAGGCGCTGCCAGCACCACTGCCACAGCCCTGCAGGACGCTTCCCTCAGCCTTTTCCTTTGATTCCTGACACAAGCAGTTACCACAACAACAGGAAGCAGAGCTCAATGGTCCAGGATTTCCCCTCCAACCCTGTGTGACATTCTGTAGCATCGGTGACTTCCCCCGGGGATCACACAGGGCTGCTGTCAGTCCCACAGCAACCCTGTTTTGCATATACTGCCAAACCAGATCCGTGTATTTCCATCCTATAGGAAGAAGTGCCTGCTGGCAGCTGCTTTAGAGTGCTGCAAGATTCCCCCCGACACCCTGGCATCATTGCATTTGAGAGGATCAATAAAAACCAGCACAGAGGTGCATGCAGATTTGCAGGGCACAGTCAACCAGCTGCAATGCTGCAAAATCCCACCTGGAGCTGAGAAAGGGTGACAGGAAAGGACAGACACGGGGCTGGGCTGCCCCACGCCCGCTCCCCACTGCCAAAGCCATGCAGCTGCAGTACGCAGGGGTGGCACCGTGCAGCCGCGTCTCTGCAGGACGACTTCAGCCCTCGGAGGCTCTGCAGTGCTCATACACAAAAACCCTTTTTGAGTTACGCCTGGTGAGGCTGCAGATGGTTTATTCCCCTCCGTTATCGGCACGGAGCTGGAAAATGCATCAAATTGCAGCCCCCCCCTCTTAAGCGCCCCCCCTAAACCCCAACCATCACCACGCCGGCGCTTGACTCACCCCTGCTGCACCGGCTGGAGCTGAAGGATCACTTGGGTTTTGGTATCCTCCGGGTTCTCCCCTTCGTTGTTGTCACTTGGTACAACCACCACATCACCCACCGGGACGCTCACTTCGGCATTCGCCATCTCTCACATGAAGCCCACCAGCGGGGGGCAAGCAGAAGGGGGGGCTGGACTGCAGCAGCCTCCCGAGCACCACCGCCTGTGTGCCAAGGGGGAAAAACCCTGTAAGCATCATCCCCGGTTCCCACCGCGGCACACGGCGTGGCTCCGAGCTGGCGGAGCAGCCTGAAGAATGGAAGCAGGCGTTTTAAATTCACCACCAGAGAGACAGCAGGTGCCTGTCAATGCACGCGAGGATTTCTCCCCGCCTGTCGAGCACCATTGCTGGGATCATCGCATCCGGCAGCACCGTGCAGTCAGGCGGCCACTAAAGCAGAACTTCCCCAGCTAGGGAACAGCCCAGCCCCGCAAACCGCACGTGAGGTTCTGGCAGCGGTACGGGAAGGACAAACCCCAGGGCCGGGCTTCTCCTGCAGGGAAACGCTCGGAGCATCGTGCCGGGACGGCCCCCGCTGCGGGTTGGAGCGGTGCGGATGTTGGCTGTGTTCTTACAGACTGCTTCACAGCAAAGCACAAAGGTGGTTTTGTTGCAGCGGGAGCAGCTCGGCCCCGCGCACCCGGCTCAGAGCCGCGTCCCACCGTCCAGCCCCACTCCCTCGCGGGAGGGGCAGCGTTCCCTCCGCAGCCCCCAACACCACGAGCGACGCGTCGCAGCTCGGGGCCACGCGGGGCCAAACCCGATCCGCACCGAGGAGGCGAGGACGAACGCAGGGCGCGCTGCGGCTCCGCGCCGCGACACGAGGGCAGGCGGGGACGCCACCCTCGGGACCCCTCAGCGCCCAGCCCGCCCAAACCAGGGGGGGGGGCTCAGAGAGCCCGGGGACCCCCCGCGGCCACACATGGCCGAGCCCTCCGTGCCGCCCCCCCCCCGGGGGCGAGGTAACCCCGGTAACCCCGGGCCCGCTGCAAACGGCGGCGGCCCTCAGCTCGGGGCTGGGGGCTGGGGGGCAACGCGCGGACGCAGCGGGGCGTGGCCGCCCGCGGGAGGGGCGTGGCCTCGCCCCCCCTTCTCTCCCCCCCAACCCCCCCGCAGGCGGACGCAGCGGCGCAATTCCCCCCCCCCCCCCTCCACCCCCCCGCGGCGCGCGGCGCCCGCCCTCGCGCCGGCGGCGGCACGTACGGCGCGACGCACGCGCCCCCGCCCCGCCCCGTCGCGCCGCCGCCGCCTCTGCCGTCGCGTGGCCCCTCCCGGCTCCCGTAGCGTCGCCGCCGGGTCGGCCCTTACCGTCGTCGCCCGAGCGGCCGAGTCCGGGGGCTGGGAGCCGAGGGGGGGAGGGGTGGGGGAAGCGGGGCCGGGCAGAGGGGAGCATGCGCACTGAGCGCCGCGGCCTCGGCCGCCAGCACTTCCGGCCGCCGCCTGTCTTAAAGGGGCCGCGCCGCCTCGAGCCGAGCGAGGCTCTCGGCCGCCCCCAACCGGCGGGATGCCCGCTCTGCTCCGTCCGAGTGGCGCCGAAGCTAGCCAATGGCGGCGCGGGGCTGGAGGGCAGCGGCCAATAGGAGCGAGGGGGCGGGGCGAGGCGGCCGGTGGCGGCGGCGGCGGTGGCGGCGGCGCCGGGAGGATGCGGGCGGGCGGAGGGGCGCGGGCGCTGCTCGTGCTGCTGCTGCCCCGCTGCCTTCTGATGGGAGCGCGCCCGGCCGCGGGGCAGCACGGTGAGTGCGGGCGGGAGCGGAGGCAGAACCGGGATGGACTCCCGGCGGTGCCGTCCCGCAACGGCTTCGATGTCGGTGCCGGCGATCCCGCCGTACTTTGGGGTTTCTTTCTTTGGGGGTGGCCCGTCGGTGTCTCCACTGAGATCCCCCATTGATGCTCCTGTTGAGGTCGGGTTCGGGGTTTACTTTTTGGGAGGTGACCCATTGACGTCCCCGTTGATGTCTCCATTCATATTGCGTTCGGGGTTTACTTTTTTGGGGGGTGACCCATTGACGTTCTCCATTGATGGCGTTGCCCTTGCAGCCCCCCTTTCCCACCCTCCCTGCCCCGCATCCCATCCGGTGCTCCCGCTTTGGCCGCCTTCCCGTCCCGTCCCGTCCTGCAGTTTCGCCTCCGCGCAGGATTTGGCACGGCTGAGGGTTTGGGGTTTCGTTTCCCAGCAGATGAGCGGTGTCCTCCCCCCCCCTCCCCACAGAGCCCTTGGGGGGCTCAGCGCTGCTCCCCCCATCCTCGTACCCTAGAGGTGCTGTCCCCCCCACACGCACATGGCAACACACAGAGCAGACTTTGCCCGGGGTCTCCGTGCTGCTGTGAGCTTTGGAGCCCCATCCAGACATGGCTTTGTCCATTTCTGGGGCAGGAACTGAGCGCTTTGGTTGACACGACCCAGTGAAAACCCCTCTAACGCTTTTGTATCTGGATTTTGGGGGTATTCTGCCATGTAAAGCCCCTTTGTGGCGGGTGTCACTTTGAGGACACGAGGGACACAGTGGTGGCTGGGCGCTGTACAGCCCTATGGGGTTATTTCCCCCAGATCCCCCCCAAATCAGGGTCCTAAAAGTAAAGGGGTGGCACAATGATGTCTGCAGAAGGGAAACTGGGGCTGTCGTGGTCTTGGGGGCCATCCTCAGAGAGGTTTGAAAAAGGACCCATATCCCTATGGGGCAGCGCAGCATGGGGAAACTGAGGCACGGAGAACAACCCCACTCCTTTGCCTTCATTTAGGGGACGGCTGTGGCCACACAGTGCTGACAGCACAGAGTGGGACGCTGAGCTCCAGGAACTACCCCGGCACGTACCCCAACCACACGGCGTGCCATTGGCAGCTGCGGGCCCCCCCAGGCACCTCCCTCATCGTGGCCTTTGGGGACGTCGACTTGGAGTCCTCGGAGCACTGCACCCACAGCTCCCTGCTGCTGGCCGACCCTGAGAGAGGCACTGCTTATGGTAAGGGGGAAACTGAGGCAGCACAGAGGGGTGCAGATCGCGTTACATAAAGCCTTCGCTAAGGAGGGGATCAGGGGAAATCCGGCTTTTTAGCTGATTTCATCCTGAGGAGGATTGGGGGGGGGGGGGGGGGATAGAGATAGCCAAGGCGACCCAGATGGGAGCAGATGCAGCTGCTGATTAAGTAACTTTGCCCAAACGTTTCCAGGATTTTCCTGGAGAGATTGAACAATTTGACAGCACCCCGTGGGGAAACATTTCCAGGGGGGAGAAGTGGCAGTAAGGTGGGACGGCCCCAATGGGACGGGATGGGATTGCAGAGGGGGGGTCAGCCACGCGGCCCCATTCCCAGCAGCACGCTGCCCACCCACCCAGCGTTCCGGACCCCCAGCCTCTTTCAGTGCCTTTGCCATTGGGATGGGGCCAGGCAGGGTCCCACCAGTATCTGAGTGATCTGAGTGATCCCAGCTGGTTGTCGGGAAGTGGCTGACTCAGAGCCGGCTCCTGGCGCCCAACCAGCATCACAGCCTGACCCCGCTGCCCTCCCCTCGGGGACATGCTGGGGTCCTGGGGACCGTCCCCATCCCTGGGACAACAGCAGTGCTGCTGGGAGCATCTCTGGGCGCCTGGAGATGGAAGCAATGCAGAGCAGCAGCACAGCCTGTCCTGTTGTGCCCTCCGTCCATCGGGAAGGGTGGACAAAGAGAGGTGACACCTCTTGTCCCCAGGGATACCTCTTGTCCCCATCTAGGCCTAGGGATGTCCCCAAGGAACCCATCTTCCCCGCTAAGCTGAAGTTTTAATCAGAGAGATGGAGACTGCAAATCAATTTGGATTAAATGGGTCGCTGCTCTGGGGGATTTAGGAGAAAGCTTTGGTGGCTCCTGTGGAAGGGGGACGGGTGGCAGTGGGGAGGGGATGTGGACCCATTCTGCAGCCCAACCGTGCGTGCCAGACCCACAGCCATTGCCTCAACAAGGGCTGCTGGCCCCACGGCTGCTTGCTTCATCCCAGCTGGGTGCAATTAAGAAGCTCTTAGGAGAAGTTTGCCGGGAAGCAGCAGGAGATGACCCAGCTGGAAGACGTGACGTCAGCACATTGTCACTTTGTGGCTGTGGGGACATTGATGGGGCCACCCTGAGCATCCTTCCCAGCACACACATCCGGGGAGGTGAAGCCCTCAATCCGGGTCCCTGTGTCCGCTCTCAGGGACCCCAGTCCTCCCCAAAGCCCCATCCCTCCTGCAGGGCCCTACTGCAGGAATGCTGTCCCTGCCGCCCCGCTGCTGGTCACCAACTCCAGTGCCATCACCGTCCTGTTCAACAGCACCAGCCATCGCTCAGGACGAGGCCTCCTCCTGTCCTATGCCAGCTCACAGCACCCAGGTAGGGAAGGGGGTTGTTCCTTGAAGGTGCTGAACCCCCTTGGCTGTGTCCCTGTCTGTATCAGGGGCACAGATAGGGGTGCAGGGAGGTCAGTGCTCACCCCAGCGTGGCTCTCATCGCCCCCAGCCCCCTATAGCCCCCATTTTCCTTGCCTGAAAGCTGTGGATGTGAGAGAGGGAATGGCAGGGAACTGGGAACCCTCAGACTTGGCGCCCCCAGGACAGCTGGGGCCACAATATCAAGCTCTGCTGCAGACAGCACTGTGACCAAAGAGACACTGTACCCTGTTCCTGCAGACCCAAGGGGAAAAACCCACCCCTGGAACAGGATTTGGTTGGGAAGGGGACAGAGATGGGGGTGCCCCAGGGAGAGCTGGGTGCTGTGGGGGTCCCACGCAGCCCCTCACCCTGGGGCATCCCTGCCTTGCAGACCTGATCTCCTGCTTGGTCAGAGGTACCCACTTCTCCCAGGAGCACGTCAGGTGAGCAGCTGGCCCACCAGCAGCCTGTCTGAGCAGACCACAGCCCAGCATCACTACCTGTCTCCATCAGTCCTTTCCCCATCCCAATCATCCCGTACATTTCAGTGTGTACTGCCCTGCTGGCTGCAAGGACATCGAGGGGGACATCTGGGGCAGCACGAAGGACGGCTACCGGGATGTACGTACAGAGCCCTGCTCTCCTGGGAGGCGTCCCCTGTGGGTGCCCTGCTGGGGACTGTCCCCAACAGGTGGCTGTCTGTCACCCTGCCACCTCCATCCTGCTGCCAGTAGGTGGAGGGAGGACAGGTTCACCTTGGGGGGGGGGCTGGCTGCTCTGACCCCACGCTCCCTGCAGACCTCAGTGCTGTGCAAGGCAGCTGTGCACGCCGGGGTGGTCGCTGATGAGGCGGGTGGGCAGGTCACCCTGACCCGTGAGAAGGGGATCACGCTCTACGAGTCGGCCTTCGCCAATGGGCTGCACTCCAAAAGGTGGGCAAAGGGGTCCCAGCTGCCACCCCCTCAGTGTCACAGCCCCCCAGCTGGGTTTTGCTGGGTCTTTGCCCTACAGGACCATTCCTGACATCCCCCCCCTTCCCTTCTCGCAGGGGCTCCCTCTCTGAGAAGCGTCTCCTGTTCCATAAAGGTATTTTCCCATGCATTCAGCCATCATTTTGGCTGCACGAGGAGGCCGTGCTGCTGTCCAGGTCCCCAGCTGTCACCTCACCTTGCAGCCTGCAGCGATGCCCTGGAGGTGGCCGCCTTCAACGCCTCATCCTGGTGGCAGGAGGTGGACACGCTGGGGCAGGAGCGGAGCTGGGCAGCTGAGCGGGCAGCCCTGGGCACCCCCAGCCCCTCCTGGGCAGCCGAACCCAGCACCGACACTGCCTGGCTGGAGCTGGACCTGGGCACCCGCAGGAATGTCACAGGTCAGCTGGTGGATGGGGCTGGTTGTTGTCCCCATGCCGCCTGGATCACTGCTCAGTTGGGTTGTCTGTCACCTGTCCAAACTGCCCAAAGAGGCTGCAGATCCCCTTCCCCCCCCCCCAACCTGTGACTCCCAGGAGAGTTTGGGGGCTCCTCGTGCCACCCCCTGCTCTGGTTGTACTGGTGCAGATTGGGATCCGGACAGCATCGGTCCTTCGTGGCTTTTTCCTGTCCCCATTTTCTTCCTTCCCCGCTGCAGCCATTTCTGGGATGAACAAGTCAATATTATGCTCTTGCATCTGGTGCCAGCGAGCGCCTTTTGTTCAGCCAAACCCGCCGCCAACGGGGGCTTTGTGCAGAGGCCGGCAGGAAGAAAATGGGGACATTGTGAGACCGGGGGCCGGAGGAGGGAGGAATGCAGCCGGGGTTTATCGGCTCCTTGGGGCAGAGTGGAGGATGTGGGTGCCCAGGAAGGAGCTTTGGGGGGGTTGGGGTGGCATAAGGGCGCATCCTGCCCAACAGGGATCATCACAAAGGGATCTGCTGAGATATATGACTTCTACGTGACGTCCTACCGGGTGTCCTCCAGCCGTGATGGGAAGAACTGGAGACCCTACAGGGGCAGCAGTGGCCAGGAGGAGAAGGTGGGCACGGGGGCAGCAGGGTGGGAGCAACCGTCAGCCTGCAGCTCTGCGGCCATCCCTGCCCTCCCCAGTAGGTCTTTGAAGGAAACGTGGACAGCCTCGGGGAGGTCTCCAATGCCTTCATCCCCCCCATCACGACCCGCTACCTGCGCATCACACCCCAGAGCTGGCATCAACGTGCTGCCTTAAAGGTGGCCCTGCTGGGCTGCCAGATGGCACGAGTCCGTGCAGCACGGCCCTATGGTGAGCATCCCTCGTGCCCCCGGGGAGCTCCAGCTCCCAGTGCTCCCAGCACTGACAGCACCCGCTCTGCCCTGCAGTGCCCAGCGTCCCAAAGGAAGTCCCTGCCCACATCCCCATCCCCACCAGCCGCCCGCCTGGCCGCACACCCATCCCTGGCATCGCCCTGGACCCTGAGAAGGCAGGTGGGTGCCACCACACAGGGGCTGATCCTCATCCCGTTGTTGGCTCTGGGCAGTCATTAATTGTGCAGCTCGGCTTACCCAGGGTGGGCTCTCAGCACCCAGGGGAACCAAAGGTGTGGAGGTTTCGGATGGTGGACCCAGGTGCTGATGCTGTTCTCTCTTCCCAGACTCCACACTGCTGGTGATGCTGCTCATCGGCATCTTTGTCCTCCTGTGCTCCAGCCTCCTGCTGCTGGCTTTCCTCTGCCGCAGGAGGAGGTGGGTCCCAGCCTGTCCTCCCCTCCCCACAAATCATGGGGTTTGTGGGGGGCTCTGTTAGGCTGCTGGCTGCATCCTGGTGGATGCCTCTATCACAGGCAGCCCCTCACCCGTGTTGTGCTCTCTCCCCTTGCAGGAAGCCAGCCACCGAGCTGAACTGCGGGCTCACGAAAGGTAACAACCCCCACTCACTGTGGGGGGCTCAGAGAGGTGCTGGGTTCAAGTCAGATGCAGCTGGTTGAAGGCTTGAGCTCAGGCTCCTTCCTGCTCCTCCTCATGTCCCACTCTGGGGGCACCTCCATCCCCAAGGGCACCCAGGGGTGGGGGGAGGCAGGCGTGTGATAAATGGGGGTTTCTGCTCTCTGCCCAGGGCAACCCAAGCTGGAGGCAAGCCAGGTGTGCTCCCTGGGGAGCCTGCCACCCCCCGGATCCACGCTGCCCTCCTTCCCTGTGGTGCTGGGGGACCTCAGCCAGACCCACTCACCAGGTAATGGGAACACAGTGATGGGGCAGAACGGACCCACATCCCTCCCACTGCACCCTGCTCCATCCCCTGCCCGGGATCCCGAACCTTTGCAAAGGGAGAGCCTGGGAGTGCGTGGGCATTAAAGGTGGCCAGAGGGCACTGGAGCAGAGGGAAGTGTGGGGTCTGTGCCCACCCGGGGGTGGACGTGGGGCCACGTCCCTCTGTGGAGCCGTTCCCTCTGCTCCGTCCCCATCTCAGAGCCGCGTTCCCCCGCCGCAGACTACGCCGAGCCGGATGTGGTGCAGGTGAGCCCCAGCGGCCAGTTGGCCTCGTCCACCTTCAAGCCTCCCCCTGACGAGAGCTACACCCTGCCGCTGGTTGTGAGCCACTACGACGTGCCGGGAAAACACCACGAATACGCAGAGCCTCTGCCACCGGAACCCGAATACGCCACACCGTTTGGTGAACCCGAGCACATCGGCACCCGCTGGAACCCCAGCGACACCGCAGGGCTCCCCGCCTCCCCGAGCCGTGCCGGCTCCCCGGGCTCCCCCCCAGCGCGGTACGTTGCCCCCCCGTTGCAGCCGCCTGGGGTGAGCGCGGCCCCCCGGGTGGAGCGGACTGCCAGCCCCCACGGGGAGGGGCTCCCTGCGGAGGGGTCCGACGCTCAGCAGCTCGCAGACTGTCCCTTCTCTCACGTGTACCACGAGGCCTGGTGAGGCGGCAGAGGAGAGCTGCCCACCCTCGGGGATGGAGCCCCGCCCTGGGACCTGGGGGGGTTTTATACCTGAATCCGCACTTTTATTTAAATACATACATATATATATATACATATATATATACATACATGGACGTGAGCTGCTCCGTCAGCTGCTGTGCGAGCGCGCTCACGCACGGCTCAGACTCGGGCAGAAGCTCAGGGCGCGCAGCCGCCATGGGGAACCCAGCCCACAGAGCGCTGCGGCGGCGAGCAGCGCGTGCACGCGGCGCCCCGCCCCCATAGGAGCGCCTACAGCCGCCACGCGGCCGCCCGCCTCCCCTAACGGCACCCCACGTGACCCCCTCCCGTCCTGCTGCTCTTCGCACCGCCACCCCGGGGCGCCAGAACAGGCGGTTACCGGCGGCCCCTCCCACAAAAATTGTGCTTCCGAAATCTCTTGATGTCGATTCCGCGGGGGCGGCCGAAGCCCCCCCGTGCCACGCACGGCAGAAGCCCTTTTTAAAGGCGAGCCTCCGCGCTGCGGCCGCTGGGGAGCAACAGGCTCCTCTCAAGCTCGCGGCGAATCTTGTTGTATTTCTTCAGAAGACAGACCCGTATACGTTATTCCCTACCTTTTCCCCTTCGAATTTCACTGCGCTTTTGGCCGCTTTTGCGTCTTTTTTCCCTAAAATACCGTTTCTCCCCCCGCCCCATCGGCCTCGGAGCGCTATGCAAATCGCGCGGGGCATGCTGGGCCTCTCCCTTCCCCGCCAGGACTCTGCTCACGCGCAGAGCGCCTCGTCTTCTGATTGGCGGTACCGACAGCACTTCCGGGTGGTGCCCCAGAAGGGCATCCGGTGTGCGCGGCGAAGGGAGCGCAGCCGGCGGCGGGGCCTCGGTCCGCCCGCGGGGCATGGGGAGGTACGGGGCGAAGGGGCCGGGAGAGGTGCGGGGTGAGTGCGTGGCGCAGCCGGCCGAGCTGCAGCCGGTACCGGCGGGGCTGAGGCTGGCCGAGAGGGGCAGCGCTGGCCTCCCGTGTTCCCGGGATGTAAGTCCTAAAGCGGGACGGGGGCGCTGAAAGCTTCGTTTGATTCCAGACGCTAATTACAGCCGCGAGCGGCTCCGCGCTGCTGCAGCCACGCTTAACGAGCTGCGGAGGATCGTCAGGAAGCGAATCGTGGTGTTAATTGAGGCCACGCCACCCGCTGTAAGGAAAGCACGGAGCTGCCCTGCAGTGCTCCCAGCTGGAGCCCCAAACCCAGCGTCTGCTGATGTATTCCGGGGGCTGGAGCTCCTCTGCTGCGTGTTCCTATGGGGTGTTCAGCCTGGAGAAGAGAAGGCTCTGGGAGAGCACAGTGCAGCCTGCCAGAGCTTGGAGGGAGATCGTAGATAGGAGAGAGAGCGGCTTCTGACGTGGGTAGACAACGATAGGACAAAGGGGAGTGGCTTTAAACTGAAAGAGAGAATTAGGTTGGGTGAGCAGCACGTCCCAAACAGCTGCAAAAGAAATTCACGGATGGAATGTGTGCTGCAGTGTGGTGAAACTGTTTCCTGTTGAGATGTTACGAGGGAATGGGTGACACGGGAAATATCTGGTGTTCCTGTAGGAATGAGAGTGATGTGGAAGAGGAGGAAGAGAGAGTAGGTTAACGCTGGCTGCTGACCCCGGGAAGGCTTTGGGAAATGGCCTCTCCGTTCGCTGGGCCCACAGCAGTGGCTGATGTAATTAAAGATCTAGACACGCAGATAGCTGTAAGTAAACTGCGTGAGCTTGCCTTGAGTTGGCATGCAGGACTGGTGGGGACCTCCTCATCCTGGGTGTTTTGCCTTTGGTGATCTTAAAGGCACACAAAAGGTGCCAATAAGATCGAGAGAGAAATGTGCAAAACGACTTTATACCAATAAAGTGCATCCTGCCCCAGGGATTCAAAGCACTGCACAGGCATTGCCTGCTCCCCTGCATGGCAGGTGAGGATTCCTGCTTGGTGGATGCATAAATGAAGCATGGGAGCAAATGGCCTCCAGCCAGCCTCTGTGCAAACCCTGGCGTGCAGTGAAACACCACTGAGATTTGAGCATAAGGGCCTTCTGCCATTGACTGGGTTCAAACTGGGTGAGCCGGGAATTTGCTGAGAGCCCTACAGAAATGTGTCTCAACGTAAATTCTTCTAGAAGAGCTCTGCAGTGCAGCAGTGCATGGGGTTGTGTTGCAGTGAAGCACTAAAACAGCCACCGTCTGAGCGTGATTTTTGTTTTCTGTATGAATTAATCCAAACTAACAGCTTGCTGTGCTGAAGGGAAGATCTCTGTTTGTAGCTGAGACAGGAGACACTCTGCTCATCAGTCTGTTCATGAGTGTATTGCATACAGCAGCTCTGGTCTGTCCATGCAATCGCTTGCAGCTGACAGTGTGAGCAACCACAGGCACATGGTGGTGACCCCACCACGAGATCTGAGCTGCAGGTTGTGCTGCCAGAACCCCATCTGGCTGCCTGTTAGGTTCCCTCACTGTGGCTTTTGGTGTCCTGCTGTGGGAAGCCTCATGCGTGTTTCCTCTCTTGTCACTGCTCCTTAGAACTGGGGCTGAGCTCTGCGTTGTGAAGATGGTTCTGGATTTCAGGAGGGGGGATTGCTGCAGAGCAGGTTTGGAGCAAAGCACTGCTGGAACCGAAACCTCCAGCGTAGAGAGCCTGAGCTTGGTTGTCTTCTGGTTTGGGCTTCTGCCTCCTGGGTTTGTGGAGGATGGAGAGTGACCATGAATGGGGCTCAAGCCTGCTGTGCATTGCAGGCTGGGCCGTGTCCTTAGGGGACTCTGAGCACAGTTTCACCCTCAGAGCTGCCTGCAGTACGTGTGAAGTGGTTCAGGCAGGCCCTGCTATGAGGCTGAATGCACGCAGGACCCAGCAGGGCGAGGAGCCACTGTGGTCAGTGTGCTGCATGCAGCTGCTGTGCTTCTCAGGGAAAAATTCATTCCCCAGATAGCAGGGAATGTTTTCTAAACATTCCTCTTCCTTACTGTGTCTAGAGACCTGCTCTGTAAACTCTGGGTCCTGTCAGTAGCCCCCTTTGGGTCCCTGCTCTGTTTGCTGACTGTCTTCTGTTTCTCTCTGCAGTTGATCGGTTTGGGCCCCCACAACCCCAAGAAGAAGCAGGACCTTGACAAGCTTTATGATCTAAAAGCTAAAGCCCAACAGATTATGAACCAGTTTGGCCCATCTACCTTGATCAACCTCTCCAACTTCTCCTCCATAAAGCCTGAACCTGCCAGCACCCCCCCTCAGAGCTCCATGGCCAACAGCACCGCCGTGGCAAAGATGCCCGGCACACCCAGCGGGGGAGGGCGGCTCAGTCCTGAAAGCAACCAGGTAAACTCAGCCCCAGCTGCAGGGGAGCTGCTCACAGCTCTTACAGCTGCTCAGCAGTGGTGAAATTCCCGATCTTTTGACACATTTGGGCTGGGAGGATGCTGCCTTCTGCCCTGCAATAATCCAGCACTCACGCGTGTCTGTTTGCCACTTGAAATGCTAAAGGTGATGAGCGCTGGAGCGATGGAAATACTTCCTTTGTGTCCTGGACACAAAATTAGTCACTGGAACGTTGCTTGCATTTGCCTTTTAAGATTTCTCATTGTGCCTTTGTCCTCTCTTGCCAGCAGCCACACTTCAGCCAGAGGCATTGTAGTGCTGGTTTAGTGCAGGAATTTAGTCATCCTGGCCTGCTGCTCTCTGCTTTCTGTTCAGAGCAGCCACTGGTGCTTGAAAATGACTCCTTAGCACTTGATGTTTCTTATCTGCCCTTCCTGAGCTGGTGCTACATGTCACCACGTGTGACTGGGGTCTGTGCTTTGTGGGGGAGGAGGTCTTTCGTGGCCGTGCAGAATGGGCAGTTGTTTGCTGAAGCAGCTCAGTAAATGGTTCCTCTTTTCTCTCTCACGTACTCAGGTTTTAACCAAGAAGAAATTGCAGGACCTGGTGCGTGAGGTGGATCCAAATGAGCAGCTGGATGAAGACGTGGAGGAAGTAGGTACCAACCTGCGGCAGGGGCTGCAGAAAGAGCAGATCTGGGGTTTTCCACAGTCCGGTGGCCCTTTGCCCAAAGCTGGGAGGGTTGGTTGATATTGCACTGCCTTCAGCCATCCACGTCTCTGCTTCCCAGCGTCCAGAAAGGTTTCAGGGAAGCACGGCAAACACCCTTGGAGCATTACCTTCTGAGGCTTTGTTTTCATCGTTTCAGCTGTTCAGTGCTGGTAAGAGCAATTTTTGTCCTCTCTCTGTGGCAGATGCTGTTGCAGATCGCCGATGACTTCATAGAGAGTGTGGTGACAGCTGCCTGCCAGCTCGCGCGGCACCGCAAGTCCAACACCCTGGAAGTGAAAGATGTCCAGTTGCACCTTGGTAAGGAGCTTCCCCTCACCTGAGAGGTGGGCTCACACCCCACTGCTGGGGAGAAAACCCACGAGAAGATCCATTGCCCTCGTAATAAGGGGAAAATCTGCCCCCCAACCCCGTCCTCTCCAAGTGGGTGAGGTGTGCTGGCACGTTCTCTCTGTTCCAGAGCGTCAGTGGAACATGTGGATCCCGGGCTTTGGTTCGGAAGAAATCAGGCCCTACAAAAAAGCTTGCACTACAGAAGCTCACAAACAGGTAAGGAGCCCTCAGGAACGTGCTGAGAATCGCCTGGTAGAAGCCTGGTGCAGGTAAGGTGCCTTTGGGCTCCTGGCAGTGGTGAATCTGTGGCCTCTTCCAAGTGGTTTGGACTTGAAGTAACTTCTGGTTCCTCATTGGTTTGTGCAGAGGGGATTGAGTGTGGCAGCCTGGGTGGGAAGGGTTAAAAAGCAGCTGAGAGCATTTTTGGTTGTTGGAATGATGCAGTGCGATGGAAAGCACAGCAGTGACAGCAGAGTAGCCAAGTCCTAGGTTGCAACAAATGCAACAGCAACAAAGGAAAGAAGCTGCTTACGTTCAGAAGGCCTCAGGTACGCATGGATCTGCAATGAGACACCCTCACCTCCACTGCTAACCTTTAAATGAGCTCTGGGAAGGGGTGGATCTTCCAGTCACTCAGGTGCATTGCGTGCAGCTGAGCTTCCCTGGGCTGGCCCTGCCTTGCACCAAGGTGCTCAGTCACTGCTTCAAGCCATGACTTGCATTTCCACTACAACTGTGGCTTGCACAGACACCACAGGAATAATTGTAGGTCTGCAAAGGCCACAAATGAGCACAATGCTGAGAGCTTGCCCTGCCCCTCCTGGCCTGATGCTTCCTGTGCAGGTGGTTAGAAATCAAGGCAAGGCCTGGGGTTTTCTTCCCAGGATGCTAAAGAAGGACTGGAGGAGGCAGGATGCCTGAGGAACTGCCTGGGAGAAGTCTTGTGGCCAGTCCTGTCTGGGATGCAGCATGCGGTGCGAGTAACCAGAACTGCCACCCTGCACTGCAGAGCCATGGTGCAGAGTCACAGTGGCTGGATGTGGTGTCACACACAGGAATCAGTGCTTTACAGCAGGCTTTGGCTCAGCTTCCTTGGGCTTCTTTGTACCCACAGGCCCAGGCTGCACTCATACACTGTGAGCAGTGCAGGGCACCTGCTGTGTCCTTGTGTCACAGGTCTCAGCTGCCTGTCACCATAAGGTTAAACAGCTGCAGCAGAGAACCTGCAGTCATCTGTGATTTCAGCTGTGACTGCAGCTGGGCAGCTGTTTTTTCCCCCCCTTAATTTTGCTTTAACTGAACTGGGTGATTGCTTTTGAACCATGAGGCCAGAGGTGGTGCAGGAGGAGCCCTGCAGGAGCTGTTGGAGTTCATGGCTGGTATTGCAGCTCTCCTGGAGCTCGGCTGGGCTCTGGTCCCTCCCCTGCTGCTGCTGCTCTGCTCTGTCACACAGCCTTTGCAGCCTGGGGGGCTGAGTGGGGACACGCAGACATTTCCTTTTCCTCCAGGACTCTGAGATTCAAATGGAGCTGACAGACCTGTGTGGAAACAAGACAGGCAGCGCCCTGAGAGAACCCGAGATGGGTTGCTGTGCACAGCTGCTCTCAGGTTGTTTTGCAGTAACCTCACCTGAGACTCAGCTTCCCACGTTCTTCTCTTTCTTCTTACAGAGAATGGCACTGATTCGCAAAACCACCAAGAAATAACGCCTGGGAAAAGCTCGAGGTGACACCGGTGCGTTTTGGGATCTCTGCCTCTCACTGCAGCCTCTGCGATGCCACCCATGGGATATTTTTGTTAATGCTTTACAGAGAAGCATATATTTTTTATTAATGGTGCAGCAATATCTGACTTTGTGAGGAGATCTGCCAAAAACATTCTGTCCTCGTTCCCCCCGTAAGAGCGCAGCGTGTCTCAAAGCAAAGACTTTTATTTGTGACTTGAAGGTGGTTTATCGTATAAGTGATTATCTGAGGAACAGAGCATTTGATCGTGTGTGTGGGACAGTATTAGAAGCATCTGTAGAGGTTTTTGTTTCCTCCTTCTGCCCCTCCCCGCTCCAGTACTTTGTAATGTCAGTGTTTATATAAATACTTGCGTTTGTTTTACATGAATAAAGAAATTATTAATCTAAAACCAAGGGGAAGAGGCAGCTGTGGGGCTTGCGTGGTGTCTGCGTGTGAGATCTGTGCTGGGCTGATGGTCTCTGCTCTGCAGGCAGGGCTGTGCCCACCCTGTGCTCACTGTGTCAAGGGCTCCTGATGTGGTTCAGCCTCTGCTTGGCTGCAGGTAGGAGGAAAGTGGTGGCTGTGGATAAGAGCTGAGTGCATTCACAACATGAAGAATCACATCCCAGCATCTGTTCTGCCCAAACTGGCACGCAGCAGAGAAACTACGGCTGCTGTGGGATGTGGTGGGGAGGGAAAGGGCAGCACTGCAGGCTCCCTGCAAAGAAAGGGAGGTTGTGGACACTGCCTCACTGCAGAGCTCGCTGCTGGGGCTCCAGGGCTGCCAGCACCCACGAGTGAAACCCCGTTTGTTGATGCTTGAGGGCTCCGTGCAGCTGGGCAGCCCGGTCTGACTGGTGCTCGGGAGGGAGAGGCAGCTCCTGGCGCACAGAGCTGCCGTCTGTTCCCAGGGCTCTGCCCGAAGCGTGGCTGGGTGCTGCTGGGCGCAGGACACCATAGCATTCTCTGCTCCATAGTAAAACGGGTTTGAGACCCGAGGGCACAGGGAGGGGCTGCGCTCGCTGTCTGGGAACCGCTTTGTAAGGGGAGAGAACAGAAGAACGGGGCTCTGGCACCTCCCTTTCCTCAGGAAACGGGGCAGGCGGTGGGGTGAGCAGGGGGCTGTTTAACGCCATCACTCGCTGCTCCTCCTTCCTCGGCACCCGGCAGAGCCCAGCACCTCAATGCCCTCCTTAGCACGCGCATTTCTTCTGCTTCTCCTTCTTCGGGCACGCTGCTGGCAGCGGCACGCTGCTCTTCACCCCGTCCCACGCCTCGCACGGTGCCAGCAGCCCGCTCTGCAGCGCCCGGTAGATGGCCACGGTCAGCATCTGGAACGCCCGCGTCACATCGCTGCCGTCCTTGGCTGAGGTCTCGACGTACTGCACGCCCAACGAGGCCGCCAGCCGCTCCGCCTCCCTCCTGCCCACCTTACGTTCCCCCACCAGGTCGCTTTTGTGTCCCACCAGCAGGAAAACCACGTGGAAAGGTTGGATGGTGTCTGTCACCTCCCGGTGCCACCGCCGGACGCTCTCGAAGGACGCGCGGTTGGTGAGGTCGAAGAGCAGCATTGCACCCGCAGAGTTGCGGTAATAGGAACGGGTGACAGACCTGGAGAGCAACCAGAGGTGGGGTGAAGGGATCCCCTTCGGTTGGAGCATCCCTGCCCCACCGCCCTGCCCCCATACGACCAAGGAGAACCGGATCCTTCGCTGTACCGATCGCCCCAGGCGGCTCCATCACAACGTGGCGCACGTGGAAGGGAAGCATCCCCATCTCAGATGTATTTTTGGGGAGGTGCAGCCAGCAGCACCAATTTGCTCTGTTTCCCAGTGGGACAAAAGGGAAACCAGCGCCACGCTCTGCCCATGGACTCTGGGGTGCAGGGAAGCTGCCCTGATCCCAGCAGGATCCCCAGCCTCTCCCCCGTCCCCCTGCAGCTCCAGGGGCCCACGGGCTCCTTTGGGCCCTCTGCACTTGGATGCAGGGCTCAGAAGAGAACCCTAAAGGCCACCTGAGGGCAATGCCTTTAGCAACGGAGACACAGCCCTACCGGGGCGTCCTCGGGATCCCAGCCCACAGGAATCCACCTCCCCCTGCCTCCCCGCGAGCAAAGCAGGACCCACCTGAAGCGCTCCTGCCCAGCCGTGTCCCAGAACTGCAGTTTGACCTGCAGCCCCGGCTCCAACTCCACGAACTGAACGTAGAAATCCACCCCCACCGTCTGATTGACAGCATCCAGGAAAACCCCCTCGGTGTAACGCCGCAGCAGGGAGGATTTGCCCACCGTCGAATCCCCCAGCATGATCACCCGGAACTGGTAATGCCACCGCGGCTCCATCGGCTCCCAGCACCCCGCACCCACTGCGTGCTGGGGCAGGCGCTGCTGCTCCTCCCTGGGGTGTGGGAGGCGTTCCTGGGGATGGGTGGCACAGAGGGGGGGGGGGGGGGGGGCTGAGGATCACCTCCCACTTCGCTCAGCTCCATCCAGCTGTAGGCACCAGGGGGTGTTTGGGTGCCAGCCGTGCTGTGGGGCGCAGCCTTGGGACGCTGTGGGTCTTTAACTGATGTGGAGATGCGTGCAGAGCAGTGGGTGATTCTCTCAGTGCCTCCTAAAGCAGAGCATCTCCCTCCTCTCCCCCCCCCACAGTCACAGCTGTGGGGCACCAGCACTTGGCAGAACCTTTATCTCCATGCAGGAAACATTTGGTTTTGGGTGCTGACCCTTTGCCAGCACTTCAGGGAGTCCCACACCACAAAGCCTGGCCCTGCCAAGCCTCTCACCGCCATTGGGAAGATGCTAAAGCACAGTCAGGAGCTCAGCCTCAACTCCACAACACCCAAAAGTTGTCTGCACAGCCCCACAAAGCCTCCACGTATCCCTGCCAGGCAGCCACGCTCATCTCTGCTGCACAGAGAGTCCTGGGCCCCCTCAGCATTCTTTAGGGAGCCTTCCATTGGAATCTCCTCCCAGCCAATACCACCAACACAACCCCCTCCTGTGCTCCAGGGCTGCACAGAGAGCTCAGAGACACACAATGGAGGAATGCAACCATCGTGGGCAGCTGTCGTGTATAAAGGTGGCTCTTTATGATTCAATATTAATGAAGTGCAAACCTGTCTTTCATATCTCACAATCGTTCTCCAAAGTCACTCTGATACACAGAGTGCAGATTCAGAGGAGCAGGTGGCTGCTGCTGTGACAGCCATTTCAGTCCTACAGCTGTAAGGGCCGTAGCAATGGCTCAGCCTCAGTTTATCTTTATTCCCTGGAAATCTACTGAAGCAAAATCACCACCATCTTCACCCCGTGACAGAAAAAACTCATTATGCCTTGCGTTCTAAGGCCAGCAGCAAAGCACTGGTCAAACTGAGAACTGGAGCTGACTTGAAGTCCTGGCTTCCATTCAGAACACAGCTCTCTCTGTGCCTGAGCCTCAGCTGCTCCAGGGGGCACCACAGGCTTTCCAGGGCGTCCCACTACTCCAAGGACTCCCCTTTGTACTGTAGGCACAGCAGACTACACCCAGAGCTCCGTGGCATTTAGGGCACCCTACAGACCTTCCAGTGTGCCCTAAAGGACTCTCAAGACCCCCATGGTAACCGAGGTCCCACTAGAATACCTTCAGAACTCCTCAGTGCCCGAGCTGCTCCTCAGCACAATCTAGCAATCTCCAAGAACCACCCAGTGTGCTCCAGGAAATCCTCCAGTGCTCCCACAGCTCACCAGTGAGCTCCAGAGGCTTCCTAGAGACCCTGGAGGCCTCCCACAGCCACACACCGTGTTCCAGGGCGCTGTCACAGCTCCTCAGGGTGCCCTCAGGTGCCCCAGCAGCTTCCCAACGTTCCCCCCAGTGCATTCTAAAGTGCAGCAGAGTTCATAGAGATTCCCAGAGAAACACCTCCTCAGCGCCAAATAAAACACGTTGAATGATACGAGGTCCATCCATGAAGTCTTAAATTTATGGCAAGAAACAAAGGCCATTCTGTCATGCAATCATGATAATTAGTGAGCTAAGAAATACCCAGGAGAGAGTAAAACCAGCCAGCAGCCTTCGGATGAGACTGCAGGGCTTCGTCACTTCCTTCCATTTGATTCTCCCATCAGTTAGGCAAAGCTATCAGGAAGACAGCCTTCAGCACTTGAACCCATGGCCTGCCAAGCACAGAAGACCTGGGAAGCATTGCTCAGCCTTCTCAGCAGCTCTGCACCACGCTCCAAACAGGAAGAATTGCACGTGTGACCTCTGTGGAAATGGTGATCATTTATATTGCAACAAAAAAAGTAAGTTTTAATGTGACTTTGAGTAGGCAGAAAGAACATCATCCAGCAGCACTCACTGCACTCTGCAGAAGATCCTTAGCCAGCCATCAACACCAAAATACAGAGGAAAAGGAACTTCCATCTTAAAAAGGGGGTTTTTTTTCTTAAATGTAACAACACCTGGAAAACATGTCAAATCCAGAGGGTCTTAAGTGTCCAGTGCAGAAAATTCCTAATAAATAAAAGTGGCAAAAGGTTCAATCCTTAGGAAGGCAGCTACTGTAGAGGAAATTTTGTGAGCTTAACACTTTTGCTTACGGAGCCGAATGACCATCATTTCTCCTCCATGACATCTCCATGACATCATTTCTCCTTCAGAGTCAGATCTTCCTCCTTTAGGGCAAATTTTCTCCTCAAGACTTCTGCTATCAGAACAGCAGGGTCTTCCTCCTTCGCAGAACTTCGGTTTCTACATGGAAGACAAACACAGGGTCAGGAAGGAGAAGTGCCCAGCTGCTGGTATTTCTGACACCTGCAGGTATTTCTCTGCAGTGTTCTGTGTTGGCTTCCATCACCTGCAGCTCCTTGTGCTGGATGAAGGGGGCATTCTGCAAACCTCAGCATTCAAACCTCAGCATTCAAACCTCAGCATTTTTGGTCAGTTGTGTTCATGGCACCAAAAGCAAAATACAAATTTGCCCATTATTAACAAGCTCTGTCCCCTCAGTACAAACATACAAGTGCTGCTTGTTTTGTCTTTTTGTTCCTTTTCTTTTACAAATAGATCATGTACTTGCAAGGCCTATTTCAGTTTCTTAAAAGCTGTTATCTCTCATAAAGCCATTAAGTTGTAAAGCCATTAAGCTTATTTTGATTCCTTAGGGCCATGCAGTCTATCCCCATGGTTTAAGACAGACTGTAAAAGTTGAAGTGCCAATATTTTGGAGGTAACTGTAGTGCACAGCTGCTGTTGCTGGCCCTCCAGCCTTGTGAGCAGTGTTTTATCTTAACCTACCTGGGCTGTTCACAGCCCTGCTCACCCCCTGCATCCCTCATGGGCAGATATGACACTACAAAGTGATGCTTCCCCCCGAATCGTGGGCATACAGCAGCACCAACAGGCAGGTGAATACAACAGCTGGTGCTGGGGAGCAATGGCATGAGGATATTTCCATTGCTGGGTAGCAATGGAATGTCTACCAGGACAAGAGCACACTTATAAGGGTATTTGTTAAGATTAAGCCTAGAAAGCAATAGAGAACGTGGCTCACCCTTTCCAAAGGCTGGTGACAGCTTGAGAAGAGCACAGTCAGCACAACCTCTGAAGAGAGACGTTGCTCCCTTGGCTGCTAACACTTAAATGAGGGTAAGGAGGACCCAGGGTCCAGCCCTTCCAGTCACTCAGACACACTGCTTGCACCTGAGCTCCCTCTGCAGCCCTGCCTTCTCACCTGGTGCTCAATCACTGGTTCAGGCTGTGACCCAGCAATCCTCACACAGGTGTCTGCAATGATCTGACAAACAAAAGCAGAAAAAAACAAACAAAAAAAAAGGATGCCAAACTTTGAAAGAGAAAATACAATCAAACTTACAAGTCTTTGCTCTGCTTCATCCTATGAATGTCTTTTAGAATGCCCATCATGTCTGCAAAACTGCTGGCCTTGGAAAGAGACACAGAATCCTCCTCATCAGGATCCTTTGGTTCTGCTTTGTAGCACTCAGATGCAGAACAGAGCATGGAGACTGAGGGAAGCTCGGGGCTCTCGAGTTCTGCCTCCTCCTCTGTGATGTCACTGATGACAAAGGATGTCGTGGATTGGAAAGAGGGTCCAAAACAATGCAAAGGAGAAGATGCATTTGAACTTCCTGGAGACAATACATCAGGGGTGAAGGAAGCAGAAGCTGAAAGAGAAAACAGGACAGGCGAAAAGATTAAACAGTATTTTATATTTTACTTTGGTTTGGTTTTCTCAAAACAACAGAGCACAAACCAGGGGCACCACGAGCCACCCACCCTTCTGTTATTTACAGAATAAAAGTAAGGAAATCATCACAGCCTGTGTGTTACTCTCCATGGCCACTCCATTTCTTATGGCATGGCACTGCAGCGCAAGACAGAGATGTGCTTGGTTTATTTCTCACTGAAAGAACCTTCCTGCACTGAAAAAAAACCCAACAAAACAACCCTGCAGTTTAATGCCCTGACACCTGTGGCCTCAACACTATGCTTGTCAGTAGTTATTAATTGCCAGCTGAGAGATTTCTCTAACAGTGCAAAAGCAGATCGCACAACGTTTCTTTTTTGACATCAATCTTTCTGAAACGAGCCTGCTGTGCACGCCAGATCCCTGAGCTCCAGTTCAGCCCTCACCCATTCCTGCCCACATCAAGTCAGAAGACACTGATAAGAACAGTTCTCACATGCCATCTGCTGAGCAGGCACGTTGCTGAGTTGAGGGCAGAGAGGAACTGAGTGATTAAACGAGTTTTCTCCCATCCAGATCTCTAATCTTCCTCATCATTACTTTTGGTGAATTTTAGCCCACAGTGTGCCCAGGTGGCCAAGAGGGCCAACAGCATCCTGGCCTGCATTAGAAACAGTGTGGCCAGCAGGAGCAGGGAGGTGAGCATCCCCCTCTACTCAGCTCTGGTGAGGCTGCACCTTGAGTGCTGTGTTCAGTTTTGGGCCCCTCACTACAAGAAAGACATGGAGGCCCTGCAATGTGTGCAGAGAAGGGCAACGAAATGGTGAGGGGTCTGGAGCACAAACCTTATGAGGAGCAGCTGAGGGAGCTGGGATGGTTCAGTGTGGAGAAGAGGAGCTCAGGGCAGAGCTCACTGCACTCTGCAACCTCCTGAAGGGAGGCTGTGGTGCAAAAGGGTCTGGCCTCTTCTCCCAGGCAAATGGCAGGACCCGAGGAAATGGCCAGAAGTTGTACCAGAGGAGGTTTAGGTTGGATATTAGGAGAAACTTTTTCTCTCACAGGGTGGTCAGGCACTGCAATGGCTGCCCAGGGAGGTGGTGGAGTCGCCATCCCTGGTAGTGTTCAAGAGGCGCCTGGATGAGGAGCTACAAGATGTGGTTTAGTGCTGGTGGTACTGATAGGAATGGGAGGGGGGTTGGACTGGATGATCTTGCAGGTCGTTTCCAACCTTGTGATTCTGTGAAAAAGAGCTTTTCTAACTTGCATGCTGGACAGCTGAGAGCCTGGGGGGGGGAACAGCAGGGAATCTGCCCTGCTCTTAATTTCTATTTCTTTGTTGCTCCGAATCAGAGCAGTGAGGGAAGAGGACGCGCAGCCCCTGTGAAGCACGCATCTGTGACAGCCTGACAGCCTGCGGAGCCGAGGGCAGCGCGGCTCCTCGCTCCCGTGCACAAAGCAGCATTCCACCACGAGCCCACAGCTCTGCTCCACGTTCAGAGCTTCTCAGCCGCAGAGAACAGAACTGAAAATGACCAACCGTGAGCTGTGAGGCCCTGGGGCTGCAGCCATCGGCTGCCTGCATTCCGCACATCACCAGATGCAGCCCCAGCGCACAGTGAGCCCTGGTGCTGAGAGGAACCTGGGACCTGTCTGCTGCTGGATGCAGGTAAGGATGGTTCTGAGCCACTGTCTCCCCCACCAACAGCTGCAGGACATCAGCTCGAGTGGTGCACGACCTTGTTTTGTTGCTTTAAAGTAATGGAAAGATTACAGATCCTTCTTTTCCTCGCAGCTGTAACACAACTGGCATCTTGGGCACTGGCCAAAATATTCTGCATACATGAGATGCAGCCTTTAAGAACTGCCTCCAGTTCAATTCCTGCAGCTCGCAGAACTGTTTGTTTACCAATGTATTCCAAGCTGTGAGACCAACTATCCCACTTTCTGACTGCTCCACAAATATACCCAAGTACTTCTGGCCTTGCTGGCTTCCACACTCAAGCAGCCACTGCAGCAACACACCTCATGCAACTACTAGGATTTGGGTTCTAGCAAATATCTTCTCATTTCCAGAGCTCATATGAACTGTATGCACCCTGTATACCCACACAAGGAAGGCCACGAAAGGAAGAATGAACTCACAGCTCAGTTTCATGGCCAAAACATGAATTTTATCACGTTTCCTAAAAGAAATAATAATTAATAAAAAAAAATAATAGATCAGATCAACCACGCTCTTCCCCAAGTACTTTCTTTGTTACATAAATAGGGCTATGCTCACAACAGAAACAAGTGCTGTTGGTCTCTCCTCCCCTCACACTCATAGTCAGCTTGGCAAGAATACCCCATGAACTGCCATGGAGCAAAGTTGTTGGGATGGAACAGCCTGCAGAACACATGCAGTCACAAAGCAACACCTGGTCCTTCTGAAAAAGAAACAAGATTCCTAACGAAATAAATGCAGACATCTGGACAAAGAACCAGCACTGAGTTGGCATCACACCAGTAAGAGTGACAGGCCTGCTGAACAGTAACAAGTCTGCTCCCTATGGAGGAAATAACATGCTTCTCTCCTGCAGCCCTTCTCATTCAGCAGAAGAAAACTCCTGTGCTCCTACCTGGCCCCGCAGCGACAATTTTAGCTATCTGACTCCGAAGGTGACTCAGCTCATCCTGGAGCTCCGTCGTTCGGCTCAGTGCAGGTAAACCAGGCTTCTTCAAGGCCAGCAGCTTCTCTTCCTGCTTCCTCAGGTTGGGGACTGAAGCATTTCGCTGTATGACCGTGAAGGGACTCGGTTTCCATTTGTGTTTCAGAGGGCGAGTGTCACTTCTACGAGACAAAGACCTGCCAGTCACCGATGGACCCGAGCCCCTCCGCAGCAGTGCTCAATCTCCCTGCCCCTCCCTTGGGATGGCAAAGCAGTTCAACACAATAAATCAAACCGTGCTCCACACCTTGCTTGGATGTGCTGTGCCATCACACCGCTGTCTCTCTGCGTTGCAAGGATTGGAAAGTCAAAGAAATCACCATCAAACAGCACAGACAAGGCGAAGTGGCACAGGGACAGAAGTCTCTGTGTGCTCCCACGGCTTCAGATCCCATCCCTCCTGCTAACTGTATCCCCGTGCTGGGCAGTGTGCTGGGTGCACAAGATCAAGCACCACTTACCCATTAACTTCTGCCTCTGGTTTAATCTCTCACAGGATAACCACTGCTGTTGTCCTGCTTAAAGGACACAGGTTTCACTGAACAGCACCAAACTCCAAATGTCCCAGGAAAACCGGGACTCACTTGGAGTGCACAGTGCTACAAGAGGCAGAGGGCACTAATTGGAACACAGGAGGCTTCATCCAAACATCAGGAAGCACTTCTTTACTGTGTGGGAGATGGGAGATGGAGCACCGGAATGGGTTGCACACAGAACTTGTGGAGCCTCCCTTCTTGGAGATGTGCAAAAGCCATCTGGGGTACACTGCTGGAAATCCCTGCCTGAGCAAGGGATGACCTCCAGAGGTCCTTTCCAATCTTAACTACTCTGTGATCCTGTGAGCTCAACCCTTCAACTCTCTAGGCTGAAAAATACCATGAGCTGGAGCCTTGCTCTGCTCAGATGTTTCAGTGAGTAAAACGCAGCACAAGCCCTCAATGCTTTGTGAGCATTCCTCCAGGAAACCTCTGTGTTTTTCTTGCCCCTTGAGAAAAACATCTTTGAACAGGCATCACATCAGCCCTCAAGGTGACCAGAGATCATGAGAGCAGATCAATTTCTGGCCTGCGCTACACAAAAGAAACCACTTTATAAAAACAAGGGTCAACAGACACAAAGATGAAACCAACCTGACTCGGGCATACGTTTCTTCATCATCTGCTGCTATCCACCCAATGTCTGCCAGGGTGGGGACAGGAGGGGCATCATTTAAATAGAGCTCTGAAACATTAGGTAGAACCTACAAAGAAGAAAATCACATGAAGGTAATGGTGGTTCTGTCTCCCGAAGCCACTCTGGCTTCGCTACACTCTGTCAGAGCTTTTCTCCTCTACACCAAGCCAGCCAACAAGTTTGCAACACTGTTTATCCTATGGAAATGCAGTGCTCCACTGCCAAAGTGTGCCCCAGTGTTACTGTGCCCTGAGTCTAAACAGCAAAGCAGCCAAGGGATATTTGATACTGCTGAACAGGCTGCCTAAGCCACGTGCAACACTTTGTCATTACACGTCCTTGACCTCACAGTTACACAAGTGCTTCCATTAGCCTTCCTTACTGCTTAGGAAACAGGCTCAGCAGCTGCACGAGGCCACAACACAAAGCAGAGGTTCAGCAGCACGTTTCTGCCTTTCTAGCTACAAGCTCTCCAACTCTGCACAGGCATTATTGTAGGAGGAGCTTTCCTCAACGTTTACCAATGGTCATTTACAAGCACAGGGATTACACTAAAAGAGAAAAAATACCTTAAAGTTAACTATGCAGCTACACAAAAGTTTTGCAAGTGTTGGTCTGCACACATCTGGTTCATGGTTCAGCAGTTCATGAGTGACACAATGAGATCAACATGTACAAGTAGTTCAGATACACTCCACTTATAGCAAATAAGTGCTCATCTGCACCCAGAACACGTTAAGCATATCATCCCAGCAAGCAAGCTTGCCACAAATTACCCTTATTTTTTTCTGTCTGAATGGTGTGCTGGCATTGAGCACAAAGACACATCAAAAATGAAGACCTGATCCACAATCTGTTATGAGAATTAATGGGGACTGACATCTGGAAACAGCTGTATGTACATTTCTCCAGAGGCTCTATCTTATGTCCGTAGCACGACGTCAATTTATGCTGGCTGAAAATTATCCTGATGTTTTCTTCTACTCAGTCACGCCCTCATAGTGTGTGGTTGCCTTATTTTCATTAAGCTTTATTTATTTTTATTTATTTATTTGAAAGAAGGAGGAGAAAAGAAGCTGCTTTGATTTGCCTTCTATGCCAGTGAGTATGGAGGGGGAATAATGTAAGTCATATCTTCCATTTGTTTGGTTGTTTTTTTGAGACACCATTAACTGAACATCGCTTCTGCCTGCAGTGTGCTTTTGGTATACAAGGAAGTTTCTCCTGGTGGAAACTGTGCTGGAGGTGTTCAAGGCCAGGCTGGATGGGGCCCTGGGCAGCCTGGGCTGCTATTGAATGTGGAGGTTGGTGGCCCTGCGTGCAGCAGGGGGTTGGAGCTTCGTGATCCTTGAGGTCCCTTCTAACCCTGGCCATTCTGTGATCCTGTGAGAGTGCCTTGTTTTGCTCCCTACCCACAGTCACCAAACTCCTTGTGAGCACGCTTACCTCGAAGGTCGCTCTGGGGCAGGGCTTTAAAGGCAGGTTGGATCCAATCCTCCTGACGACGCTGCGCGCCGAGCCGTGGGGTTTGTTCTGCCAAATGGGGATTGTCTGAAAGAAGCCGTGTTGCACAATTAATATTCAAAGTCAGCTGTCCTCTTTATGACCTATTAAACTGGGAGCCGTCATACGTAATCTGAGCTCTGATTTTCGATTTGCTTAAAGATAGTTTTAATTAGGAATATGAGAACCTACCGATAGCTAAGGTTCTAATGCCATCAAACTGTGCTTTAGTCGAGCAGCGAGTCAGTTACTGAGGGGCATTTTAAACACAAGTGCACTGTTTCAGGACTGAAAGCTACAAGTGTTCAGGAACAGACACTGAGCAATACATAAAAACATGCTGAAAGGAGGAAAACACTGTTATGTGAATGGCCCAGAAGAAAAATGAAGCCAGAAATCACATTTAAAGGAGGTACCTTTAATTCCACAACCTTTAAAAGCAGTGCTGACAGAACTGTGAACAATTCTCACACAAAGCATCAAGTCCATTCAATGTCTATCCAAACTGAGGGCCCTCAATAACAGTCACAGGGAGAATTTCCAGAATCAGTGTTTTTGCAATCGCTGGCTACTAATTAAACTGATTCAAAACAAGTTCTGTCTCTCTTTGGTTGTTCTCCCTCCCCCAGTTTTACAGCTCTGCCATTGGCTTTCTGACAGGACACTGCACAGCACCGGGCATCAAACACCACAACGAAAGCCAGGAATCCAAACAGCTTATTTTGCTCAGCTCACCACCAAACCCATTAAGAATTTATCACTGCCATTTGCTACGCTCACAAAGCCTACAAGCTAACCTTAAAATAGCAGTTACATCACTGCACTGAAAAGTCCCCGTGCTTCGAACCGAACGCCCGGCAGGGCAGCGCGCGAGGAGCGGTGCCAAGAGCATCGCGGAGCTGATGGATCGGTGATGGCGGTACTTACGGACTCCGTTGCCATATCGGGTACCGGCAGCTCGTCAGCAGGGCGGGATCAGGACTGCGTGCTGCGGGTCCCGGGGACGCGCTCCGGCCTCATGGCACGCCGCTCGGGGCCGCGCCGCGGGCTTCTCGCTACAAGACAGCGATCATTGCGCTGCAGGGCTGCGCTCTCCCGCACCGGGGCCGCGCCAGCAGCGACCGAGCCGGGCCAAGAGCGTCCCCTGCGCGCTGCCGAGCTCCGGCGGTGCCGCCTGGCCGCTGCCGGCACGAAGCGGCGAGGTCACCCAACCCGATGGAGCAGAACGCGCCGCTCCCGCCCGCCGCCCCGCCCTCACCCAGCGCTACCTGAGAGCGGAGCCGCGCCGCGCCCAGCGCCGCCCCTTCACCGCCCGGAAGTAGAATGCGCACCGGAAGCGAAACTCCTCCGCGCACTTCCGCTGCGGCTCCGCGCGCATGCGCCGCGGGCCCGTAGGCAGCACGTGGGATGGAGCGCGCCCCCAACACCCCACCCGGCGTTCTGCAGGCAAGGACTGAGCGAGGCTGAGCTGGTGGGATCGGTTTAAGGAACGCGGCTACAGGCGGCCCGGACAGCCCGTCACACCGAGCGGCACCGGCGCACGCAGATCCAGAGGCGGAGCAGCGCTGCTTTCCCACGAAGTGCTGCTGGCAGACATCAGCTCTGACCCGTTTGTGGATTTAAGGCCAGAGCGTCACGAAGCACAGGAGATCGTGAAAAGCAGCATCGCCCTCCCCCTTTGGAATATCACAAGCTTACTGAAAAATATAGTAAGATTACAAATATAAGAGAAAACGCTTGGCACGTATTAAAAAAAAAAGTCCTCAGCTAACAGTTTCTGTCCAGAGCCCATTCACAGCAGTGGATGGAAGGTGACAGGTTGATTGCGATGTCTTGTGGTTCATGAGATAACACGAGGACACTGCTGAATCCAGGATTCTCCACATTGCTCCAGGCTGTCTGGGCTCCTGCTTCAATTCAGACGAATCCCTTCTTGCTGTGCTCACAGCACCAGGGAGAGGGGCTCCGGTCCCTCCTCTGCCTGCTGCTCCCTAGCTTTGCAGAACTGCTCCTGTACCTGATTCCCCAAGCCTTGAGGAGACAACCCTGAGTTGTTTCAGCCACTGCTCTCTCTGGCCCCTTCTGCTGCAAAACCAGTCAAAAGAGAAATAAATGGAATGAATACACGTGTGCTGCTTTGAAGTCTGCAGCTCCAGACTAAGAGGCTAACAAAAAGTGAGAAATGAACAGAAACCCTCAGGTAAAGCTCCTGCTGTAAAAGCTGTAAGAGCAGATAACACTAAAGCAGTGCTTCCCAAGGTGCTGGATGGAGGTAGGCACTGTGCTCTGTTGCTCTTGCCTTGATTCAAAGTCCCCAGAAAGGTCAGAGGGGGCTGAGCTGCCATGGTGACTTGACTCCTGGTCTCTTTAACGCTGTCTGGAGGCTTTGACACTTTCCACAGCCACCACTGAAAGCACTGCCTGTATGTAATCCAAACCTGTAATTACTGCAGGCCACTTGGAGGGCTAGAAAAGTGTGGAACTAATGCATAGTTAAAAAGCCAATACTAGGAAACATCCCACAGGTAATTAATCTCACTTAGAGCAATTAGCTACACTACACTGAGTTGTTCAGAGGTCCATCTAAACTCAGCCTGATGACCTCCAGAGATCCCTTCCAACCTTTTCCCTTCTGTGTTTCTGTGAGTCGTGACCCCAGCATCCCTTCCAGGTCCTGATGCCCAGAATGAAAGTACCCCCCTTTCCCCTAACTTTGGATTAGGTCCAACAAAACTGTGCTTCAGAGAGCAGAAAAAGTATCAATTGAAAGGGCTGCTTGCAGGCATCTTTTGAAGATGGTTTGTCTCACCTATCTACAGGAATGTGCTTAGAACACCATTTCTTTTACTTTTCCTTCCCTAAATTTCACTCACTGTGCAGTCAGCCATTGGTACAGAGGAGGAACAACTGCTCAGGATGTTTATAGACAAGAGCAATTGGCGCTCTGTCCGAACAGTTCCCTCCCTGGAAAATGCTCCTGGCAGTTTCTTTAAAACTGGTCCATTCTAAACCATCCAAAACTCTCAGGATAAGGCTGAATCTCCCCTTCCTAAAGGTAACTTTATCACGGTTCATTATTCAGTATGACTTGAGAAATCAGAGCAAACGTGCACTGAGTATTTTGTCACTGCTGCCGACACGCTGGGAGAACAAAGCTCTCAGAACAGGTGGGGTGGGAGTAGCTTTGGTCTGAATAGGATGGGGGCACAGTTCAGTACAGCTCCCATCGCCTGTAGGCACACCCTAGGACAGGTGGAGCTCACTGCCAGAGGCTCTGGCCCTTAGTCCCCAAGTTAACCCATACCTGACATCTCCGAGCTGCACCATACCTCCAACGCCCCATTCTCCACTCCTAGTTGCACCACATCAACCTCACCATCTCCATCAGCTGCAAAGACTGAGTGATACAGCTCTTGCACCACGTCGCTCAGGATAACCATCCCAGGAAGCTGGGAGGAGGCTACTTCAGAGATCAAGCTAGATCTTCCTACTTCCACGCCTACACATTATCAGCTACAGTCCTTTACACACAGGTTGCCACTGCTGTCAAGAATGCTGTCACAAAGAACTGGGATCCACGCCACAGAGCAGCTTACAGCTCAGTGCTGCTGGCAGGAAGCTCGGCACACACCAGCTGCCCAGGGAAGAGCTTGCTGTCTGCACTGGATTCTGTGCACTTGCCCACACAGCACGGATGTGCATCATGATTGTTCAGTCATCACAACAGTGCTGTTCTCTGTAACTCAACACACAGTCCTTGAGATCAGATGTTTCCTGGTAATGCTTGGTATGGCTGTAAAAAGAGTTTCATCCCAGAGTCTGAGCAGGAGGAGGAAGAGTATGGGGGTGGGTGGCAAGATGTATGCACAAAGAATGTTTATAGATCCAAGTATTTTCACTCCTGTAAAAACTTGCCTGAACTCAGAAGGGCAGATGACATAAACTGGTATCACTTGGAAGTTTAGCCTTGAACCAACATCTCCAGATCATCCATGGAAAAGCCCCCGTTCTGGAATTGTCTGCATCTTAACATCAGTGCATGGCACAAAGATGAGGAAGAACTGCTGCAATCGAAATGGATGTCTGAAGTGTTTGGCCAACTCCATGAGGCATTCAGGTGCCTTTGGTTTTAGTTCTGCAAATAAGCTTTTGCTCTTTGCAGTCCTTCCTTAAGAAACTGGAGGTAAGTTGCAGTAGAAGGGTCATCAAAATTGGATGAGAAACTAAAGATACTACTTTCAACATCTTCAGGCTTCATAGAAGTAATATCCAGGAAGTAGTTGGCATTGATATGGTGAATCTAGGAGAGAAAACAGATGAGAAGACTTTAAAGGCCTGCATAATCTCCCATCCACTGCCTTGGCCTCTAGCCATGACACAAGACTGCAACAACTCTGAAAGAATCTCAAACACTTTGCAAATGCTAATTCAGCATCGAGGATTCGGGTTTCTATTTCACAGTCAGACAAAGATGAGCAAAAGACAACGGTCCATGGTCCATTCTTTCTCTTGAGAGTGCTGACCCCTCATTTAGATTAAGAAAAATACGAAGGGGATTGGGAAGAAATCACACAGGTGTGAAACTTAGCAACGAGTGCAAGTCAGCACGTGGCAGCCCAGCCATGCTGACTGCTGGGGTGCATGCTATCAGACCAGCCTACATGCAAAACCAGCACATGTGTTTAAAATGCCTTCCATTCCCCAAAGGAAATAGGAGAGGGGCCCACAGAGTCACTGCGTCATCCACGAGAACAACACACAGTCCTACAAAGCATTGAGGAGCCACAGAATGGCTGAGGGAGCATGGCATTCAGGCTCTGCAGGTGAGAGTACATTCAGGTGGGGAGAACCAAGGAAAATTGAAGAGATAACGATCGTACCACCGTGCCATTGGGAAGGCAGATGATCATCTCCACAGGGAAGTTGTATTTTTCAAGGTGCAGGTCAGCCAGCTTGCTGTAGAACTCATTCTCCCTGTTTGTCTGTAAAGGAACCCCAAAGAAACACACTGTATACACCAAAACTAGCAGAAGAAAGCAGGAGTAAAGCTAACATGAGAACCACTCTGTAACACGGTAGCTGCCTCCATTTTCATGATCTGCTTTATTATTCCCTTGCAAGTGTCCCCCTGCCCTCACACTTCTGCTAAGCTTTTCTCCTCCAAAAACAAAATCATCCCATTACTGGCAGTTCCCAGGCACATCAACAGTCCAACCCCAGCTTTTCCCAGCATCTCCAGCTCTGTAACTGACCCCTGCTTTCAGCAAAGGCCGAGGGATAGACTCATGAGTGGGGAAAGGTGCAGTCAGGAGATCCAGGAGTCAGAGAATTTGGTTAGTGCCTGGGTTACAGAGAAGTCAGCCTGCCAATAGCACAACAAGCCCTGGACAAGGCTTAAAGCATCTGGGAGCAGTGAAACATCTGGTTTGGTTTTTTGTACTGCCACCATGACAGAGTGAAAGGGATGACTGTGCTATTTTCTTAGCCAGCCTCTATCTGGTGTTTGTTCTGCCTCTGGTCACTAGAACACACAAGGCTTGGAACCAAAATCCCTCATCTGCACAGGTGTGATCTCCCCTCTTCTGCCAGCACCTCTGTGCCAAGCACCACCTGCGTTCACCAGCACCAAACACAAAGAAAGCAGAGGGGCTGTGACACTCACCTGCAGCTCTTCCAGCTCCTTTACAAGTGACCAGCTGCTAATGAAGCTCTCATTCAGCAGGGCGAGGATGGGCGAACTTTCCAGGACAGTCTCCCGGAGAGTTCGCCCTGAACCTGGCACACAAAGAGGGGCAGAGAGTTGTTTGCAGCTTCCAGGCTGATTGTTGCCACGATTCACGCCACTGCTGAGCTGCTGCAGCAGCTGCCTTAGGCTCTCCCTAACCTGGCACACGGTCTTATTTCCCCTCTGCTGACAGTTTTCCATAGCTTACTGCTTCCAGCATACACTGCTGGTAAAGAAGACTCACCAGAGCAGATCCCACCCACCTGCAAAACAGCACAAGGACCGGGGCAAGAATGTCACAGGGGCTGACAGGGCTGGTGCTTTTCAGAAAAGATCAGCCTGCGCACTCACCCTGAGTGCCTCTTGCTTTTCACACTAAGCAGAGCAATCTGCATAGAGAGTTTTTAAGGGCAGACAGGACAAAGATTTCCACACCTCTCCCAGATGTTTCTCCCCTCTTCTGTAGCACACAAGTTATTGGGCACATGGAGGAACAGCCTCACAGCAGCACAATTCCAGGCCCACACCTGGCTCTGGCTTCTCCCATGCTGGTGTCAGGGACAAAGCAGAGAGCAGTGTCTCTTTAACTCTGCAGATGCTGCCTCTACCTCAGCAGACTGAGAAGGGAAGAGGGAAGATCAAATCCACACCTTCCCCTCAACAAAGGCACCTAAATGACTGAGTCACCTAAGGCTTTTCTCTAATACATCTAATTTTACCACTGGTATCAAAGCTCTGATCAATAATTCCCCACTTCCAGCCCTTTTCTATCCAGGCATATTCAGTACCAAAATAAGTAACATAACATTTACCACTGGCTCCCTGCCAGCTTCCTGACACTCAGCCCTTCTCAGACCCAGAATGAGGTACATCATTCCTCCAGCTGTTGTGGGAGAGTCCCTCACCTCAGCAGGACTGGTCATCCAGGGCACCCCACAGCAGGATTGAGTGCACCAGCTTCTTTTCTGCTTTTGCTCTCTCAAAAGCTTCTGTGAAGGGAAGATAGGAGACCTGGAGACAGATAGGAGACTTGAGAAACAAAGAACAGCTTATCCCAAATACAAAAGGGATGTGAAGGAACCAAATCTTCCACACCCCAGAGATGGCCTACAATGAGCTACAGCAGTTCCTGTAAACCAAAGCAATTCTAACTGTGGTGCTCTCCCCAAGGGGGATTTTTATCTTCCCTCACCACAGAGTCAACACGAAGCAGGGAGGCAATGCAAGAACAACCTCTTTTCCTGCTGACTTTCAGCTGGTCATCTTGTTACTGCTGCTCAAGTAGAACGCAGCAAGGCATAGCAAGTCTGAAGCATTAACTGTGTTACCATGTTACCCATTCCATTCCTTTAGGAAACCTTCAGGAAGATAGAATTACCCTCAGGTCTGACAAACAGCTGAGGATACAGTGAGACTGTAACAAACCCCTCACAGCAAGTGGGCTTTTATTTGCACAGCCAACTTCACACATTGCAGACAGCCTCCAGATGTGCCTCTGCAGGCTGGGAAACCTGAACTTGAGATATTTATCACAAAGTCTCACTGAAACAGCTTAAAAAATGTCTGAGAAGGACCCTGCACAGAAAATGTTCCGATTACTCAAATGAAGGGAATTTTATCACCAATTGAGCAGGTGAAAGTGAGACTTGCAAGCTCAAGGAGACAGTCAGGGGAGCATTCCTTAGCCAAGGAAGGAGTGACAGGCAGCTGCCATCTGTTCCACAGGCTATTGTTATATTAAATAGTTTCTATATATAACCCAGTGCTATAAATCACTGTAGGATGCAGCAGCATAGGGAGCACACTCTGAGTTGCTCATACCACTCTGAATGCTGAGCAGGTTGTGGCCTCTGGTTTCTGCTGGTCCTCAAAGTGACTGAACATCTCAGTAAAAATGACCTGCCTCAGGGAAACATGCCAGTGAAAAGCACAGCCTGTTCCTCACCTTCTTAAATGGATACATGGCCACCTCCAGCTTCTGGGCTGCCTCTTCCCAGGAGATTTCCTGCTGCCAGGTTATCTCTTCAAACACAAACTGAATAGGCTCCCCTGAGGGATCCCTGCTGTCAATCACATTTCCATTCTCATCATAGATCACAGAGGGGATTGAGGGCCCCGTGGATTCCAGCTCCATCTGCAGGAGAAGAGGCTCAGAGTCAGACGTTGTAGATATTCAGCTATGGGTTTTTATGTATAGCAGGACGGGATAAAGATGCAAATTAAGACTTCACAGCTCCTAATGAAGACAGAGACCCATCTATCCTGGAGCTGCACCTGAACAACCGTAGATTCGTTTTACTGGGGAATAACAAGAAGGCAACTTCATTTCTGTCAGTTATTGTTTGCCTGTGCTATCTAGACTGGAAATGCATGAGACTTGTTCATCATGTGTTGCCATCTTCTGAGTGGAGATTATTGACTGTGGCATATCAGACCCTCAAAATGATTAGAATCTGCAGAGCTAATCTTGTTCACACGATCAGCAAAGCCCTTATACAGTCTGTGCCTATAGGCACAAGAAAGTGCAACAAAGAAAGCTGTTCAGGAGCTGCCCTGTAGCTCGGACTCCTGGTACAATGGAAACTATTTTCTAAGTCTGTTTTCACTAATTTTGCTGATTAAAAATAAATATGGAATTGAGTTCAGGAGAAAACGGGACTGTTAAATTCAGGTACTCAAAATTCTGACTCATGTTTCCTGTCCCAAGAACTGGGATTACCACAGAATAGAGGAATAAGCTCACGCAGTGTCTGAATCCAGACACACTGTCGTACACACAGCCCTCTGGGCTCAGAGCCTGCCTCCAGCTCCCTCGCCCCTTCTGCCTGTCAGCCAGCTCTTTAAAAATAGAAAAGTTCATGTGAGTCCAGGAGGTTAAGATTCAACCCACAGGGACCAACAGGGGGGTGTACAGTCACGTTGCTGCAAAGGACATACACAGATCAACAGAGAATATATTACTATATGGAAGCATTCAACAGAAAGCTCTAACTAGCAGGGATAACTGAGGTTATGCAGCTCAGGCAGCATAAATCCTTGCCAAGATCCAGCATGCACACAGAGGACCGAGTGTGGTTACAGACCTGAGGCAGGTAACCTATATCCACTTCCATGTTGCTGCCTTCACTCGCTCCATACAGCCACTCCATATCAACATTCAGAGACCTGCAAGGTGAACCCAGAACGTTCAGCCACCCAAGGCTAAAGCTGTGCATGGCAAATCCTGATGCTCTTCTTCAACGGCCCGCACTGAGGCTCAGAACCTGGAGGTTCCTAGAGATCACAGTGTTTCCTGCACAGGATCAATGATGGTGGATCCCTGCTGGCTCAGGGCCCAAACACCCACCCAACGTTTCAGGCAAATGCATTCATACATTTGAGTAGCATCAAACTAAAGAAGACAGAGGTATATTTGCACATCCTTCCCTGCCAGCACTTGCACATTCTGATCTCTCTGAACTTTTAAAAGTGTGGTTTTTATTGGCTTTTTTTTTTGGAAGCAAAAGGCTTTTTGTAAGGAGTTCTGGCAGAGCTGTAAGCGTCTGCTTGCTCTGCTGAATGTGCTGACAGAGCCATAAGGACAGAGACACCAGGATTTTAAAATGTAATTTTCTCTCGTGCCATCACAGGCAAAGAGAATTGAGGCTCCCTTCCCCTAGAACACTTCCAGCTGCTTGCCAGAGAGCAGGAATGAGCTGGTGTGAAACTACACCATAAAACGAAATGAGACAAGCAGAAATGTTTTGAAGCGTGTGCATCAGACTCTGCTGAACTTCAGGGCTTTCAGCCAGGCACTGAGATCATCAGGGGCTGCTGCCTCTTCAGACCCCTTCCAGCTCTCCCCATGCTCCAAGTACAAAGGGACAGTTCCTGGTGAATGAATCAGACCCTAAAATAAGTCAGGGATTCTCAGCAACTGCAGAGATGCATTTGCTGGTATTACAGGCAACTGTAAAGCTCATTTCACTCAGATTTTCCAAGGAGTTGGCTGAAAAGCATCAGCTCATCCAGCTGACACCCAAGGAGCCTTTGCAGCTTACAACAAGCATTTGACTTCTCCAAGTGTCCTGGCCAAGCAGGGGCTGCAGGGACAGGGCAGAGGATCACAGCCAGCCTGAAGCAGTGCTGATAATGAAGAGGCTGCTGTCTGTCTCTAGGGCAATATCTCTAGGAAAGCTTAAACTCACCATTCCCTTGTGTCTTCCCAAGTGGCTGCAGATACCTCCCTTCTGAGCTGGTGTGGCACGGTACAGCTCAGACTTGGATTCTCATTACAGTCAGGTTATACAAAGACATCAGTCCCTAGCCCCATTTACACCCTGTGTCTCCTGTGATCTCTGCCCAGCTTGTCCCTCCCTCCCCCCTCAGTCCTTGTCCTTCTCTGCCTCTCCCAGGCCTGATGCTCTCCCCTCGCACCTGTTGATAAGCAGAAGTATTCCTGAAAAAACTGCACCAGATCCAGTTTAGGGAACTGATAGTTTGGTTCTACCTACAGAAAACACGACAACACTAGCAGAGAAGGATGTGCAAACAAAACAGAAGCAAACAGCAAAACTATAATGCATAGAGCTCAGACTGCAGATTTGCCTTTCCTGTACAGGCCAGGACAACCATGCACTGCAGTGCTTTGCTCAGGGCTGTCACTGCACCCATATTTTCAAATAAAAAGAGCCCACCAGCCTCCTTCCATGCACAGTCTCCACCTCTGCTTTGTACAGGACAGGATCCCAGAGTCCCTGGGCTTCATTTACCACAACCCTCAGGTCTGTTCAGCACACAAAATAAACTGCTGTACCTCTTGTTAGGGACGAAGAGCTTAAACTCTCGCACATGGGAAGAATCCTTGGAGAGGACAATGTAACCTGTGAACTGGCCTGGGGAAAACCAGAAGGGGAAGTCTGGTGGCTCGTTCAGCTGGAACTCAGCATGGATCCTGAAACGAGATGGGAGCCATCAGCTCCAGAGCTGGGAGGAAGGGATTGTGCACTGTAAACGACAGCAGAGAGAAGTGATCTGCAGGCACCAGAAAGTACAGCTGCAGGAGAGAGGCTCGGTTCAAAAAGCTTTTCATGTCACACAACAAAGAAGGTAAAACTGGAGCAGATTCCCAGGGTCAGCAGTGTCGTGGGTACTGATACCTTTTGGAAGTGGGCAGTAAGTGTACACCCAGCAAGGGTGAATTACATTATGAGACCCTGAAGCACAGAAACAAACTCAGATGCCCTCAGTCTGCCATCCAGTCTAATTGGGCAAGTAGCAGTTGTATTTAACAAAGACAGTAAAACAATTCTATAGAATCCTCCCTTCCCTTGGAGAAATGCTCCATCCCCCCTCTTCCTCCTCAGAATTTCAGTCAAACACTGCAAAGTGTGACAGCATACTGGCTGCTGTCCTGCACCTGGGCAACACCACGCATGCTGTGACCCTGGGAGAACACAGGTGCCACCTTCAGGCCTCAGGAAAGCATCACACAGCTGCTCCCATCCAACTCCAGCCAGGGCACATCTCTAGTCTGGGCACAGCACTGCACACAGAGCACACACAGAGCACACACACAGCACACAGAGCACACAGAGCACACACACAGCACACAGAGCACACACAGAGCACACACACAGCACACAGAGCACACACACAGCACACAGAGCACACACACAGCACACACACAGCACACACAAAGCACACACACAGCACACACAGAGCACACACAAAGCACACACAAAGCACACACACAGCACACACACAGCACACACAAAGCACACACACAGCACACACAGAGCACACACAGCACACACAGCACACACAGAGCACACAGAGCACACACAGAGCACACAGAGCACACAGAGCACACAGAGCACACAGAGCACACAGAGCACACACAAAGCACACACAAAGCACACACAGAGCACACACAAAGCACACACAGAGCACACAAAGCATACACACAGCACACAGAGCACACACAAAGCACACACAGAGCACACACAGAGCACACACAGCACACACAGAGCACACACAGAGCACACACAGAGCACACACAGAGCACACACAGAGCACACACAGCACACACAAAGCACACACACAGCACACACAGAGCACACACAGAGCACACACAAAGCACACACAAAGCACACACAGAGCACACACAGCACACACACGCTCTCTGGCACATTGCAGCCTTCTCCACTCCCCTGAGATACAAAACACAAGTTCTCTAAAGGCTGGCCCCGTGCCCTTACCTGAATGCTATGGTGTAGTAGTAGGTGCTGATGGCTTGGATACAGGCCACGGATCCTTGGGGAGCAAAGCGGGTTTTGACGAAGGGGCGCGGGTGGAACATGCTCAGAAGCCTGTGGATGATGATCTATGGCAAGAATTGTAAGAGATAAGAATGACAGCACCTTGCCTATCGCAGGTAACAGGTCAGATGCAGCCCCAAAACAACCCCCCATCAGATCAGCAAGACAGGAGACTCGCTGTGACTTGAAAATTAGCTTGGGGTCCTACCTAGCCACAAAATAGAGGCTTTCTTTAATAATAAATCCATCGCCCATGTTTTTTAAAGCTATTCCTGTTGTTCACGAGATTCCATGATCCCAATTGAGTGAATGAGCATGCTAAACTGATCCACGTATCCAATCAATACTCCTCAAGAGTGACTAAGCAATCAATAAACACAGACTGTGAAGATGTATCAGCTGTGTGATCAGGGACACCTATTTGGGCACCCACACTGGCTTTACAGCTAGACTAAGAAGCCATAAAGCAAAACGGAGTTCCTCCAGTCAGCCTTACAAATGACAGATACCCTGAGATATTGCCTGCTTTCAGTTTTTACTGAAATAATTCAGTTTTTACCTCTGATTTAGAAGACAATGCTCCTGGCTGTACCCTGCAGCCTTTTTGCTGCCTTGGAAAGTCCAGTGAGACAAGCAATAGCCTTGTCCATTCAATTTATCTGGGCTATAAAGCAGTACACATTCATACAAGCCACCTCTCAGATGTATGGGAATCAAGTTTCGTATCTCACCTCTTTGCCTTTGGGAGGTGGAGGGTAAAACCTGTTGTTGGAAAGATATCCAGTGAAGATGTTCAATTCGCTAGGAATTATCCACCATGGATCACCAAGATCCAGTTTATTCTTCGGAGGAAGAAAGGCTTTAAACTGTCTGGCAAGCATCACACTCCTAAGGGAGGCAGGAGCAGTCCAATTCCTCAGCCCAGAAAGAGCCACGTGAGAGATCTGTTAAAAGACAGCATCAGAGCCCAGCCTACAGCCCTCACACACACAGCAATGCTGATGGATGTAACTGTGCTTAAGAGGAGAAAGAAAAAATAATAATAATCATATTTTCAATTCTTTGCACCACCCCGAACACCATCAAATAGTTCTGTCAGCTTTCAACTGCGTGAGCAAAATGGGAGGCAGTGAACAGGGCACAACATCACTGCTTGAGGTGGAGCCACCTCTGGTGTCTGCTTCAAGCTTCCCAGGAAGAGCAGAGCATTCATTCCTTGGGACACAGTGGGGCTGAATGCACTGAACACAGTACAACACTGCAGAAAGCTGCAAGCTTCCTGGTCAAAGCACACAGCTGGACAAAAACAACGTGATGGGTGAACAAGTGGCTGACAAAGGGCTCAAGGAAATGGGGTCACACCGGGCTGGTGGTCAATCACTGGTGGAGTTCCACAGGGCTCCATTTTAGGGCCAGTTCCCATTGTTTCAATCACTGACTTGGGTGCAGGACTTGAAGCTAACTGAGTGAGTCTGCGGGTGGCACTGAACTGAGAGAAGATGCTGACTGTCTGTGCTCATTCCTGGAGATGCTACCAGCCCACAGTACATGGTTACACTGGTATTTCTGGCCCTACACATCCTGCAGGATACATACTCCCAAGAAACCATCTTTGCTCTTCGTCATCGTTTCCATGACCAAAGGCTGGAATTTGGCCACAACGGACAACGTCTCCCCGTTTGGATCAGGCACATCCTCTTCAAAGTCTGAGACTGGAGTAATTCCTAGACAAGGAGACAGGAATTAAAGCAGCTGTTTCCCCTCCCTCCCCTCTTAAACCATGGTGAAGTGATTATACATTTTTCCTGGCTAATTTGGGAGCTCCCCAGCAGTCACTACACTGCGTGCAATGGGGAACCCACCAGAACTTGCAGCCACACCTGGCTTTTCCTACATGACTTAAAGGGGAGCCCTTCTTCCAGTGGATGACACTTTAAACTCCACGGCTGTTAAACACTCTCATCTAATCTAGGAGGGAAAAGACACGTGCTTCAGTCAATTCATTAAACATAAGCAAGCAACTCTGTGCATTTCAATTGTACTGTTAAGTTCTGCTGGATGTTATCATCACCACGCTTCCCCCTGCTTGGCACCACCAAGAGACATTTGCTATGTGCTGATACAGCTCCAAACACGACCTCTCACAGCTGCTATGAGAGAGAATGCTGCAGCAAGAGAAGCATATGATTGAAATAGGATTCACTAACAGTATTGGCCTAGCCTGGGCTGAGCTGTATTTGTTGCATTTATCCATCCCAAATCTCCTATAAGCTCCAGACAAAGTAACTTACATGCTCTGCTAGGCCAGAAACGGGACCTTTAGCCTTATAAAAACTGAACTTTGTGAAAGTAGCATCTAATGCTCAAGCCTTTCCCTGAGCAGTCTCTCTTCATGTAAGCAAGATCCAAAACAGCACCCAGAAAAAAAAATAAAGACGTCCCTCAAAATTGCTTCTGCTCAGTGTGTGCAGAGCGAGCTCCGCGCGGCGGGCAGGAACGCACCTGTCAGCTTCTCAGCTATCGGCTTGAACTCCTCTGGGCTGAGGTACAGATCGTTGTTGGTGTCCAGAGAAGAAAAGAGAAACAGCCCCTCACTGCCCAAAGACTTCAGCGCCACCTCCTGCAATGGGAAGAAAGGGGAAGCGAGGATCACCCCTACCCCTCCCAGAGGCTCATTCGCGGCGCTCTCAGCTTCAGAGTTAATTTGCATTCATTCCAGACCACAAGCAGTGATGAAACGAACAGATTAACATCCCTTGGCAGGATTTTGCCTCCTGTGTCATGACTGGGCTAAGATTTTGGCTCCTTGCTCCACAGGTATCACTACCCAGCCGTACATCAGGAACCACAACTCGACCACCTCCTCCAGACACTCCTGTAAGATCCCTGTGCCTCAGTCTCTCCCTCTGTAACACTTGGTGGGACAGCCTGCAAAGCCCACATGAAGGTGCCCCAATGGCAAACAGCAATGACACGCATTGAAATGCGAAGTCTCACTTGAAATGGCCCCAGAAAGGCTAGATTCTGATGGACTTTTCCACTCTGCAGCATTTGTTACTGATGGAAAAACAACAACTTGCAGGCAGGGCGAGAGAGCTCCACATTGCTGTGAAGGAAAGGACAGCAAGACAGACCAGTGGCATCACTCACAGCCAGCAGATCCCACCTGGCCTCTCATTTTGGGGCAGCTTCCCCTGCCACACCAATGAACACCTAAAGGACAAATACTGTCATCTGCTGTTCAATTGTTTATTGTTTGCTGCACCATTACCATCCCCACAGCTCCTGAACTAGTTTATTTTCCTGTCTGTTACCTGCCAGTCAGAAGCAGCAGTAATGCAGCCCAGAAGGCTGTGCTCCCATCAGCTGCAGCAACAGAAGCACTTAAGAGCCTCCCAGGGTGGTTTCAGGACTGAGCAGATAAAAAAGTAAAGATACTGGAATACAAACCAGAGATCTGGACTCAGACATGACTGAATAAAGGCAATAATACAGAACATGGAATGTGGAGAAGAGCGCATAGGAACTACGCAGCTGCAAATAGGAGTAAAGAAACATGGGAGTTATTTATCTACTGAGAGGAGCAACCCATTCAGGAATCCCCATGTTTCTAAAGCCAAAACCACACCTTTATTCCCCAGATGAATGGGGACAAACAAACACGGGGCTCTACATAACGTTTTCCTGAGCCCTGTTAGCTGAGAGCCAGGGGACAGGGTTATGTCATGAAGTGCTGGACCAGGCTCCAGGGCTTGCTTGGGCATGGCAACATCCTTACAGTGCACCATCCTTACAGTGCAAAGTGCACAGGCTGTGCACAGTGGCAACCTCCTCTGCACAGGAGGCCATCCAGGCTGTGTGCTAAGCTCTAACGAGACGGGCTGCATCCTAAGCCCATCGACGATTCCCTGCTGATGAATCTTTCAGAGCCTCCCTCTTCTTTTGCACTTCACAGAGACGGACCTCAAGGGATGGAAGGCAAATGAGCAACAACGATTTGAGCTGGTGAGACCACCTGCTGCTGTAGCTTAGGAAAACGACATGATAATTTGCTTAACAGAGCTGGAGGCAGAAAGAGGATCAGTTATGGAGGATCAGTTATGCCCCACACATGCAGAACATTTCTGAGCAGCGAAGGCAGCAGAATATGAGGAAGGGAATGTGGGTGCCAGGTGTTAAGACGTTACCGTCTATCAGCCCATAAGAATGGAGAGCATACTCCAATAACCAGAACCACGTGCTTTAAGCAAGCTGAAGAAAAGTTAAAAGCTTCGTCCTGTTCACTTTTTCTCTGATCTCCAGCACTGCCCAGTCACAACCTGCCACAACGCTGATTCCAGTGCCACCAACCCCTGGCTGCCTTCACAGCCCACTGGGAGCCAACAGCACCTCAGCATGGCAACCATTGCCATCACCCTGGTGACCATCTCTACCACAGCGGCCTTCTCAGCCCCATGATGGAGGCCTCAGCACTGTGATCATAGAACCACAGAATGCCAGGGATTGGAAGGGACCTCAAAAGATCATCTAGTGCAATCTCCTTGTGAGAGCAGGAGCACCTGGATCAGGTCACACAGGAATGCACCCAGATGGGTTTTAAATGTTTCCAGAGAAGGAGACCCCACAGTATCTCTGGGCATCCTGATATTAACCTTACTATGATGAAGTTTTTTTTCTTGTCTTTATGTGGAACCTCCTATGTTCCAGCTTGCATCCCTTGTCCCATCACTGCATGTCACTGAGAAGAGCCTGGCTCCATCCTCCTGACGCCCTTTACACATTTATCAACATCAGTGAGGTCACCCCTCAGCTTCCATCAAGCTAAAGAGACCCGTCTCCCTCCGCCTTTCCTCCTAAGGGAGATGCTCCACTCCCTTCATCACTGTCGTGGCTCTGCGCTGGACTCTCTCAAGCAGTTCCCTGTCCTTGAACTGAAGGGCAGTGATGGATCCTCAACCTCGTGATGGCCTCAGCTGTGCGAATGTCACGTCAGCACCATGATGGCCCCCTCATCCCAATGATGGCCCCCTCATCCCAATGATGGCCCCTTCATCCCAATGATGGCCCCCTCATCCCAATGATGGCCCCCTCATCCCGATGATGCACCCTTCTGCCCATTGATGACCACCTCAGCGCTGTGATGGACCCCTCAGCCTTATGATGGCCGCCTTAGCTGTGTGAATGTCACGTCAGCACCATGAGGGCCCCCTCATCCCAATGAGGGCCCCCTCATCCCAATGAGGGCCCCCTCATCCCAATGAGGGCCCCCTCATCCCAATGAGGGCCCCCTCATCCCAATGAGGGCCCCCTCATCCCAATGAGGGCCCCCTCATCCCAATGAGGGCCCCCTCATCCCAATGAGGGCCCCCTCATCCCAATGAGGGCCCCCTCATCCCAATGAGGGCCCCCTCATCCCAATGAGGGCCCCCTCATCCCAATGAGGGCCACCTCACTGTATGAATGCCACCTCAGCCCCACGACGACCCCTCAGTCCCATTATGGCCTTCATACGTCCCACTCTCCCCCATCGCGGACCCCCCAGCCCCGCAGCTCGCTCACTCCAGTCCAAGCGCCCCTCAGCCCGCTTCGCTCAGCTCCCACCACAGCTGCGGGGCGGCCAACCGAAGCCTCGCTTTCCCCTCAGCCCCATCGCGGATGCGCTCCGCCCTCCATTTCCGAAGCGGCCCGACCCGCCGTCCCGTTACCTGCTGCCGGGCGGCCTCGGCGTCTCGGTAATACTTCACGGCGGCCAGCGCTGCCAAGGCGGCCAGGGCCAGCGCCAGCCGCGACGGCGCCGCGCCGGGAACCGCCATGGGCCGAGCGCTCAGCGGCGCCGCTCCGCCATGGCCGCGGCGGGAGGAGCCGGGCTGAGGGAAGGGCTCCGCCCGCAGCGCGAGGCCCCGAGGGGGTGAGAGGGAAAAACGGAACTTTGTGCTTGGCAGCTGCTGTGCTTTGTCGGGTTGCTCAGGTTGGAAAACACCTTCCGGATGATCGGATCCAACCGCAGCCTAACCGTACGTAACCCGAACGGCGCTCCGCTAAGCCGTGTCCCAGAGCACCGCATCCAGACGGATTTTGAACGCGTCCGGGACGGTGACTCCACCGCCTCCCTGGGGCGCCCGTTCCGGTGCCCACAACCCTTTCTGTAAAGATTTTCCTGATATCCAACCTAAACCTCCCCTGGTGACACTCGAGGCCGTGTCCTGTCAGCATAAGAGCCCAGCCCTGCTCCCGCTGCAATCCCCTTACAGATAGTGAGGATACAAGCTCTGCCCTCAGCCTCCTCTTTTCCAACCTGACCCATCCCGATTTCCACAGCTGCTCATCATAAAACCTGTGCTCCTGTCCCTTTTAACAGTCGGTACAAGTTTCACTTGCGTTGCTTTCACAGGGATTGAAGGCCCATGGCCGTAATGGCTCGGTCACTTTGCAGCCACAGGACAATTCTCACCTGCAGTCTGAATGGAGCTGCTGCCATCCCTGCTCCTTGCACCTCGGTCTTCTTCGGGTCCTTCCCACCACCCTCACCCTTGTTACGGACATCAGTGACACCACAAACTTTGACACACTGAGTTCTTTGTGCTCCTCTGGGTGGTTGTCACACTGCTCCTTAGCACTCGATTGGCCAAGAGGTATATATTTAGTCATTTTAATCTTTTCCCTATCAGTCATCTCCTGCTCTTCCCTACGTGCAGTCCTGCACTGCACTGAAATCTTCATTGCTCAGGAAGATTTAGTGCTGTGTTTTGGTGCTGCAGGGTTAGCACTGCAGGTTGGTTGAGCTCCCTAAGGGCAGCAGGAAGCAGTAGCATTTAATCTTGTGAAGCTTTTGCTGTTTCGTAAGCCTTCCTAATCATTTCTGTCTAAGGAGAGTTTTGGTTAGAGAGCGAGACTGAAAGCCATGAAGAAGGCAGTGTGAGCTGCTCAAGGAAGAGGCCGGTAACCCTGAACAAAAGCCATGAGTGTGGAGTTGTGAGAAATCCCCAGGACCAGCAAAAAAAGCACTGTGTTTTCATAGGAACAGAGTAGTGCTGCACACAGGTTTGGACTGGGAGATAAGTGGCTGGGGAGCTGGTTGACAGCAGTCTCAGTGTGAACCTATGCATTCTGGGGTGCATTAAACACAGCACAACCAGCCACTCAAGAGGAGATTCTCACATATTTACCATTGGTCTGGCCTCACTTAGAATACTGTGTGCTGTTCTCAATTTAAAGAGGGTTTTAAGATGCTTGCATGTGTCCAGAGGAACACAACAAAGCTGGTAAAAGGGTAGGAATGAATGTCCTATGAGAAGCATCTGAGGACAATGTGTGTGAAGCTTGCAGGAGAGGTTGAGGAATCACCTCACTGCTCTCCACAACTCTGTGAGGAAGGGAAGCATTCACCTTTCCTCCCTGTTATCAGCAGCAGGATGCATAGCAATGGCACAAAGCTGTGTTAGGAGAGGTTCAGATTGGACATCAGGAATAACTTACTTACTATGAGGGTAGTTAGATACCAGAACTGACTTCATAGAGAGATGGCTGTCCACGATTAAGAGGCATTTGGAGAACGCCCTTCAACGTAATTTAACTTTGGTTCAGTTCCAGGGTAGCCTGCCAGCTGGAAGGGACCTACCAACAAAGATTATTGAGTCCAACTGAAACTATTCTATTCTAAACACAGTGCACTAGAATGGGGCACCCAGTAACACATAAACAGAGATTATCTACCGCTCCAATCAGTGCTGTTACATCTGCATGGCAGAGGGAGGGAGCAGAGGGCTCCTTCTGTCACCCTATAGAAAAAAAAGTGTTCACAAAACTCTATCACTGTTTTCTGCCCCATCAGTCTAAGAGCACAGCTTGGGGGCCATGGGGAAGAAATGGGAAGAATGGAATTAACAAAGCACTGAATGAATAATGGATTGGAATAGAGACGATGCTGATTGAGTTGGTCTCCAGTTAAGAAGCTGTGCTTTAAACTTTCCGTGACTCTCCAGGTTGGACAGAGAGGCGTAGAGAGCTTTAGTTTACCTCAAATAACCTAGCAAGTGCTTTTAGAGCATAAAGTATAACAGGATGAGACAGCTCTGAAACAGGATAAATATACCTGAGTGTCTGGGAAATGAGCAAGAGGTGACATGAAATGACAGACCCTGGAGATGGAAAAGGAGACCTGATGGAGTGGCTGGCAGAGCCAAAATGGTATCTTGTAGATAAGAAGCAGAGAGGCTCATTTTATAGCTGAACCATTTCCAGCATCATCAGCAAGCATATAAAAAATGACAGAGTTGAATTATTTGGTAGGAAGAAGAATGAAAGACAAAAGGTGAAGTAATTCAGGGCATCTGCTGGGAACCAATTCTCCTCAAAGGAGAACAAAACCAACTTCTGGCTCTGTGCTGCTGGTTCTTGAGATCACACATTACAGTGCTGAGGAGGAATTTCAAATATTCAGACATCTGCGGCCCACCCAGGCACCCTTGTTTCAAAGGAAATCCTCCTGATAGAGAAATAACGAGGAAGATTTGCATCATGAAAATTCACCCAGCAGGAAAATACTGTCCTGCATTCCTCTGCTCCCAGCAGGGAGAGTCCAGACAAAAGTAAGAAAAAAGGAAGAGCTTGGTAGAGAAATGGAAAGCTTGTATTGAGCTTTTTTGGAGTAGAACAGGTTTTCCGTACACACAGAGCACCTCCATGTTCTAGAGTGGCATGATCTGAGAGAAACCCTGTCCTCGTTTAAATGTATGGCCTCGTTCCCATAGCCTGAAACTTGGCCTGTTCTAAAGTCAAAGCGATCCTTACGTAATGGAAGGCAGCATTAAAGTCGGAGCTCTGCCCACAGATGGACAAAGTGCCTGGAAACAGAACAGCCCCTGAGGCAGTGAGTGCTGGTCAGCCTGCAGCCCAAAACATCCTTTGGAAAGCAGGAAGGAACGGGGAGCATTGAAGTCTGGCTTCACATGGGGCCTCTCAAAGGGAATAAGAATTACTGAGATGCGTTTATTGCAGCTTGCGTCTCACGGTAGATGCAGTGTGACACAGAACTGCACAGGCAGACGTGGGAAACACATTTCACCCTAGGAAAGGAATGGGCAGTGAAGCTGCAGTGTGAAGTTTGGTTCAGACATTTCACAAGTAGAAGAGTGTGAGCCAACACCTCCCAAATTCCCATGTGCTTGCATTCCTCGCTTTCATTTTCAATCCATTCCAGCAAGTCACTCACATGGGCTCTCTAGTCAACAGCATTGACAACAGCAAAATGCATTGACAATCCTTATTGAAAGCATTCCTGATTCCATTCTAATCACCTGTCTCCATACAGAATGAAGCCACAGACCCAATGCAGTGAGAAGTAACAGCTGGAACTTTGTAACTGCTAGCTCTGGTTACAATGCATCACACATGAAACAATCAGATATGCATTTATTTTCTGGTTTGCTTTGTCTTATTCCTCTGTACAGTCAATTGGCAACAGCCAGCTATTCTACCAGTTACTAGTTTTCATCTCCAGCACGTGATGGAGCTTTCATCAGAACTCCATTTAAAGGACATTCCCTACAGACATAAACCAGGATCACGTTCTGATGCTGAAAGTCAACACAATCATCTCAGTTCCTGAATCTGAATGCAAGAGAGGAAATAGGAAAGAACCTGGGCTGATACATTTCCTGCTAAGGTGACTCTAAAGTACAAAACACCACATATCAACAACATAACTGAATCACAGAATCACAATGGTTGGAAAACACCCTTAGGATCATGCAGTCCGACCATTAACCAATCCCCACCACACTCATTAAAGCACAGCCAAATCATGCACCCAACGAGGGGCATGAAAGCAGAAGGCAGGAAAGCAGCCCAAAGACACCTCTCTTCCCACATGGTTTCTGTTAGACATTTAGAGTGAGATCTCTGGTTCGTGCATAACACCCCATTAATCTACTTGAAGTATGAATATCGAGGGGTTTCCCATGTGGACAAACACAAAAAATCCTCCCACTCCTACCTAGTGGGAAGCACATGGAGTGGGGGCAGGATAAGAGCTGAAAGCCCAGAACTGAGGGTCCTGCAAGCATCCAAGGCTCAGGGCACACCAAGGAGTGAGCAGAGAGCAGAAGCATTTCAGAACAGCACCGAGGCAAACATTTCCATTACCTGCATCGCTGTAGGGCAGAAGAATCCCAGTTGTGGCTCAGGGCCGTGCCTTAGAACAGAGCTGATCCTTGGAACCAGTCTTTCTTCCTGCTAAACGCAGGCACGCTTAATGCAATGCCTGTGATTAATCCACTGACTTGAGTGGCTGACTGTAAGCAGGGCCAGAGGTACCTGCAGAACCGCAGTCTGCAGGAGTGGAAATGCTAAGGATGAATTCTAAGGATGTTTGCAACAAACAGCTTTTATTTATTTTTTTTGTGACTGGTGCCAACCTCCACACGAGTGTCGTGGTAAGCAAACAGCCATCAGTAAGCTTTACATCAACAGGCCTGAGCTGAGGAAACTCTCATTGCCAATACAGCCACTGAACTGCAACAAAGCAGCAGCTTTCCTCCCTAAGTGTGTGCGACTTTACTGATACCAACCCTGCTCACTTATGTGGAAGAGAAGAGCAGTTTTAACCCTGCACCAAGGATCTGTTCCTAAAGGAAGCCAGAAATACCCTACGGGGAGCTGTGTTTTACCTAACACTGTTGTGAGAGGCTCCAAGAGCACATGTTTTAATGTATGGAATTCCCTAGATCCATTATAAATGTTATCTGGGCTCAGCTGACTTCCCAAAAATCAAATCCCACAGATAAGACAATTAATTCCCAAGATGTTTATTTACCAATAACCATTCCTCTAGGCCAAGCTTGCCAGTCCACACTATTACCCAAGGAACAGAGATAATATCTGATATCCTTATTTCTCCTGGGCAATTCACAACCATGGATTTCAAAACACATCTTTTGTTCCCACAACTTGCTCCAAGCAACTTCAAATGGGGGAAAACGCTCCAACTTCGGAGGGCTGTGCAGCTTTGCAGGGGCCAGAAGAAAGACAGGCAGGAGCAAGCATCCCACACCCAGCCCCAAACTGCTAAGCAAGGGCTCCCAGGGACTCTGCACAGCCATCTTCTGCTCAGTCTCACACTGAAGACACACGTGGTGAACAGCAGGGACAAGCTGAACAATCTGGCTTCAATTTTTTACTCACTTTTTCTCCTATTACTTCATTCCAGAAGCCAACTTACCTGGGGATTATTTATTTTTTTGCTAGAAAATAAGGTATCAAGTAGAACTCCTGCTAACTGATAGCAGACAGCAAACAAGCAATTGAAGAGCGGTGCAGATGGGAACTGCTGTCCATATTCTGGTTAGATAACACTGGAAATCAACAGATCTGGAGAAACATCCCTGAAACCAACCAGTATTGTCAGCCATCTCAACAAGCAATGTAACAAGTCTTTGGCATATGGCTTTAAAGTAGGATCAACCCAGAAATGCTTTTTATTTTACAAGACTTATATTCCATTTCACAGATTTGACTATTACAGCAGTGGAATTATTACAAGTGATTCGTAACACTTAGTTCTAAATAAAAGTAGAAAAGCACAAAAATGATAATGGAGAGTTAAATGAGATATGATGTGTAGTAAATGTGTTTTAAGAACACAGGAAAAAAAAAGAGTATAAAAATACATCAGGATAAAGAATTTTGCTGACAGGTTTTGCTTCAGTTACAGTTTTGACACCACTTAGAAAGCACAGTCTATTGAAAACTGTTAATTAGAAAGGTGATAAATCCAACGGCGTATAAAAGGCAAAAATGAAACAAAAAATGAGAGGAGGAGCGTGTGTGTGTTGTGGGGAGGTCTGTTCTATGGAAAACTTCCAGTCCTTTGGCCACTATAAAGCAAAGTCAGTGGATTTCATATAAATTCTCTGTAGAAAGGAATGTCTATGAACTGTGTTCAGTATGGCCCAGAATAAACATCTCATTATCAGGCTATTAGAGCTCCTCACAGAGGAAAATAAGGTGCTTACTTCATGGTTTCATCTTCCCAATAGAATACTGTCCGGAATTGGACTAGTGCCCCAAAATACCATTTCAGGAACAACACAAATTCCTTTAATGGAAAGGAAATGCAGTAACCTGCTGATGTTGTGGGAGCAGGGTGCTGGGCAATGGCCTCACTATTGCACGCTTGCTTTAAAGTTTGAGTGGTTGACTGGCAGGGGGTGAGCCTCTGTGTTGAACACCCAGTCATCCAGAGACAGCACGTCATCTTCACAGAACAGAAGATAGAGGTACCTGCAGCCATCAGGGCAAGGGGAAGAAGATGGACACAAAGGGAGATTAAAAGGAGCTCGGGTGGGACGCTAAGCATGCGCAAGAGAGCCAGAATGCGATGGGGCTGCTGCTCCCAGAGTGCGTGGTGACAGCTTTCCTGACAGCACACTTCACTCTCTTGCTGAAAGCTGCCATTCCCGGAGGAAGCACAGCACAATGGTGCGAGCACCTGTGCTCAGCCACCCCACAAACGCTACCTCAAGCCACCACCAGAGGCAGATCTGCAGCAAAGGAACAGCAAACCCACGCCACGGTCAAACCTCCCCTTTGTGCAGGGCACTAAGCTGACTGAGGGGACAGCTGCCACTTAAACCATCACAGCTTCCACTCCTTTCAGAATAGCTCGAATGGCAGGAAGAGTTCTTTAAACCTAGCACATACGAGTCCTGCAGACTGCCTCTAAAGCAATAGCTGGACATGAGGAAGCTACTAAAGCTTTGCCATGCCCGTATCCCTGGCTCAAATTTCCCCACAGAAAGTTAAAATCTTTTCTTAATAGAGATTTATGCTGGCAAAATTGTCGATCTTGCAAGAACTGTGGTATTCTGACATGACCTTTGTGATACCAGACTTACTTCAGAGTCTCTGCAAGGAAAAAACTCTGTTGCATGTTGTCATGGGTTGGGACCGTGGTGTAAACATCTCGGATGCCAGAAAAACCAGCCTCTACTCTGCAGTGTTTTTCCAGAGCCTGAGAAAGGAAAAGAAATCTCAGTAACACGCGACAGCACGGACCAACACGTTAATCATGGGCTGCACTGAAAGTCCACTTTACAAATCAAATTCAGAGTTTGTAGCAGCTTATGCCTGTCACTGAAGTTAACTGGTGGTTACTCCAGCCTGCAGGAATAAAGCTAGCTCTAATGCAATAGCAAGAGAAACATAAACTGCCTCAGCTGGGTGACTGATTGACCTTGACATTACACACAACAAAAACAGATCTCAAGTGGCAACTCCAGCTGCCTGCAGAGTCTCTTTTCCAGGGCACCAGATGAATGATGGTTCTGCCACTGAAATGCAGTCCCTGCTACAACGCAGGGCACGAGCTAGGAAGAGGTGAAGGACTTTCTGGTTGGGAAGTTGTAGAGGGAAGAAGACAATAAGACAAAGAGCAAAGCCAGGTTTGCTGATTTTCCCTGGTGAAACCAATGGTTCAGAGCACTCCAGATACAAGGCTGACTCCTTTTTGCAGAAAGCTGTCACATCAACATCAGGTTTTGCTGGCTGCAGCACTCTTATCCATGAACCTCTGCAGCTTTGACTGATTACATTTGCTACAACCAGCAAAGAAGCTGCACTGAATTGAGCTCTTTTGCTTACTTCTGCCCCACTGCAAATGTTTCTCAGTCCCTCCCGTTTTAAGTAACTTCTACTCTTTTTCCTGAACTTGAAGGAGAGATTCTTGTCAGAATCCAGCAGCCTAAAGGGAGTTTTCCAGCCATACCTTCACGACCTCCCAGCCCCACTGCCTGTACTTGACATCGTGTGTCAGCCTCCACATGTACACGTAGCTTTCCACCACTTCTGGGCGCAGGATGTAGTAGCGCTCGCTGAGTCTGGTTGCCATGGCTTCGGTCCCAGCATCAAAACGAAAGGCTTCAGGGCCAAGTTTGGTATCTAAACAAAATCACACACAGTAATAATCAGTTTGAGCAAGCAAGTAAACAGACTTCAGGTGCTTTTATGCTGTTCAGGAGGCAGACATTTGACTCGGGCTTGCATGAGGTCAGTAGAGAAGATCAATCACGCCTGTGTACACGCGTCAGAGTTACTGCTCACAGTCTGGCTACCATTTAAGCTGAGGATGAAGTGTTTCTGAGGATGAATACAACTGAAAAAGCAAAGACCTGGACCAGATTTGAGGGGAGAGAGCAGAGTTCATCACTGCCAACAAGTCAGGATCCAGGTGAGAGCATACAGAGGCTGAGCATTTCAAAGAGAAAAGCCAAACCCTGTGACTGGACCTGCCACCACTGAGACACTGATGCACTGCTCCCAGACTGGAGAGCTGTTGTTTCACAGTCACCAGTAGAGCAGATTGAGACACTTCAACAGCACTGGTGCATGGAAGCTATAAGGGGAAGCACCTGGGACCTGCAACCACTCCCTCTACCTTTCTTTCTTGTCTACTGACAGCCTTAGAAAAAGGACATCATGTGGATAGGGAAAGCTTAATCCATTTCACCGATATTTCATGAATAAAACATTGCAAGTACCTTGATTTTTTTCGAGTGCCCCTTATGCAAAGCTCTCAATCTCTCACAAACATCATCTACTATTCAAATCATGCCTTCAAGACCTACTTATATCATCATGCCACATCAGGCTTCTCTTGCTGCACCTATACACTTACACATGGCTGTGTTTCAGGCAGTCATTTCATTTTTATACATATTTTGCACGCTTTCTCTGGGCCCTCCTATCTACACGGGGATCTAATGGTGTCTGCTAGTTGTGCTATTTGCTGAGAGCTGGTGCACAGACACTCTGCACACAATGAGCCTGCAGAGATGACAGCACTGTAATCAGTGTGGGCAGGCCTGCCATTGTCCTTTTTATGCTGATGGATACTGTTAAAAGGTGAAAATTGGCTGCAGGCACTCACAGCCAGAGGATTTTTAGTTCGGGTGATTTGCTTTATTTCTCTAAGTGCTGGGGGGAAAAAAAAAGACCACTAAAAAAAAATAAACCACCTGCCTTATTTGCAAATATAATTTCAGGTTAACCTAAAGCTTGTTAGGCAAGCGTGCCAGACCACAACTGCCAATACAGTCGTGCTGATTTGGTGAAACAATCTTTGCAAACAGTGCAGACAGGATGTGTTTGACAAGGTCTTGGAAAGGTGACTGCTGCTTTTCTGCCTGCAGGCTCAGAAGAGCTACAGAGATGCTTTCAAAGAAAGGAGTAGAGTCCAAAGCAAGCTTATCTTGCTGAAAGCCCTGTAGGCAGAAAATTTACCCAGTCTCTCATTCATTGCCAGTCACTGCTCTCCCAAAGCACTGACTGATAAGCACACTGTGTAGGTGAAATACATTGTACTGGACTTGTGAAAATGAAAGACTTAACCAGTCTCTCCTTAAACAGCAGGGAAGGGATAAGTAATTTCATTTTTCCAGTTCCTATCAGCAGCTGCAGGTCTCCTGCTGGTCTTCTCAGCTGCTCTGCTCCATATACTGGGACACCTTGCAGTTAATCACTGTTAATCTCCTATTTTTGTTTGCACAGGGATGTGAAAGGACAGACTTGAACTGTAGTCTTGCTGGGAGAAGGTTAGGTCTGGGGCTGTTCTGGGACTGTTCTGGGAGGCAGGCCTACAATTCAGTTCTGGCTTCATCTCCCAGCTCTGCCACAAGGGCACACATCTGTCTCTCCCTCTGTTCCAGCTGTCTGCTATGCAACATACAGTTTTCTCTTCTAGATAAAAAAAAAGTGAAAATCAGAAGGAGGGAGGAAGATGTTGCTGATGCACCAAACTCTGCTGCAACCCTCTGCCACATGAAAACGGAGTCTCCCAAGCTGCAGACTCTTCCTTGCTAATGGTTTTCAGGCAGCCCGCAGGTTTACCTGAGCGTGCGTAGGACTCATGACATGTGTTTGTAATTGCTGCAGCAAGATCCATGTAGTGTTGCTTCCTCTCTTCTCCACCATGCTCAGCTCCCAGTGCTATCATGCCCCCAGAGAAGCAAGCCAGGTGGCCCATTTTGTGGTCCAAGATGCCGCCCCTCCATTCGGCGATGTAGGTCAATCCTCCCGCAGATTTTTTGACCAAATGCTTTTCTATTGCCTAAGGAGATGAAAAGCAAGACCGTAGGAGACTCAGTGGATCGGGTGAGGAGTGAATATCAGATGAACCCAAAGGCACACAACACTCAGCAGAAACAATCTGATGGACGACGTCCCCCACCAAAGACCCAGCGCTCCAACCTGCTCCTTACCTCCAGTGCATCATCATACATCTTTTTTGCTTCAGAGTCCTTCTTGTCTGACATCAGCCACGATTTGATGAGATACTCATAAAAGCTGTCTCCAAGCCCTCCAATAGAGACATGGTCTGCAGTGGGAAAGCCAAGAAAGAGCTCGGGTTCAGGACATGCAGTGTGTAGCTGTGCTAACAAGAGCAAATAACCACATCCTAGTTGCTGTCTTTTTCTTTCCTCCTTTCCAGTTTTCTCAGAAGAGTTTGGACATCACTTCTTAAGAAAGGAAGAAAGGTGGAAAGTGCAATCCAAAGAAAACCATTCCTTGCCTTTATAAAACATTTTACAAGTTCACTGAAGCCATTTGGATGCCATATTTTCCAAGTTATTGGTACGACAACTTGGAGATACTTCTCGTTTATGAAGCAATCATCATAAATCCCTGTCCCATAAACAAAGTGCAATGGCAGGTACTGACAGACCTCTGCCTACACAAAGCTGCCAGGTGCCGACTGCCTGCCTCAGGAAAAGGAGAGCACATGTTAGATCAGCTATAGATGCCAGAAACGGGCTGCTGCAGGGACCTCCAGGTTCTGCCATTGGTATTCCTGTCTCATCGCTGGATGGGAAAGGCTGCTGGAGCATTAAAACGATAGTGTCAGGTGTAAGGATGTGCACAGGGTATTTTTCTTCTGGAAAACTCCAATTTTCAAAGCTACCTTGTTAGATGCTTTGACCTCAGCCGAGAGGACGCTAACAAACTGCACACTGACACAGGAAGGACAGCTGCAGGTTTCTGCCTGGCAGGGAACTGCTGGATTTATATCTTTAAACCACACCACAGAGGAAAAAGCAACAGCAATTCTCTGAAGCAGCCAAAAACTCCCCTTCTTAGAAGAACAAGAGAAATTGCCCCCCATGGACTGAACAGTCCCTGTTAATTAACTGTGTCTACCTCTGTGCCTGCACGCTTCCTCATTTTAAATGTAAGCAGGTGCAGCAGAGTTTTGGAATTAGCTGCTCAGATTTTGATTTCTCCTTTTATTGTACATACCTGATGCCCCCAGGCTTGTTCTACCTGCTAAGTCCCACCACTAGGAGAGATCAACAGCCACGCGTTCTCCTGACCTTAAAAGCAAACACGCCTCCCACAGTATGTCCAACGATCCATGGAACAATCCATAGCACAACAGTGAGATCAGGCACATGGATCCAGGAGGACAAAACAAACAGAAGAGGACAGAGCATTTACAAACAACGGCTGCACGGTGCGTCTCCAAAGAGATCTCTGTGATCTTAAGTGTGTCGCTGTAAAACCACCATAGCAGGAGCTCTGGTACATAATTACTTTCCATATGGCAGCAGCTCTGCCAGCATTTCCCTCTGAGGCACCGTGCACAAACAAATCCTTCCTTTCAGCAGGGGACTGAGCCCTGATATCCTGAAGGTAACAACTGCAGGTACAGCACTGCCTCTTCATGTAGGATTGCTGCTCAGCCAGGTCAAAGATTCGCCTCTTAAGAAAATCACTGCAATTCCAAGAAAAACACCTTCCTGCAAAGAGCTTTAATGATGAGAGAAAATGAGAGTCTGGCACCTACAGGGAACATCTCTGTGGCAGACAGCAGCTGCCTCCCCACTTTGGCCCTAATCTATCTTGCATCAGCAACGTTGTAGATGCAGAAGAGGCTGATTAGCCTTTTCTCTCACTGGAAGATGAATTCAGACCACAAATGTCACATTATGAGCAACAGCCACAGCAGTCTGTGCTGTCAGTTGCCCCCATGACGTGAAAGCCTAAGAGAATGAACACCCATCCTCCTTTTGTGCAAGTTTCCATCCCCAGAAAAAAATAATCAGAGGCTACTTCTAATAATCTCTGAGCACCAGCAGGCAATGGGCCCATCTGTATGACAGCAAGGAACAGAGTTCAGAACAGCGAAGCCAAATTCGCAGACAGAAATAGAGTTAGTGGTAGAAAAGATTAATCCTGAGTATCAAGCTGAGTATTTTAGACATCTGAATTAAAAGCACAGCTCTTCAGTTTCCCAAGGATTCAATCATGATGAGTTATGGCAACAGCAGATCGAAGAGGCAGGCACTCCTCCTCTCAGCACCAACGAATAGCAAGCATTAGGGCTGCTTCTGGGGAGGTGTCACATCAGCTGTTGGGAACAGCACAAAGGAAGCAGCACTGCAAGGGTGAAGTAGAAGACTGGAAATTGGTTTCTCAGGTGCAACATCTCACAGCAGCTCTGCAGAGACGAATGTGGAGGGAAAGCTGAACTGCTTTGGAATGAGTGGGAAGATCAATCCTTGGGACAAACAGAGAAGCCTATTTTCTTTCTTCACAGACAGATCTGGTTTAACAGACGGCTGCACTCACTCAAGATACTTTGCTGGGACACTGCTCAGCCAATCTCTGACCCTGACCATCGCTTCCTAAAACAGAAGAACAGACCAAAATGCACCATGAGCACAAACTGATACCTACGCTGCACCCAGTTCCCCGTCACTGGGCTGAGAAAGTTGGGATAAAGGCCCTGTGGTTTCTCCACTCTTTTCAGGACTTTACGGATGTTGAGCACCTAGGAGAGATCAGAGACAGGAACCGTGTTACTTCTCTGCTGGAAAGAAACAACGTCAGTAGTTCTCACCATCGCTGAGAGTTCTGCCACTCACCAGTGTCACCCTTGGCTGAACACAGCCCACAGCACTGCAAACCATGCAAGCAGAACCTAACGATGTGGTTCTGCAGTGAGAGACCTTCCTGCTGCACTCCTCAGTGCTGTCCAGTTCTGTGGGATTCTAACAGTGGTCCTACAAACCCTGCAAGGCCCCAGTTCTGCAACCATCAGAAGCAGTTTCCCAGCACTGGGTCAGAAAGAATCCCAAAGGGTGGAAATGGATGGGAGGTGGAAGGTGATTTCATTTTTCAAGACAGAAATGGACAGGAGCAGCAGGGATGAGTGACTCACACATACTTACATTCACCATGTGGTCACTCCATGAGATGAGCTGGTGCCTTCAGTTTCAACAACCAACAGCCCCTTTTATATGCTCGAGAAGTTTTACACTCCAAAGCCTCTCTTGGCTTCACCCCAATTAAATCCAACAAGCCTTTCCCATAAGGGACATCATTAAATGAGAAGCAGCATAAATATTCTACTAAAGCCCACAGAGCAGCTAATATGCTCTATAAACCTTTTATAAAATCAGACAATCTGTGCGTAAAAGCTGGCTACAGACTGCAGTTGATGCTTCCAACCAAGTCGTCAGGCTGCATAATATTTACTGAATTTTTGTAGCACGGTGTTTGAATAAAGACACAGATGGATTTCATTCCTGCTAAAATCACACAAGTCTCAAGCTGCAAATTAATGAGTTGATCTGTTTCTCTGAAGTCATTTCCCACAGGATGGGCTGTTTGAGCCCCTATCATCCTACGTTTTCTCTCTCAGAGGGCATAAAGATGAATGGCTCACAATCTCTGTAGCACACAGCAGACATGGGCAGCTCAGGGGAGTCCAATAGAAAAGTTCTGTCCTTACAACTCCACGGGCGTAAGAGACAAAGAGGAAAATATGTTACACTGGGGACAGTGGCTTGGTTTGGCTCAAAATACCACAGTTTGAACCTGGAATACAGATGCAATTCTGGCTGTCAGTGTCACATCTTCTTGCACTCGTGTTTTCAGTGCTCACTTCTCCCTTCCTGCCTTACAGGTAATGGAAAGAGGCAGCTGAAGGGGCCGGCAGCAAATGTAAATGCTCAGAGGAAACATTGGGGTTAATGCCTTACAGAGCCAGTTGGTGCAATGGACCCACGAGCAGAGTTTAGTGACCCTTTTAGGGAGCTGGTGCATAGGATGCTCTGAGTCTTGTGACCTTCGCACCCTGCAGGATGGAGGTTTCTGAACTCACGTCCCACTCTGGAAGGTTTCTGCTCTGCAAGCTGTATTGGTGTTGGGAAGAGGGGAGAGCTGCCATGCTCCCTGCTGCAGGCAAACCAAGGTGCTGCTCTACTCCAACCCTGCCCCACAAGGATGAAGTTTCCAACGATGAGGTTGGGAGTACTTGCCTTTTCTGCAAACACTGGGTTGCCAGAGAGCTCGGTGAGGTGCAGGAATTCTAAGTGCAAGGTACCAAATTCTGCTAAGATGCTGCTTCCGGCAGATGCCCAACCCCAACTCCAACTCATGCCGCTGCAAGGAGAGAAAAGGAAGCCTTCAGTGCCAGGAAAACACAGTCAAAGCCTGAGGTCACCCCGCTGCCCCAGTGCAAACCACACCTTTCCTTCTTGTACTCCACTGCCCCAGACTGCAGCTCTGCACCTCTCTGAAAGCTGCACAGACCCTGAAGGTGACCTCACGGCCCATGGGTCAAAATAGCCTCTGCAGGTTCTTGCTGAGGGAAGTGTGGCTGAGCTACCTCACAAGCAGCATGACTTTTATTTTCACTTCTCTTTGCAAGAACTGCTTGTTGTTGGTACAGATGAGGCAGCACATTTCCAGTGTTTCTGGGGGAGAGCAGCAGATAGCATCTAAAAGCCAGGCTATGAAAACAGAAGTGCTTATGTTGTTTACGAGAGCCTAAAACCAACGATCTTTCTGAGGCAAAAAAGGTTTCTCCTCCATGTCGTGTAAAGAAAACCATGCCAGGTCCAGAGCACTTTGTTTCACCTCCAGGCCAAAAAAGCTATTAGATAAGCAAGATGCTCCCAGCTTCAGGCAGCTCAGTCACTCACTGCCACCCATCAGGCTTCCCTCCGGAGGGTCAGGATGCTCTATGACCAATTTTTGCTTTGAAGACATCACGGCTAAAATGGGCACCCCAATAACATCAGGTATTAATGGATGAAAGCGTTTGTGGATGGGCTGAAAGGCTCAGAGTTCTGCCCAGAGTAACACTGGTGTGAGGGACATGTTGGAAACATCTGCTGGACCTGGCAGCGCTGTCCCTAGGATGAGTGTACTAATGAGTGTACTAATGAGTGTACTAATTGATCCTGATTGCTTGGTGTTCTCTTACCTATCACCAATTTCTGCACTGAAGGCAGACTGTAACAAATATGACCTCACGAGCAAACTGCTTCCTGAGCTAGTTTAGATGAGAGTTCAGAAGCAGCTGAATGAGGCTGTGTTAATTGCAACAGCAGCTCTCTGGGATCACAGTGGCTGACAACCCTCCCCTGGGAACTTCCACCCAAAAAAATGCAGCAAGCCACTGCCTGCAGGGACCCTGCTGCCAAGAATCCAAGCTCTGGGTGACAAATCACAGTAAAACTCAGGGAGAAGTGGTCTGGAGGAAGCAGAGTATGTCTGCTATTTGCCTGGGGTTAAAGAACAGCCTAAAAATGACCCCGTGCAGGAAAACATTTTTTCAGCATTAGACTAGACAAACTGGATCTTCACACGTGCCCTATTTTACAGCATCTCAGAAGAAACCACCTTTTCAAGGATCCTCATCTGCAAGACAAAGGAAGGTGCTTCTTCAGCCCCTTTTCCTTAAACTCTGCCCAGTGCAGCAACACCAAAAGCGACTGTAGCATCTTCCCTCAATTCAAAGCAGCAAAACGGTGCCAAGCCAAAGGAGAGACCAGGAGAGGAGGGTGATGAGGAAGGATTTGGGAACACAGAGAGCTTAGGGAAGCTGTGAAGAAGAGGAGTCAGGGAGCTGGAACAGGAGAGAAATCAAAGCATAACACAGTGCAGAACAGCAGCTTTTAGAAGATGATGTACTCCAGGAGCTGGCAGACAACGTGGCAATCATGCCAGGATGGAAACCAATATCCTCTATGGGATACGATACTGGAGCCTGTGTGAAAACACATGGCCATAGGGAAACCCAGCACTGGGGAGGGGACAAGAGGAAAATGCCCTGTGAGGTGTAGGAACAGAGAAAGGCAGCTAGCTATAGGAAGAAGGGATGGAGATAACTTTCTATCTGGGTCCTCAAAAATTGACTTAAAGCCAACTTTTGTTTGTTTCACATTTCTGAACACCGTTCCTACCCACCTATGAAAGCTGCCACCAACAAAAGCCTACACATGCTACAAGACCTGTGCTTTCGAGCTGATGAGATCTCTGCAATTAGGATCTGCTTGGAGATGTTGAACTGGTGAGGCAATCCCTTCTTGCCAAACTCTTCTGGGCTCTGGCTTGGCCCTGACACTCGGGTTCTCACAGCATCACTTCTTTGCTCAGTTTCCATTTCCCCACGCTATCTCAAACTGAATAACTCATGGCCTCTGGCTGTTCATCACGTTCCAGCACTAGTAGGACAACAGATTTAGCTCACGTCATCCTTACTGCTAAATCACTTGTCGCTCCAAGCCCTCACAGCCGATTCGTAGCCCTGATGCCAGAGCTCATGCCAGTAACATGGCGGATTGCAGGCTCGGTTTCATTCTTATTTTCTTTGCACTTAGAAAAGGTCATCAGCAAAACATTTGGGGAATGTCTAGCCAGACACAGATGGTTTCAATTGTCTTCACAAAGGGCACGGGAGGATTTGGCATTTCTGTGAAAGGTTAGTCTATGTCGAGTCCTTATCAGTTACAGAAGAAGCAAAATGTCTCTTCTGTAAAAAGAGACCAAGTCCTGGTGGCAGTGGATTGAATTTTCAGTAGGACGACATGCAGATGGAACAACCAAAGGGTGACAGTGGGATTTAAGCAATGGATCACCACGAGCCAAACATCTGACAGTCTTGCACTTCACAGATGGGAGCCAAACAGGAGATCTGGGCTGAGAGATGAGTAACGATTTTCATGGCTGCTGTTCTGAGTTTTGCAAGAGGGGAGGATGAAAGGTTTTGTTAACCCACATTTCCTGCTGTCTGTGCCTCAGCTGGCATGCAGCTTTTAGCCAGGGGAATTTGTCAGTAGGCATCAAGAACCAATGAGCCCTTATTGGCAGGGAACAATGTCTGCTGGTGAGAATCAGAGTCTAGCCTGCAAGTTTGCCTCTCTTTTCCAAGCGCCCTTCAACAAGCCATTTAACCCAGTTCTCCTAAAGCTCCCCTCCAGCAGGAGGCCACCACCTACCTGAAATCAAATGCTGTGGCAAATCAAATGCTGTGTGAAGGCTACACACCTGGCTGAGTGCTGCCAGCAGGGAGAGAAGCAGAGGATCAGTATCTCCGCCCTTTCTAGCAGCAAAAAAGTCAGTCAGTCCCATCCTGTTTCTTTCCAAATCTCTACAAAAACTGAACCTGGATAAATGCATGTGCATCTGATTGGGTACACTGCAAAACAGACTACAAATAACCTTTCAAAGAAAATGAGAATGAAGAAAATGCTACTGCAGCAGGGAGGCCTGCCAAGAATTAGAGGAAGAAACTGTGGATAGTCCAACATTAATAAAACACAGCTGGCTTTGAGTCACCTGCAATCTCTGCCAAGGCACTTCTTGGTTCTGAGCTGGCAAAACAAATGACCTCGAAGAATCTGCTCTAGAGGGGGGGCAGCTCTGAGAAAGTGCTGCTGCTCCTGCTTGGGTGCTGCTCTTTTACATTCAGTAATAAAATGACATGCTGGTAAGGACACGTGTCTTGCCTGCCCAGATTTATGACGCCACGTGGGATACCAGTGGGAGTGTTAAAAGCTGGCAGGAGTTTCTCTCCGAGCTCCAGAGCTTTACTCTTGAACACCTGTTAAGAGAAAAAGAGAGGATCAGTGTCTGATGGACTGCTCACGAACACCAGTCCCCTTGGATTCTTTGAAGCCCACCTCAAACTAACCATTATAGAAACCTAACAGCACTGTACACCATGCAGCTCTACCACTTACAGATCCACTGCGTGACGGATTTGAACCAAAAGTGGATGGGCTCAGCTGTCTACTGAAATATCCTCCAAAAAATCCGTTCTCGAGTCACCTGCCAAACCCTCAAGCTGTATGAGAGCACACAGAATGCCCCAAATACCCCAGCAACAAATTTCAGTGATCTGAACTGACCCAAAGGCTGTTCTTTTGGGACAAATCCCATGATTTTCCCGGTGTGGAAGTGCATGCTGAATTAAAATCAAAATACATCTGCGAAGCCCTGTCAGATTTACAACATGTTTGTCTACCTGTTGTTAACTCCAGACACAAAAAACACAATTTCCAAGGATCAATCTTTAGCTGGCAACTCAGTTCCATGAGGGATTCATAGTTCTATGGCTAAGCTGTTCCCTTCCCATTCATAATGCCTGAGTTTTTGAGCTTTCAAATCAAATTACAGCTTATGGTGCCTTGCAGCACGAAATCATCATACATAATTATTTTGGAACAAACTGCTGTAAGCACTAATCTTTGCTCCAAAGCTTAGTCCAGATCAAGAGAAGCTTGTAGGTGACTTAAGAGATAAAACAGAAGCCTTTTACCTCTACCCCCCTCCTGTATCAGCCCAAGCTGTCACAGTAATTCCAAGAAAGAAGGAATTCACTGCTCCAAAATCACAGCACTGAGGAAAACTGAGCTCTCCTGGGGGCTATCAGCCTACTGATGTGCTTACAAGTAAGTAGGGATTTGATTCAGAAGTCAAAGCCAGAAGACAGGGACTTGCACTTTGCCAGGCTGAACCTGGTGAGTGTATGGCAGGTGCTGCCCTGGCTGCATTTCCAGAGGTCACTGCTGGAGTTCTACAGTTTAATGTGGTTTCTTTTTGCTGTTGACCTGAAGCCTGCTGAAGCTGTGACTGGGCATGGCCTTGAGTGAGGGCACGAGAGAGTCTGGGCACTTTGAGAGTTTGCCCAGACAGGAATTACAGACAGAAGTCATTCCTGAAAGTGATTTAAATGCAACCCAATTAACAGTGTGGCTGCAATGGTGCCACTTTGCAGTGATGAACCGTCCCATCCTACTACAAACACAGTCAGCATATGGCACAAGAGCTAAACTCTCATTTAACAGCCAGTCTTACAGCTCTTTCACTCACAAAACTCCCCCCATGGAACAGAATTGTTGCTTCCTTAAGACTTCTGGAGCAAAGCAATGACCTCTTAATCTCCCTACAGCCAGATGTAAAATTCCAGTCTGGCTGTATTACAAAACAGATTACAGCTCTAAGTCCTCGCCTCTGTCAGGATGGAGAGTAAGAAGGGAAGTGGAAGTGAGAGCCTCCTGCTTTAAGCAGCACTGCAGGAGGAAGGCAGCACCCACGAATGGCTGCTCCACCACAGCACAATGTGGGCTCAGCCCCCAGCACCAGCACACTGCATGGAGCTGCACCACTGTCACAAGAGCTGGCAGAACACAGGAACCTGCCTGGCAGCTTGACAGGCCCTCCTTCCCTGTGTCCCAAGGCACTTTATCTGACAAATAAATGCTGCAGACTGTTCAGACAAAGTTTGGAGCAATTGCCACTGACCAGTTGCCTTCCTTTGGTTGGAGCAGGACTTGGAGTGATGTTTGATGTAATACTGCCCACTTTAGAATACAAAGGAACAGCAATAAACACACCATCACTGCAAGTGCCATTTCAGTGGAGAGCAACGTATCCAAACTGCTCACCAACAGGAGAAGTCTGTGCAAATGAGGCATTCAAAGCAATCACACGAGAATTAAAGAATATGAGTGGCGTTTCAATATACACAAAAGCAACAGGTTTAGCCTGCTGTTATGGTGAGATCATCCGGTGCTCAGAGAAAAGCTGCTGGAGAAACCTTTCAGTTCAGTCTTGCTAACAGTGTGATGCACAGAGCTGCTGGCACAAACCTCTTCTCCAGTTAAGTAGTACGCAGCCAGCAGTCCTCCGATGTAGCGGATGTTCACCTCGAACAAGGATGCTTCTCCATTCTGAAAACACAAAGTGATACACCTGACTGCCAAGGCCACACACAGAAATAGCAGCTGAGGTGAGCAGACTGCAGGCAGATCCCCAGGTCTCCCAGGCCTACTGCAGCACACCTTCCCATCTCAATGCACTTTGTTTGCTCTACAGCGATAGCAGGAGCCCAAGGGGAAGAGAAGCACCCAAACTGCCCATTCATCTCCTGCTAACAATATCTAAACCAGTTAAGGAGGATTTATTGCCCAGCCATTCAACTCTGTCTTGGATTACACTTTGCAAATCTCTACCAGAGGTGTGTTTTAAAGAACAAACTGCACAGCCACGTGGAAGAACGCTCTCTACTTTTTGGTGAAGACTGCATCGCATTCAATAGACTGAAGCACTTCCTGCACAAGGAAGGTTCTGTCATTCAAGGACTCAGCCCAGTTTGCAGGATCAGAAAGGCCCACAGTGTGCATGCAGTCTTGGGCGTGCTTAGGGAGAGACAAACTGCACGACAGCCATCTGCACCAGAGACAGCAGACAGAGATGGATACGGTTCACTGAATCAATCACTCAAGAGCCACTCACCTGGAACAAGTGTTGCTCTACCCACCCAACCCACGATCAGCAAATGTCAGAAGGACTGCATTCAAAACAGAGCACGGGCTCCCAGCTGGTCGGTCTGCATGATAAATGATTCCTACCCACATGCAAATGCGTAAAGCCGCAAAACGGAAAGATGTTTTGCCAACACAGCACTTTCAGTGAGCAGGGCAAAGTGAAGGGGACACCCAGCCCTGTGCACCAGGCTGTTCCCTCCGCAGGCTACAAACCAGAGCAAACGCTCCCTTGAGATGAAGCCTGAAATGCCAGGAGGCAGTGCAGGGCACCCAGTCTCCAACTGGGCCTTGGGAGTCCCTGCCTCACTCTTTGGGACTGCCAGAGCCACTTGCACAGAACAATTTTGAATTAACCTCTCTGCTCCTCTCTGCTGGGCTTTCTGACACCACCAATCAACCCTCAGCATTCATCCTTGTCTCTGCAGATCAGCCTATTCCACAGACTAAGATTAAAAGCTTTTATGAGATCCAGATGAATTATTTCCCAGTTGATTTTGTCCCTTGTTTATCGATTTAGTAACGCTGAGAGCATCCACCCAATTTATCAAATGCAGTCTTCCTTTTATGAACATGTGAATGCCAGTCGTGCCCACCCACATGATGAGGCAGCTGCATGCATTTTTCTCCGTGGCAGACAACGAAGCTGGCATTCAAACAGAAAAGCTGGAGCTGTGGTTGGATTTGAACACTCTCTGTATTCCACTGATGAGATTCCATCAGCTCTCCCAGGAATCACAGAATGGTTTGGGTTGGAAAGGACAGCAGTGATCACCTACGTAGCTCGCTCCAAAAGTAGCGCCCCCTTCAAAGCTCCCCTCCTCAAACTGGGGTTGGACACGATGATCTCTGGAGGTCCCTTCCAACCCCTACAATTCTGTGATTCTGTGAAATGACTCTTAAAAAGGCTCTGCAATTACAACTGGCCAAACACGCAGCGAGGCTTCTGTGATGCAGACGGGCACTGCCAGTAATTGACTCACCACATTCAAGTCAAAACTCTTCTCCACCCATGTTTTTGCTTCTTGGAATTCCTCCTCCAGTTCCATGATGTACAGAGTATCTAAGGCATCTACCACCGTAGCTCCTCGAAGACCTCCTGCAGTGCAAGCAGAACAGTGTGATGAAAGCACTCCTTTTTTTGTCTCTACATGATTCTGCAGGAGCTGAGACAAGCAGGCCCTCCTAGTCCCAGCAATGGGGATCTCTGGATGGGACCCAGAGTGACCACAGCCTCGGCTGAGATCTTCTGGGAGGACCTGTGAGCTCTGCCACCCAAAAGATATTGCTCTGAGAAGTCAACTTTCAAAGGCCTGATCCTGTTCAGAAATAACCTCCAAAGAACAGCTCCAGATCCATACTCTAAACATCAGTCATGACTGCAACCCTTGGACTTGTTTCTCAGCTCGTCTCAGACAAAACGTTCAGGCAATTCCAATTCTAATCTCTGCTCAGCTGCAAACCCCAATACAGCCTCTTCCTAATTCAGTCCTAAGCACAGCCCTCTTCTGAGGAAAAAGAACCACATTTGCACTGTGCAGGAGCACCAGGACGGGGCTCTGATCATTGTGTCCTGATGCAGTTTCATTATCCAGGGCACAAAGTACTTTTCCACCACATCACAACCCAGGGTTTCCCATTAGCACAACATGCGAACCACAGCCTGAGCTGTGGGTGCCTCTGGGGATGACAGAGGACATGGAAGACAGCAGTTTGCTGTCTTTGAAGCTTTGCTGTCATCCCGCAGTGCAGCAGGCCCACAGGCATGGTGATGTTTTGATTTGGCTCCCATCAGCTCCTTTGTCTGCCTACCTGACTTTAAAACACCACCCCGCATTCTGCCAGCAATCCCAGCCTGCCCACACCAGGCTGGCACTTCTGCAACACCTTCAGTTCTACTTCAGCTGTAGTTTTGTTTGAGAAAAAACCCAACTAAGGAACGACTGCAGAGAAGAGAGGAAGGCAAAGGTGAGGCATGTCATAAATCTCAAGTATTTGGCTTTTCTCACTAAAAAGTGACAGTGTCTGATATACATCACACCCTCACCCAAAGAAGGGCTCAGACCCTCCCATCTCTTGCAGGGCTCATTTATGCTTTCAGCACTCGTACCCTGTGCAAAAGGCATCCTTGCCTGATTTTGTTGATGTTACAAGCCTGCAGTTTTGACACTTTTCAGCCAGTCAGCACATCATTGCTTTAATAAAAACCCAACCAAGACTTCACTGCTCAGCTACCGATTGCTGGATTTCGGACGCTGTCTGCATGAAAAAACAGGGACTGTGGAGAAGAGATGAAGGCAGTCTCTAGAAATCCATTTATTCCTACCAGGCTTGCAAAATGTTCATCTAACTGAAGCTATCTTCCAGCATGCAATAGATGGAATCAAATAGCCACTACATCAACTGATGGTTACGAAAAAAGTCAACTGAGCTGAGGTTTGCGTGGTGTGTTTTCCAAAAGCAGTGATGAGAGCATTGCTGCAGTCAGAGCTCTCTGTATCAACTGTAATGCTTCTTCAGTATTAATGATTATGTCTTCATATATATATATATATTTATATATCAAGGAGAGAAACAGCATGGACATAAGCAAAATGTTTCACAAAGAGAAGGAAGGGCAATAGAGCCGGAGGCACAGCCTGTTACTGCGACAATTCCAATAACACTAATTGGGTCTGTTTAATTTGATGATATTCCTTCCAGGTCTCTGCTTGGACTTTGTTTCATCAGATCACAACAGAGCTCATGACACAGTGTCCAATGGCTGGGACTGCACTCAGCTGCCCAAGGGCAGTGCTGCACACATCCTGGCACGGTTGTTAGATCACACACACAGCCATTGATAACGGCAGGGATATTTGCTTGCTGTGCTGATTACTTTGAGAGATGTTAAAAAAGAATCCCCTTTAAGATCTATACAATGCAATGCAATGGATGTAACCAAAGGGGAAGCGGGTTTGGAAGGAGGAGGAATCAAAACCCAGCATCACTTCTGACTTTTGCTGACACTTCCCTGCCCAGCAGCTGCTTCCATCCTCATTGCACTCCTGCTGAGAGGGTTCTGAAGCACAAACCCTCACATGCAAACCTCCCAAAGGTGCCCAGAAAAGGTAGCAGTGACATTTAACAAGACTCTGTGTCTGAGTTTCTGTCTGCCTCTATGAATCTCAGGTCCTGTGTGCCAATAAAATCCTCCCACCCTGCTGATCCTGCTGCACAGCTGGCTCAGAGCAGAGCTACACCTTGCTTGGAAGAGGCAGGTCACAGCACAGCTGGTGGCCAGCAGGACAGCATGTGCCCAGCAGACAAAGCTCTGGGATCCTCATGAGCTCCTACATTGCTCCATGAGAGTGCATGGCCATCGTGAATGGGGAGGAGGAATTTTTTGGTGAGGACCAAGGGAAAACTGGGAGCTCAGGCAGAACAAGGTGAGGCTTGCATGGAGATCAGGGTATTTTTAACTGAAGGACTTTGCAGTATGGCAGCAAGCACCAGGGGCTCTGCCTGAAGCTCCATCTGTGGGAGAATGCAGCAGCTCATGGAAGCAACACAGACATTCATCTCCGTGGCCCCTCAGACTGAAGGAGGTCCCGTACCACCGCGTCCCAAGCTGCGAGCATTCGCTCTTTTATGCACGAGAAGAAAGGAGACAGCCATGTCTGCAACAAGGCTGCTCTGTTCCCACTCCCACCCACCCAGGGCGATCACCATCCATCCCCTCACTTGTGAGCACTGCCACAGCAATCACGAACAAACGTTACATTAATTAACATAACGCCTGTGAAAGGTGCAGAATGGAGCGTGCTGCAGAGAGAAGGAGGCATTGTGTGCATGCTGTCCCCCCTGGAGCCTCTGTGGGAACACACTGTGATGTCAGCCAAAGAAGCCAGACTGTTCAACTGACACTATCTCACAGGGGCCTTTGAAACCACCCATAAAGCCCACAGCAGCTCCTCCCAGTTTGAGGTCCATCAGCTGAATAGAAGGCCTCAGGATCCCCTGCTCCCACTCTATCCCTGACTCCTTTCTGGTGTCTGTTAGCTCAGGTGCCCATTAAAGCCAGCAGCAGCAGGAGTCTGCAGGACACAGCACGCTCCCAAAGGTTCACTATGAGGTTCAACACACACTCAGCAGACCAGAAGGGCGATGCTTTGGAAGACGTGCATCAAATCTCAATAAACACGGTCCCCTGGCACATGCACAGGTTTCACCCACTTTGCACATCTCACAGCCCTGCTCCTTTTTCAGGCTCCCAGCAAGCCCCTGTGGGGAGGAGAAAAGGAAACAACACCCTTCTCCATGTGTAAAGGGAGGCCATAAGAGGCAGTCAGAGGTGAAGAACACCAGCCCACCACCTGCCAAGCATGCAAAGACCAATTACAACCTGAAAAGCACTGCAAAGCACCAAGCTGGGACTTAACACCAACAGTGGGAACTCAACTGCTGCTGCATCTGTGAACCTCCTTACAGCTACCCATCATCAGCAAATCAAACCCACCAACTCAGGCACAAACAGACCAGTGAAACACACCCACAACAGAAACTTCACGTTTGATCATTAGCAGATTAATGAGGGTTTAGATCCGACTTGGTGAAGCTTTCAAAAACCACCAGTTCCACATGTGTAATCCAACGGAAGCGACCACATCCCACCTGCCTGTGCTTACAAACCATGGGACTGCTGCTGGTTGTGCTGGGATAGGTCCAAGTGCTGCTTTCACACCACAGGAGAGCTGCTCCATTACAAAGAGGGCAGGATTAAAGTTTTTAAGAGGCAAGACAACCCGCTGTACAGAAAGCAAAGAATCACCTCCTATCAGCAAACCGTACCCTTGGTTTTCCTCTCCTTCGGCCTCACTGCAAGCTATGCAGAACAGAACACAGACACATCAGAGACAGCCACCAGTTTTTATACAGCTTCTTGCAGCCAAGGTGAAAACCTTCAGCTCAGAACAACCTCAGTCTCCACTTCTGCAGCCTACAGTGCAAGGTGAAGCACACAGCACTGCGCAGATTTAACAGCAACTTTGTGACCAAGGAGCAGAGAGCAAAGGACAAAAGCCAGGGAAGAGGGTCAGAAGTGGATTCCGAAGAAAGAAAAATGACAAACAGACTGCAGAGCACTTGCAAAAGCATCCAGGATATTTTCAATGCGTTCCCTGAGCACCAGGAAACAAACAGCAGTTCTGACTGAGTTCAGAAAGTGGTTCACCTTCCCTGGCTGTGCTGCTGCTCCATCAGTTCCACCCACCAAAGCGCTGCCTGTAAGTGAGGAAACCTCTCAGCTTGCAGGTGTTGGACCCTGAGCCTTACACCATCTTGTCAGCTGCCATCCCAAAAAAGCCCCCCTGCACACCTGTAAGTGGGAGCAGGGCCTATGGCTGCTCTAACAAGGTGTCAGTGACTCACTGACAAGGGAAGAGAGGATCCTGAGGCAACAGAGTGACTCACCAGCAACAAAGCATGATTCATTCACCTCCATCCTTCCTCAAAGACTCTGTGTTAAGCAGAATGGACAACAGCAGGCCCAAGGAGAAGGGACAGTTGGTGCAGCAGCTAACATTTCAGGATCTCTCTCCAGAATTGCACAAAACATTCCTGCATGCTCTCCTCCCCAGGGGATTCCCAGCTCCAAAGAGCTCTCCTAGCTAATGGACACTGCTTGCAGTTGCACATTCAGGAGGTCAGACAGCAGCCACCAAGTGGTGGTGTGGTCCAATGGGGCATACAGGAAAGCTGAGTAGGGGCTTCTTTTTCAGGGAACGTAAGGATGGAACAGAAGATAATGAATTAAAAGTAAAACCAGGTTGGATGGGGTCGTGGGCAGCCTGATCGAGTGGAAGGCGTCCCTGCCAGGGGCAGAGCAGAAGCAGGTTAAGGTTTCTTCCAACCCAAACCATGCTACAGTCACACTACTGTTACGAACTGCCACAGAGACAGATGGAAGCCCCAGATAACCTCAGCATCACAGCCACCCAGGAGGCAGTGCCAATGCACCAAGACACTACAGCAAGCCAAGAAGCTGAAGAACATTGTCTCTAAAGTGCTGGAGACAGAGCCCAGGGGGCCCCACCATGCCATGCAGCACATCATTCGTTATGAAACTTCTCAGCGAAGAAAAATCAGCTCCTTCATTTCCAACAAAGCCATTTACAATTATATATATCCATACAGGAATGCATTGTGCCAGTGCTTGAAATGAAAGGTACAAATCGTGAGGAAGCCATCGTACTTCACCCTGCATACAGCAGAGTTGTGTAAGGGCTACAGGACAGAGTGTCAAAAAGCTTTCTGCTAATTTTAATCACCGAGTTTGCAAGTGAAAGGCAAGAGCAAGAGGGGATGGAACTGAGATCAGTGCAACGCAGACCCAGATCGAAAACGAAAGGCCCCGACTCCCACTGTTCCCATGTCACATCACATTTGTCAGAACAAAAATTAGTGCTGAAATCTTGTTAGGAATAAAAATTAGGATGCAGCTCTTACCAAGTATGACAAACCTGTTAACTATTCAGGCACAGAAGACTCCAGTCATTAGTGGCTATTTATTTCCACCTCTCGGAGAGTTGGCAACACAGGGCAAAACAAGAACGAAAAATACTGAGATCCCTTCTTCTCATCATGCTGGTGGTGAAGGCTTCAAAAGATTGAACCAGCTTTGATTAACATCAGTGCCTTGTTAAAACAGCAGTCTGACAAGCACTGGTCTCTGAGCGCTCCTTTTCTCGTTCCCTTTGGTTCTTTTTGAACATTTCTACTGCTTGGAGACCAGACTCAACGTCTGACATCCGTGTGGAGGTTTGTGGTGGCAGGGAGCTGTGGCCACACAGCATCACAAAGGATGGAAAAGACCTCTAAGATCCCCCAGTCCAACCATCCGTCGACCACCACCATCCCCTCCCTAAACCACATCCCTCACTCAGTACAGCATCTTGAGCACCTCCAGGGATGCTGACTCCCCACCACGCAGCTTCTGGATTGTGGACAATGGCAGAATTTGGGGGGGAACCTTCATGCAGGCTTCTGCACATCTCAAGGTGATCTCAGCAACAAGATCCACGGTGAGCAGCTCCTTGAAAACGTGCTCTGCAGTGCACATTTACCAGTCCTCTCTGTGGGATGCTCTGGATCAGACAAAATGAATGGTTGGAAGCCTGGTCCTTCTGAGGTATTGATCTGTATTTAGGTCAGAGCTCCCTACCCGCTCTGGACCACTCTCATTATCCACTGTTATTTGTTAACCTGTAAACTTGATAGCTGTAACACAGAGTAACTTTATTTTCTTTCAGGTGAACTAAATCTGAGCAACAAGGAAGCAGCAAAGAGAGAGAAAGGGGACATGAAATTAGTTCAAGAATTAGAAATGATCTGCTCCTTAGCAGCACAAGCTTAAAAATGAAAGGTTCTTCAGGCCTTCAGACAACCTCATCTTTCTTTGCTTTCCAAATAAGGCGCTGCACCTGGACTTCACAGAAAGGAGGAGAAGAAAATAAAGGTGTTTGGCACGAAAATGAATTGCTCATCACAGTAATGGTCCTTCAGGTAGTTACTTCCTCCAGTGGAAGGAATGACATAGTAAGCATCTATTGCCAACTGATCATTAAGCATTTAATACCTGGCAGCACCCAGTTTAATATTTTTCCCCCGATTTCTCCAAGCACTTTTTGACACTCAGTGATCCTCCACCAACAGGTGACATCCCATCATCAGGCAACGCCAAATTCCCCAGTGCTCAAATCAAACTGTGTCTGCTTGTGAGCCACAGAGGAAGAAGTGGTTTGCCTGAGCCTCAGGAATATAATTCTCAATTCAGAAGAGCTACTGCAAATCCACTCTCTGTGTGTATTCAGTTTCCCATGGCACAGATTCTATTGCAGGCAGACTAAGTTGGCTACGCAGAGCTCAGTGGAAAATGGAAAGCAATACTTGCTCAAATGCTCCTTTGGGAAAAGAGGTTTTCTCCTTTGTTTTGGTTGTCGGTGAGTCGGCAGGGATTGTTGTGGGGAAAAGGAGGTAATTTGACAGGCAAGGAGAAATTCTGGGTAAAACAGTTCAAAGAGGTGAAAGGGAAGATGACAGCAGCAATAGCAGTGGGCAAAACACTGTTGCTCTCTTCTCTTCTGGATGCTTGAAATTAATTTCAGGCTGATTAAAGGTAACCTGATTATGTGTTATTGATTGCTTTGTCATATACCTCCTTGAGGACATGCATCATTTACACGAAGGGCCCCAACAGGCCTATTAAAATAAACACACACATTCTACCTGCAACTATTATCCATGAACTTTGAGAGATATAGGCAGCAGTTAATGAGCAGAGGCCGCTAATTGATGTTAGAATTCAAAGGTGAGACACTTCATTATAATAAAGGAGAAGGTGCCCTTCTACCTTCCCATCACACAGCCCAGAAAGCATCTATGGCCAAAGCACTGTGACAACACAAGAGGGAGATGGTCAGAGGTAAGTCTAGGCAGCACTTTCCCTCAGCAGATGAGACTCATCCTGGAGAGGCTCTGCAAAACAGACACTGCCTTTGTAGGCAAGGCTCTGAAACCTTACAGTTTGGGTTTTCACCCACAGCCCAGGTGAACAACCATCACTTCCCATGGTGTGCTCACAGAAACGCTCTGGCCCTTAACAAAGCCCAGTTGTGAGAGCACGCTTCAGAGAGATGAGAAATTGCCTCTTGTTTCAAACTTGGGTTTAAAAGGATTTCTTATGCTGTTCACTGTGAAACTGAATGGAAGGATCTGCACCTGGACACCTGCTTTGAGACCAGATACAGTGAAGCTCTCATTACTGGTCACGAGTTGAGCTAGGTGAGCAAGGAAAGGATCTAAATACATACTGTTTGTGAATGCAGCAGGTCTGGAGAATGCACGTGGTCCATTACCACATCTAGGCTGATGAGCAGAAACACACAAAGCCATTTTAACTTGGAACTATCTGTCCATATTCCTTTCTCCTCCCATTAGGGGAAAGTCACACCAAGAAGACTGCAGCTGAAAGGCTCCAAATGCTCCTCAGTGTCTTACAGAACAGGATTATGTTTCAAGATAGCCCTGAAAACTGGGAAAATCTTCTGAAATAACCAGGATGCAATCCGACAGGAACACAAAGTATCTCACCCAGAGGGAAGAACAAAGCCTAAGGAATAAATGGTTAGACAGCACTCTGCAAAGAACGATGCCAGGACTACAGCAAATAACAAATTCAGCTCAAGTCAACGTTGTAATGTTGCAAAAGGAACAAGCCTCACCTAACGATGGGTAACTGGGGTTTGCTGCAAGTGATGCGTGGAAGGGCTCTTACACTCCATGCTGGTGGAGCCTCAGCTAGAACAGAATCCAGGTCAAGAAACACAGGAGCTCATGTGGAGAGTTTGGAGGGAAGCAAAAAGCAGGAGAGCAGGGTCAGACACCAGCAGGGGTCTTAAAACTAAAGCATGGGGGTAGAATGGCTCTACTGAGTTCCCAACATCTGGTAACTTAGGAATGGCTTGAGAAGGGAAAGACTGAATGTTCCTTTTCAGTCTGTGATTACTCACTAAGGTGGATGGGAATTGCAGGTGAGCAGGAAACCTCGTGAAGGTGCCTCCTGGAGATGCACCAAAGCGATGCTGAAGAAAGGAAGTGCTACACAGAATGCTTTCTGATCCACGCAAAGCCCCAAAGCTATCTTAGTGACACAGCACACTGCAGTACAATTTTGGATGTACACAGAAGTCAGGAAATTAAAAGGGTTGGTTCCCACAGCAACCAGGATGCAGCCTGCCAAGAGAGAAGGAATGTTCCAGCCTAGTCAGAAAGTGATAATTTTAACACCCACATGGGGCAGCTTCCACTTCCAGGTGCCTGAAGGAAGGCCTCAATGAGGGCAATGCAAGTTCTCTGCTCTCACCTGTAGGGAAAAGCTTGATCCTTAGCTTCCTTGAGCCCCTGCTTTCAGGACACAGCACAGATTGGAGTTTAGAAATCAAGGTATGACACAGAGAAATCATGATGTGAAGAGCATCATGCTGCGCTCATGGACCACGCTACCCTGCAGTGCTCACTGACCGGTGCCTTCCTGTCCTCCAGCTCCATGAAGAAATGCAATTCCTATGTAATCAGACACTCAAATTAAAGCACTATGGCTAGAATTAAGCATAACTTCAGTGTCCTTCATTGCGTGGCTCTATCAGAGCAAGGATATTCTGAGCACATTTAAATTAGTACAGAAACAATCCCTGCCTTTAGAACTCTCTCATGTAACACCTTTATTTTCCAGCACTGATCATTTTCTCATTATTTCTATCTGGAGCTGCAAATACAGTTTCGGGGTGTAGCAGGTTGGGTTTTTTTTGGCTAATCAAACATCACAAGAAGGATGAATGATTTTACTAAGCCCTGAAAATCCTCCCAGTTTTTGCACACTGATGCCTCCAGCGAAGGCTAAGCAGTTTTCCTGAACTTACCAAAAAGAAATTCTCCCTGGTGAGAAGAACAATCTTGAGGGCTGAAAGAGTACTTTGAAAAATCATAAAGGTCCTCAAATGAAAAATGCCCACCCCAACACACAGACCCAACTCGGAGAGCACTGAAACTCGAAAGCTGATGCCCTATGGGATGATGTATCCCTGCTGATCAAGAGAGGTAAGAGACTTCCCTCCTCCCAAAAGGAGCAGAGATGAAAAACTAACAATACCAGAAATGAGAACTTGGCAAAATTACAGAAAAGGAATTTCTGCAGCAGAAACTTTTAAATGCAATCTCCCAAAGGCAAACAGAAAGCTGTCAAAGTTTAGCAGTAATTCGGATGAGGTTGGTAATGAAGGTGGCAAGAAACTTCAGCAACAGCATGAGAAAGCGTGTGATAAAGCAGCTCAGTTCTAAGTGGGAAATCCAGCACAGCAAAGCCAGGTCTGAACCTGTCTAATCTCTTCAGAACTTTCAAGAGTGAATTAAAAACAAAGAAAATAAATGGGTTTTCTGCCACACAATTTAGAGCTGCCCATCCCCTCTGAATAAATGAGGAAAAACCAAACACAGGAGGGTAAGATAAGAAAGCCAGAAGTCTCCGGATACTTCAAACATAAAGAGATGCCACTGAAAACATGGCTTTTAATTTTTAACTCGTTCTGCTGCTGGTGGCAACGTGTCTGCAGGTTCACCTCTGCAGCAGGAATTACATGTAGCATCCAATGATGATACTAAGATGACCAAATGCCCTCAGCTCTTCTGCAAGATGTGTTCTTTCCAAGGCAGAGGAGCTGCAGTGTTTGTATTCAGAGCTGCATATCATCACCACCCAGCTGGCACAGAGAGGTGCCATGGAAATACCTGGGCTGGATGCTGGATGTCAGCTCAAGCCAGCTGGAAAGGCCAACCTGCACCCTGCATTTGCTGTAGGGTTGCCACCAACACCTCCATAACCCAGAGAAGCAGCAGGGCAGGCCAGCAATGCTCACTCTCAGTTGGCCGCCTTTTAATCACACGCTCAATAACTCTGCAGATGAGACAATTATTTCTGCATAATTAATGCCTGGAACGAGGCGCAAACAACACATATATGGGCAGCATTAAAGAAGAGCCTAAAGACAAACTCGTTGTATCCTTCAGTATGTTCTCCAGTTAGTGCAAAAAGGAGAAATTTGTCCCAGCCCATCCACGCAGTGAGAGGAAGCTGCCTCCACAGCTCCTCTGTGCTCCTCAGCATCTTGAAGAGAGGGCCCAAAGAACGCTCCCTAAGCACAGAGGATTCTGTCCCTTCTGCTTTTATTTGATGCTCTATTGGCTGTTTTTCCTATTTTTTGTTTGTTTGTTTGTTTCCTCATCCTCCCTTTTGCTGTTCTGACAGATCCCAAGACGCTGTCCTACTTTCAGGCCTCATTAAACTCAAAACTGTGTTTAGGGTCAATGGGAAGTTCATTAAATTCGTGAAGGAGCACGGGATGATTAACAGTTTTACTGAGGTAATGTGAAATTTGTTCCACTTCTCACCAAAAACAGATCAAACCTCTGCCATCCAAACTTTGCAGCTGTTTTCATATCCAAAGAGCTGAAGAGAGACTGCAGATGCAAGCACAGACACTGGAACGTGCAGCTGTGCTTTGCATCTTAGGCCAGGACTCGTCCCCCAACTTTGCTTTTATTTTCTAAGACTTAAATCTCAGTCTTCAACTCTGAAGGGACTTGAATCTATTTGGTCCAAATCAAACGTTTTCAGGAACTGCTGAACACAGCAAAGCAGATCTGGTCCACGTCAGCCCCAGAATAAGGATGTTAATAGCAAAGGTGTTTGAAGAAGCCCACAGGACAGGATGTGACATTAATAGTGCTTTTGTTTTTCTCCTGTTCCAACTTTTCAAATGAGCATTTCAAGCTGTAATAAACACGTAAAAGCTTTCACTACTTTTGTCTGTTTTGCCTTCCAGCTCCTTCAGGAATTTTGACACAAAGTTGCAAAGCGCTTAACGAAGAGCTGAAGTTAATGCAAAATTCTCAACTGTGGGTATTCTTGGGGTGGAAAAAGAGGAAGGGAAAGAAAGAATAAACCCCAAATCACTGCTCCTGACAGAAGTGAGACTGTGTAAGTGCAGCATCTCGGCACATGCAGCCTGTGCAACACAGTGCTCACTTCCCAAATCGCATACTCCAGGCGCCCCAGCAACTGTTAACACAGCTTCCATGCAACTTACAGACACCACAACCAGATGTAAGTAACTCTTCTGGTATCTCTGCAGGAACAAAAGAGACAAATGCCTCGTCTGCGGCAACAGAAGGACTTGATAGCGATGCCACAAGCAGAACCCACAGGTTTTTCCTCCCAGAGCTGTGGTTGAACTGCAATGCAGCCCTTCTTCCTCTGCCATCTCCACCAGGGGATCTCCTCAGCCAAGCAGCACTGCTGCTCTTCATGTTATGAACACCGTGGGGGACACATGAAACTATTTCCTCCTTCAGACATCCACACACACACATCTCAAGCTCCCCTGAGCTAATGAGGCTCCTACAGGAGGCTGCATGTCATACGACCCACGTTAGAGAAAGGCTGGGACACCTGGAGAGCATCACGTCAGAATGAGCATGAGAACAGCACTGCAATTATGCAAGTGGCTCACAAAGAAAAAAAGTACTTTGCTAAAGAGTAGAATTATGCAAGTAACCACATGGCATAAAGAGCCTGAAATATTCATTCACTCATTCAATATTTCATGGAATTCACATCTTGCTCAGCAATGGAGCAGTGACAGAAGAAATGCTCAGTTTGGTCAGGTCCTGATGTGTATAAACTTAAGCAAACAGCAGCATTGACAGATTTGGACCGACTTCATGCTTTAATAAACATACAGCTTGGTTTTAACATTACTCCTGGATGCGTTTGGTGCCAGATCTGCACACGGAGATGATGCAGGTTGAGCACTCTGCTTATAGGAAGGAGATTGCCAGCAAAAAGGCACGGGCAGGGAACTCCTAGGAGCATCAACTTCATACAAATGGAAGAAGCACCTGACTGCATCGCTGAGAAAGGAGTGACATGGACGTGTGACCTTAAAAACGAGACGAGTTCACAGTGAAATGGATGCAGAACTCACCAAACATGTTACCAATGTGGCCATTCTTAGTCAGAGGTCGCAGCTCATTCTTTCCCAGCGCATACTGCTTGTAGTTATCCCAAGCGAATTTCATCATCTGCAAAAACAAAAACTGAATTATAGCACTGAACTAAAAGTTTTCAGAACTTCAGTTCTGGGAAGGAATGATATTTTCCCAGATGCTGCTCGAACTGGCAGCCGACAGCTCATTAATTATAACATCCTTAATCCTCACGGAACACCGAATGAATGGGGCTGCATTCAGCACTGTGCTGAGCGGTCTCAAACTCAGCTCTCCTGGTGCATTGCTGAAGTACTGCAGTGTTTAACACACCAAGAGCCTGCTTTTACCCTACGCCACGCAAACCAAGCTGGAATTCTGTAAACGTGCCTCGGGCTCTGAATGATCAGTGTGCACTGGAGGAGCGCTGGCGTTTTGGAATGGTAATTAAAATGGGCTAAAAATGGACTAAAGACTGAACCTGATGCACACCTAAATACAGAGGTGTTCATTTCTGAGTTTTCACATTTCTTTATGATACTGACAACAGAAGTCAACTGAAGTGTAAACCCACCCAACCCCTGCCCTCCTGACAGCAGTGACACGTACAGCTTTGGCAAAGAGGGACACAACGTGTCCAGTACTGAGCAAGCACAAAAATAAAATGGTCTTTAAGGACTGCAGAGCAGCTTTCCTTCTGTTAACAGAGCACTTTTACAAGGAAGAAAGAAGAGATCCGGGGCACTTGGGCATCTCCCCATCAAAACTCAGAAGTGTTTTCTTTCCAGAGGCCTGCAGATGGGCTGGGTGTTTTCTGAGGACCCCTTCCAACTCAAGCAACTCCTTCAGGCCTATATGAGCCATCCTGCCCACGCTCAGCACATGAACCTTCCCTGGAGGACTGCAAGGTTTGTGTGCGTTCCAACACACGCACCAGCACAGCTTTTCCTCTCCTCCTGCCCCTTTGGCTTCATCTCTCGTTGGAAAAAATTAAACCTCTCTTCAGCTAGGAGAGACCAGGATTTGTCAGCTTCTAAGGGCTGCTTCAAATAAAGCTCCCTTTTATAACACACAGCTCAGCTCTGAGCAAGTTCAGCCCTAGCATCTCAGTGCCCCGCGTATTCTTTGATTCAGATAGCAAAGGGAAGAAGGCAGCTTCAGAAAACCAACTGCATTCTTCTCCAGCATCACTCAACAAAGTTAAAGAGTCTTCCAAAATCCTTCAGGCAAACAGGAAACGTGAGAGAATGCAACAGTTTAAAACAAATCTTGGAGTGATGCTGCCCAGCAGCTGTAACAGCATTCACTGCTGTATTTCAGGACCAGAATACACAGGTTACTTCGGTCTGAGGTTCCCATTGTCATTTCAGCTCTTGCTTTTGTCCTTCTCTCTGGCTGTGTGTTCTACAAACCCAACACAGCCTCAGGCACAGCCCTCCCTCTTCAGCACAAGCACAGAACGCCCATCTCCAGGTTTCATAGCAGAATTCCACCCAGCTGCTCACCTGAAGTCATGGAAAACATGCACTGATGGACAACATGCAGACTCCCACAATGCCAGGAAAAGGAATGGGGGACAAACCAAGTCAGCCTGGGCTCTGAGCACTGACAGGGGTGTCAATCAGTCGCTCACATTCACTGCCCAGAGGAAAAGAAGTAATGATGGGGAAAGGAAGAAACCCTCCATAAAATGCACTTGAATATACACCAACCATCTGCCTCAGGATATTCATTTCATTTCCTATAGATTTGGTTGGGTTTTTTTGTCTTTTTTTTTTTTCTTCAGTGGCAGCACTATTCTAAATGGGGAGCTTTCTTTCTTTACCATCACAACAGAACCAATCTGTAAGGAACCCTGGACTCAGCTTCACACTGCAGCTTTCTGCAGGAAAGTTGTTTTGTCTTCTTCCATAGAAATGACAGGGCTTGCACACAAGAAAGGAAATAGGTGGGCAACCTTTCGGGGTCATTTTTCTTCTAAATCAGAGCCTAGGAAGGACTCACCCTTCCCGCACAAGGACAGGATGTGGAAACGACTACTTTGCTGCACAGAACTCCTCACACTGTAATTCTGAGTCAGCATCATTTTAAGCCAAGTAGGAAATTTCAACTTATTTCCTTCCCTCGCCAGTTCTAACCCCTTCATTTGAGAAGGTCAGAAGGCCCATCCTCAAAGCACACAATTAGCCCAAGCTGCATTTTTCAGGTACAAAAAGTCCCACTACGAAATGGTTCCCTGGGCTGCAGTGCCTTCAACCTTCCTGCCCTGTTCTGTCCCGCACTGCTGATCAGGCACACAGAGATGGATGAGGCTGGATGTGCTGCCTACTCGTACTAAAGGGCTGTCAGTTTTCCTTTGCTCACTGCTTTTTAACCCCATGCACTGGAGAGGCAAGATGCACAACACGGCGCTTGCATTTTCCAGGATCCAGCTCTCACTTTGCTGGCAAAGTGATCCAGAAGCAGCAATTGGAAAAGTTGAAAAGCACAAAAGCATCCGTGTCATTCTGCTCCTTCTGCTTTCTTGCAGTTGTCTTTCCATTGCAAATTCAGGAGTACATCTTCCAAACCACCAAAGAGATTCATCACGTTTATACAAGTGAGGACTTCACGTTTCTAAGCTCTAAGGGGGACTGAGATGTGCTTTGCAGGATTTTCTTCCTGCCAAGTCTCTAAGCATCAAGCTGAAACAGAAGGGGATGGAGCTGAGATGTGCAAGATGGAAAACTGCATGGTACATCCTCATAAACAAGGTATATTTCATGCCTTTCTAATCATGACAGATCAGCACACATCAGCATTAACACGATGCCATTTTAGATGTGAAAAACAGCACCAGAACCACAAAAATCACAGAGTTTGATCCATAAGTTTAGGTTCTGTTCTCACTATGCTGCCTGCCATCTAACAGGCAGTAGTCCCAGCTTTTAGCTGATTTACAGCAGAAGCTTCCAGAATCATCAGAGAATGGCTGGGGGTGGAAGAGACCTGCAAAGATCCCCTTGTGCCAACCCCCAGCTCTAGGCAGACGCCTTCCATTAGGCTGCCCATCCAACACCCCATCCAACCTGGCTCTGAACACTTCCAGGGATGGGGCATCAGCAGATCCCCTGGGCAGCCTGCTCCAGCCTCACACCATCCTCACAGAGAGGAGTTTCTTCCCAACATCTAACCTAAACCCCCCCTCTTTCAGCTTTTCTTTCCTCCCCTGCAGCTGCAGAAAAGCCAGCTGTCACACCAGCTCCAAATCCAGGACCTGCTCTTTCCTATTTCCTCCCCATCTCCCTGCCAGCTGCCCCACAGCCCTGCTCAGACCCTGCTATACAATGTCAAATAGATCCCCAACTGGGTTAAAAAGGTAATTTGACTGATGATAATAGATCCATAGAATCCTTAGAGTGGGAAGGGACCTTTAACAGCCATCTAGTTCCCTAGCCGTGAGCAGGGACATCCACAGCCCCATTAGGTTGCTCAGAGAACATCCAGCCTACCCTTGAAAGTCTCCAGGGACCACTTTTATCTGCTGTTTTTTCAGTATTACTTCAGAGTTTAAAATACCCACATAAAAACCATGTCGGAAGGCAGCTAGAATTTATCTGCAAATCTGCAACAAAGCTGAGCTACCTCTCAGACAGCTGCTTTTGCCATCGTTCTACCCAGCTTGTCCTTAAACACGAACCAAAACCTCACGTTTCCATACCCAGAGCCCCAGCCTGAGCACCCAACTGCAGCCAGGTGCTCCAGCTCCTCCTAACAGTTCTACAGCACAACTCAAACCCTTCTTCACCGAGGGACATTTATCTGCCTGTCATTTCATGCTGGATGGTAAACAGATATTCTATTTTATTTGCTTTAGCCAGGAGAAAAGCAAGGCCAGCAGGCTGCTCTGCACTGGAAGAGAGGGAGAACAGCACAGAGTAGCCCAGTGCTGTTACTGTCAGCAACAAGGACAGAAATAGAACTCAAGAGTCTCTTCCTCACGCACAGTTTCTGCTAGGAAAGCTGAATGGGAGAGAGAACAGAAAAACAGAACCAAACTAGCTCCTAATTAAACTCTTAATGCAACTAGATTTAACCATGTCAAGAGGGAAAAAAAAATAATCATCACTTGATGGGACTATCACAGGCATTAAGACCCAGCTGGATCCAGCTGCATCTAAATCTGGAAGCATCTCAGCAAGAGCAGCTGATTCTGCACTTACAGTCCCTTAACGAGGTGCAGGGCTGTAAGAGGATGACAATGGGTTTGAAAACAAATTTGCAAGCCTGGACCAAAGCACAGGGCACCGTACAGAGAGCAGAAAAGCTGTAGTCTCACCTTCTTCACTTCACAGAATCAGAGCTTATAAGAAAGCTTATAGAAACAAAAGTTACTTGTGCTCTTGGCCCCTCCAATACCACCAGCTGATTTCCTCCACGTTTCTACAACAGATCAACCACCTGATATTCCACAATGCAATCAAATCTGATGCTGTAATAACAAAGGCAAACTTTGTTTATGAGCGTGGATAGTGACAGGACAAGGGGGAATGGTTTTAAGCTGAGACAGGGGAGGTTTAGGTTGGATATGAGAAGGAGGTTTTTCACCCAGAGGGTGGTGAGGCACTGGCACAGGTTGCCCAAGGAGGCTGTGGATCCCCATCCCTGCAGGCATTCAAGGCCAGGCTGGATGTGGCTCTGGGCAGCCTGGGCTGCTGGTTGGTGACCTGCACACAGCAGGGGTTGGAGCTGGATGAGCACTGTGCTCCTTTGCAACCCAGGCCGTTCTATGAAAAACAGCAGTGATGAAGATTCCTCTGGCCCTACGCTTAGGCTGCTGCTCAGACACTTGCTGTCAGGATGTTCAGAGGACTTGCATGAGATTGCACTCTGATGCACAGCTTGCACCCAGAGGAACCAACTCTCTTAGTTGTGCCCATCTGCAGTGCAACAAAATGCTTTCAGAGGAAGAAGACAGCAGAATGCATAGAAGTAACAGCAGAAAGCAGGACATCCATTACCAAGAGGGTATGTTAAATTGTGAGAACATACCCATGAGCCACACCACACTGTGCAATGCCTCCCTGTGATGCTAGGCTCAGGAATTACTGCGTGTGCTGCTGTTTCCAAGAGGAAAGGTGCCATATATCCACATGAATGCCTACAGACTTTCATGCACAAAGAGGCACAGCAAGCAAATGTTTTGCCCAGCACTACTGCAACGTCAGAAACCATTACCTTTACAGGCTAATGTGATGCTTCACCTCACAAGCTTATTTTGCTAACAGTCACGTGTCAGGAGATGCCTGTCAAACAAGCAACGATTATTTCCACTGTGCTGCTGGGGTGGATGTACAAAAGCAAGCAGGCAGAACCCAAAAATGAGCAATGTGCTTTGTGTGATGATGTTCCACGGGTTCCTTTCTTAATTATAGGTTGGACCGCTCGGTAATGGCTTTTCTTAGTGACTACTACTTGATTCCAGCATGCTTTGAGGAATACCTGAGCAGTGAGTTGGGCAGTGATTGTACTTCTACAAATGTCACCTTGAAGTTCCCCTCCGGAGCTCTGTGCATGCAGTACAAGGCATGCAGGAACCCCCCAGCTCTGCGCTGTACCCGCAGGCTGCCTTAAGGCTTCCTACATCTCAAGTTCATCCCTTCACACACACACACAGCCTTCCTAAATCCCAGTTACACGCAAAGACTACAAATTCTCTTCAGAAGTGACCAACATTCCAGATGGATTACATACAACGAGCAGCTGAACCAAGCCAGAATCCATCTGCTCCTCACCAAGTACCCCCACATTCATGGGCAAGGTGGGTGGAACCACAAACACTGAGCAAGATTGCTTTTCCAGACATGCATTACGACAAGGCAAGCCATTTTCACGTTCCCTAAAGACACCATCTGAAAGAGATTCTCATTTCTGGAGAGCCAGAGCCCAAGGGGATGCTCTAAAAGATGCTGTTGCCATCACTAATCAAAAATGGGCAGGTTGCAAGGAAAAAAAATGGCAGGGATGCTTTTATTTTCTTTCTAGAAGGAAAATAATAAAAGAAACAAAACAAACAAACTCATCTGTAGAAGGTATCGGGTCTGTCTGTTGGACAGCCTGGGGGACAGATGTCAAACAGATGAATTACAAAAAGAAACAGAAGATACAAAGCTTTGTACTCCTGAGCTTTGGATGTGCGACCACAACTGGCGTGCACTGTTGGTATGGAATATAATTGCCACCAGAATGACTGAACAGGGGCCAGAATCTGTGCATAAATCTGCCCCTGAGCCATCCTGAAGTCAGTCAATAAAGCCTTCCTTGCCCACAGCAAAAATATCCATACAGTCACTGTGAAGCATGGTTATGAAAATTACAGTGCACCAGGAGGCTCTGAAATCAGCAGCCCAGAGCTCTAGCGCAGCTGAAGCCAACATATCCAAAGTGTTTTCATATGTAAAAAGTGAAACTCGCCCTTACAATTAAGCACATCCTCTCTCAGGAAGAAGAGATTCTCAGCCTGGGACACAACAAATCGCTTTTGAACAGGAGAGAGGTGGAAGTCAGCACAGAGGGCCAGGTGATAAACAGAAGTGATTTATGTCACAGCCTGAAGCGCAGCCTCAGCCAATGACAATCTAAAATAACTGAACCTTTCCCATCCTTTAATCAGGAAAAGCAAATCACAGCTTTGAATGGAGCTTTGATCCAGGCTCTAAGAAAGGAGTCCTTCTACATTGAGGGGAATAAAAAAAAAAAGGTTAGCACAGTCACAGGTTCACTCAATGGCTCAACACACATTTCATTATTTCCATTTCAGGACCAAGTATTTGATCTTTCCTCCCAACACTAACAAATTGTGAATTGCTTGACACACAAATGACTCAGAAGCCCAAAAAGCACAGAGTCATAAGCAGATGAGAGAGCTGAAGGAGGAAAGAAAAAAAACAAAGGGTAAATACAAGAGGTACCCTGCATCACTGCACACAATGTTCTGCACTGCGAGAACTGACACAGGAACAGAAGAAACGTGTCTGAAAACTGTCTTCGTCTCAGCCTCAGCCACTGGAAAAGGAGAGAAGAGGGAAGTGCAGAGCTGCTGGCACACCTGGTGCTTTCTCTCACTATGGGATGGCTTAACAGGAGAGACTGGGAGGAAGAGTTGAGTTTCACCATCTCTTGCTTGATCACCTGCTGTCCATCTGTCTTTGCAGTCCTTGCTCAGAGGGACAGATTGAAGTCTTGCTGTCCTCCTCCCCTTTCAAGAGCTACTTGTGATTCGAACTTCTGAAGATAGGAACAGAGCAATTCTTAAGCATTAAGTAGTCAGTAGAGAATAGTCTAATGATTTATCAAAGGTAACAGCTAATAAAACGTACAAGAAACTCAGTCACAGCCTTCCTACAGCTTCTTGTGCAAAAGTACTTGAAGAAATTCTTAGCAAGTTTATTAGCCAGAAGCTGATACAAGAGACCCTCAGTCAACAATAAATCACACAAATGAGCTTGCAAGGACTGGATCTTTAATAGAAACCAAGTTGGTGGAGTGGATGTTAGAATGCTGCTGGCAGGATGAAGAGGAATCACTTTCACACAGCCTCCCATCACAAGAGGGACCCGGATTTGGCCCCAGCACCATTCCAAGGCTGCCTCAGTCAGCTGTCACACGAGCATCATTAACCCAGCAGGCAACGACCTCCTGGTTGTTGGAAGGCTCACAACACTCAGAACAAATGCCTGATAGATAAGATAACCAAACACAATTACGACATTTCAAGACTGAGGCACCTTAATATGGTAAGGCTTTCAAAACAGCCAAAACAGCACCAAAAAAATCACCTTAATGCAATTAGAGAAATCAACCTGTTCTGAAGCATCGCACAGACACTACTGTGGCTCCAATTCTAAGCACAGACTGCCCAGAGCCATCTTGCTCCATAAAACGCTCTCCATAAATGGGAGTTAGGTCACTGATTTCTGTAGATGCTCTTAGAGAGGAGACGTCCTCTGGGAGGAACTGACCATACAGCCTCACTGTACAGCATCACCCCATGCAAGTATGCAAGTGCTGTTGGAGAAAGAAATGCTGTAGAATTTCTGAATCTCTTCCATCAATTATCTTTGCAGCTTTCCTCTTGCATCATTCCACACACTAAGAAACAAACAGAAAAAACACAACAGCTGAAGGAGCACCTGACAGCAACATTGCCCTCTTTTATGTTCTTCGGCGGCGAGGAAGGGAACGCTGCTCAGACTGTCAGAACCACGCGCTGGAAAGGCAGCAAACCAACAGCAAATCACTTTCCACCAAAATGCAAGTCCTGAGAACGTTTCTATTTTTGTCAATTACCTTTAGTGACAAACTGTCAAGATATTTGCGTTTAGAAGACTGATGTACCTTAGTATGTGCTTGCTAATCTGCAGCGATGCAGAATAACTGCGTGCATGGGCTCTGACAGCTTTCTCTCCACTGGGATCTGATTATCAAAAGCAAACACATCTTTAGAGCAGCATTAAAAGAGGCCAGCAGACAGCAAGGGGAGGCAAATGCAGGTGAGGACGAGAAGAAAAGCCAGGATGAAAGGAATTGCTGTAAAACAAATGGGTTTCAGTATTACCAGTCCTGGAGGACATGAAGGCACGTGTCAATCCCTAGAGCTCTACTCCAGAGGAGGAGTAGAAAAACTGACTGAATTTGGCCTGTCTCCCCATTCAGAAGGGACAAAGGACACTGTCAGGTTAAAGTATGAGCTATGCTCTGACATCAGACAAAGAAACTTTCCTTTTGTACCTGAAGAGTAAAAGAACCATTGAATCTACTTCGCCACTTGCATTTTTTTTCCTCCATCTTCGTGACTGGAAGAAAGCCAGCTTGTTCCAATGCATCCACAGACACTTTCTGGTCCAGCTGCTTGCAGTGGTTGCTCTTAAGCACTAGATGGTATTAACAGGGTTGGTATAAAAATACTTTACAGTAATGCTGTTCTCTCTCCCCACCGCTTCCTCACCTATGAGACGCACAGGAGCACGACTGCAGGAAACAGTCTGCTCTGCTTCATCCATCATCAGCAAAACTGTCAGCTCAGCTCCAACAGCAAAACCTTTATTACTTGTTATGATGCGAAAGGCAGAAACCACACAGTATGATTTTCCCAGATCTGAGGCCGAGTTTGCAGTAGCAGCAGTTGGAGGGGAAATCATTCTGACTTTTCACTGAAGCAATTTGATCTGAAAATTGTTGAGAGTGAATAAATATGGAATCCCACTGTGGCGTTTTTGCAGTCACTTTCTGACTACAAACAGCCTGTTGTAGTTGTTGTCTTTTGAATACCTGTTATTAGCTGGTTTTTGGCACATGCTGTTGACACATATGATGTGCTATTCCCTCTGAAGCCATGCACGACTGATTACAGAACTAATACATTTTCGGGCATCGGTTTAAGAGGTGAATAATCAAAGACCTCTTTAAAATTTCCCAGCCTCCAACGTGGGGAGGTGGTTATTTGCTTCTATGGAAGTTTTCTGCAAGAAGTCTGAGTGCCCACCTCGCTCACAGCTGCACCTCGCAGGCAATCCACCAGGTGACCAACGACCTTTTGCAGAAAACAGTCCATGCAATACAGGAAAACAACTGCTTATCGATGCCAGACTTGTCTTTAACAAGACAAATTGAACCTAAGAAGCCTACAACTCTGCTAAGTTACCCTCCAGTGCAAACGAGAACACTTACATGCACACGTCAGCTCAGCTAATTGCAGTACTTTCTCCTAACAGGCTTCAACACCTCGTTTAAACTTACTAATCTACTTCCTCTCCATTCTGTACCACTATTAAAAGCACAGCACTCAAAGCGCAGTCGAAGAGGATATGTACCCCCTACTCAGAATCAATCTGCAGACAGCCCTGCTGCTCCTACTGCTGCCTGGAGCTCTCCCAGACAGCAGCCAAGTAGAAGATGCTGCAGAGGTGAATTTTACACTCCAGACAGCATTATATTTTAAGCAGAATAAAATCTAGCAGTAACACATTAGTTGGCAGTTTACACATAGCCTCAACACGACAACCACATCCTCTTCTTTGGTAGAGCACCAAGAAGTTTAGGCGTGGGGCGGTGAGGAGGACATTCTGAAATCACACCATTACCCAGGTTGGAAAACACCCTTAAGATCATCAAGTCCAACCATCACCCAGTGCTACCCAGTTTGCCAAACCACATCCCTGAGCACCATGGCCACACATCTCTAGGCTGGACTCCAGCACCTCTTTGGGCAGCCTGTTCCAACACCTGAGCACCCATTCTGCAAAGAAATCTTTCCAGAAACCCAAAGCAAACCTCCCCGATGCAATCTGAGGCTGTTTCATTGGGTCCTGATAAATGAGAAAAGAGACCAAACCCCTCCCTGCTACATTACTGATGAATTCCCAGGACTTCTTGCATCACAGCTTTGCGCCTGTCCATGATTTTGATTTATAACAACCTGTTCTGGAGACAATAACTTAACACGTAGGGCTTTTTTTGCTATAAATTACTCTGCCCTTCCAACACAGAACTGCTCTTCCAGCAATTTGAACACATTTCCTGCATATTTCCTGTGCCCAAAGCTACATCATCACATTTCATTTCCTCCTGAAGAAATACTATCAGAATACCTTAAATCAATGAGTTTTTATCTTAATCACGCGTGTGCGTGGCCGCACTCTTCGGTTCAATGGACTAGAATAACCTGCTGGAAGTTTTCAGTAGCCTTATGTCATTGTGCCTGTTCATCTCAAGCCAGAATGGGAGTGCTGCAATTGGATATCGCTAAGAAATCTACAGAGGAAAGAGAAACAAAAACAAGCATGCATTCTCACTTTTTTTTTTTTTCTTCTTTTTTTTTTCCCCCCTTCACTGTGGTGAAAAAACAGAATCTATAGTTCTTGGTTAACTGGGTCACGGATTGCAGTGCAATGTCTGTAAGGCTGCCAGGCTTTTACGCACCAAATGTGGGCACGGGGCCAAGCTCTCCCCTCCATCACACCCACGTCACCCTGCTGACGATGGTACCAGCCTTGTCGGGGTCCGAACGAGCACAGGCTCAGGACTGCAAGCATTGCCCTGAGGACAACTCCATCAGTACCAAGCGACAGAACAGCCTACAGGACAGTTGGCCTCAAGCCTTATTGAATCACAGAATGTCTGAGGTTGGAGGGAATCTTAAAGATCATCTAATTCCAACCCCTGCCATGGACTGGGTGCATCCCACCAGCTCAGGCTGCCAAGGATTCCATTCAACACGGCCTTGAGTGCCTCCAGGGATGGGGCATCCACAGCTCTGGGCAGCAGCGCCAGTGCCTCACCGCCCTCTGAGTAAGGAATTTCTTCCTAACGCCAAACCAGAATCTCCCATCTTTCAGTTTAAAGCCATTCTCACTTGTCCTGTCACTATCAGACTGTGTAAGTCAGTGCCCCTCCAGTCCTCCCTTCAGTACTGAAGAGGCCACAGCGAGGTCTCCCTACAGCCTCCTTCTCTCCAAGCTAAACAAGCCTAACTCCCTCAGCCTTCCTTCATAGGAGGTGCTCCAGCCCTCTGATCATCTTCCTGGCATCCTCTGGACCCGCTCCAACAGCTCCATATCCCTCCTGTGCTGGGGGCCCAGAAACGGGCACAGTACTGCAGATGGGGCCTCACGAAGGCAGAGCAGAGGGTAAATCCTCCTCTGCCCATTGCCACCCCTCTGCTGATGCAGCCCAGGGTACTGCCAGCCTTCCGGGCTGCAAGCACACACTGCTGGCTCACATCCAGCTTTCCCCCACCAGAACCCCCACATCCTTCTCCGCAGGGCTGCTCTCAAGGAGCTCATCTCCCAGTAAAGCCTTTTCTCCGTGACCACGAAGGCGCATCCATCTGTACATCCCCACAGTCGGGCACAGTTCCATCATCTCCCACCAGCTTTCACGTTTTCAAACACCACATCTCGGGTGGGAACCTCTTCAACAACCACATAATCACGTTTCGTTTTTCCCCTTGAATAACACTAAAGCTGAAATCTCCTCTTTTGCCTGAATTCAGTGCTTTCCAGCCTCACGCTGTTACATTACCCTACGTTACCCTAAGACCAAGAGGTGTGTGTGTGTACACAAACATCACGCCTGCCAGTGTGTCACGGGAGCAGCCCACAGGCAGAGACGCTCTCCCTTCTCTAACTCATCACCCTGCCTGGATGGAGAAGGAAGACGTGAAGGCGATGGGGCCTGGTTTGGGAACTGCAAGATGAGAGAGGTGAGGAGCGTGGGCTGGCAAGGGATGATCAGGACAGGACAGTGGAGGGATGCATGGAGCGACTGAGTGGGCAAGGCGGTGAGCGGGACAACGCAGCTGTGAGGTGAGGATGAAGCCTGATGGAGGAGAAGGAGGAGAAGCAAGGCTGTAAGGGTGCCCACGGCAGGGGGATGAGGGGTAGGAGCCAGCAGAGGGAACATGAGGCTCTGAGGTGAGGGCAGGGCTGGGGCACGATTCTGTGAGGAGAGCGGTTCGTGCAGTCCTCACCTCTTTGATCTTCATTTTTCGGGCTCGGGTGTCGGGGTCCTGGTCGGGCCGCTCACCCCGCACCGGGTGCCGAAGGCTTTGACGGAACCGCTCGTAGTCGAAGTGGAACGGAGCTCTCGACTCGCGGGGAGCCCCGGTGCCGACCTCGGCCGGGCGTTCGCCATCGGGTCCCTGCGGGCGGGATGCCGGGGCCGTGTGTGCCGCTGGGGCGGCGTTGCGGGCTCGGAGCTTCTCCCGAAGGCGACGCGGGGCGGCGGGGCTGGCGTGGCGGGGCTCGGCGGCGGCGGGCGGGCTGCGGGGCAGCTCGGTGTCCCGCGTGGATGACGATGATGAGGAGGATGAGGAGGACGAAGAGGTGGCCCGGCGGGGCAGGAAGAGGCGTTTGAAACGAGAAGAGTCAGGCAGGAGGAAAAGGGCCCCGAAACACAGCGTGAGCAGGCCGGAGAGGAAGAGCAGGAAAAGGAACTTCTGCGGCAGCCGCAGCCCCAACGCCGCCGGCCAGCCCGGCATCCCCGGCAGCTTCCTCGGCAGCACCATGGGGTGGCGGATCGCGGCCGACGGGTGGGACCCTCCGCCGCCACCACCGCAGCGAAGGGCTCAGAGACGCGGCGCCGCGGACGCCTTCACGGGGCCGCACGTGGGTGGGTGCGGGGCGCGATGAGCCGCGGGGCTCCGCCGCTGCCCGGAGGTCCTGCGGGCGGATGGGCGCTGCGAGGCGGGGCGGCGGCGCTGCCCGAGAGGTTCGCGGGGCGGCGGCTCAGGGTCCCCCCGCCCGGCATGAAGGCGGCGGGCAGCGCATCCCGGGGCAGACGCCGGACGGCGGCTTCCAGACTCGGCTCACGGAGAGGTGCCGGGCAGGCGCGATCCCGTCCCTTTAGGCGGTGGGTTCATGCTGCGGCATTTCTGCGGGGAGGAGGGGGGAGAAGAGCGTAAGAGCGCGTTATTTCCACGGAGGAGCTGCAGCCCCCCCGGCCGTTCCCCCACCCTCCAGCAGCACCGGTTCTCTTTCGCCCTCTCCCTCCGGGCTTCCCATCAGCCGTCGGATCGCTCAGCTCTGGCGCTCCGGCTGGGATCTCCGGGCAGAGGCTGAAGCGTTTTGTTTTGCTCAGATCCCAGCGCATCATCGCTCTCTCCAATCTCTGCTCGCTGTTACTCACATCCCCTCGCTCGCTCCTCGGGTCTACGGGAAAAGCTTAACTTTCAGACCACGAAAGCAAGCAGGAGCGTTTCCAAAACGCGCTTTAAAGCCTGTCATCACGGTGTTTTCCCCGGGGCACCCCGCTCACTCACCCCTCCGACAGATCCGAGTGACAGCGAGCGCAGCCCCGCTGCTGTCAGCGCCGACGGGCGCCGTTACATCAGGAGGAGGCACGGGGCAGCCCGCCGCTCACAAGGGCAGCTCCGCTCTCCTGCCCACCCATCGCTCAGGACGGATCTAACCGCATCGAGCCGCTCGGGGGGACTTTTCCGCCCCGTCCCTCCCGAGGAGCTCCGCCGTGCAGAGCCGCGCAGCACCGCACGCCGCCACCGCCGCTCACTGCGACAGCTCCCGCAGCCCCGCCCCTCCTCCCGCCCGCGCCCTCGGTCACCGCGCCAGCCCAACGGCCATTCGGGAGGCGGCCAATCAGCAGCCCGGATCCTGCCCGCCGTGACGTTAGCCCCGCCCATCGCCTCCCCCCGCCCTCGCTTGCTATTGGTTAACGGGTGGAACTCGGCCTCGCACATTGGTTCTTCTGAACGTCAGGAAAGCAGGGAGGCCCGCCCGCTTGTTTACCACAGTTGCTGGGCTCGAAGAGGTGGCGGTGTGCGGTTGTCCCAGCGAGCCTTTTGCTGGCCGTGTGTCGGCTGCGAGTGGCGCGAGGCTCTGAGGTACCTTAGGCTGGGGGAACACGTGTGGGGAAGCGAGCGCGATGCCTGAGGGGCTGCACGACCATTACAGCCTATCCTGGTCGAGGCAGCCCTTCAAGGAGCCTTGTCTGTGGGCTGACAGCCACCTTTCTATAGACGCAATTGTTTTTTTTCGGTTCCATAAACCCCAAATCAACTCCTACCGTGCAACACACCTGAGCCCCAAATCCTTAAATCCTCACTGTGCTCTATGCTCACCCTCAGCACGCTGCACAAACAGCAATTCAGCAAAGTCTGATGGTCACCTTGTTAGCTATCACTGAGGGCAGCAGGCTGAAATGTTTCTGCTCACAAATGCTTATAAAAAGTGCACATCTGTCACAGGATGAACAGTGAGCGAAAAAAGGGCTCCCATCCAAACCCAAAGCCCTCTGAGGCTGCTGAGGAGCAGCGCTGGGGGGTGAAAGGGGAAGAGCAATAGGATGAAGGGGAAAGGTTTTAAACTAAAAGAGGGAAAGCTGAGGTTGGATGTTAGGAGGAAATTCTTTGCTATTCTTCTTTGCTGCTCAGAGAAATGCGGGTGTCTCACCCCTGGAGGTGTTCAAGGTCAGGTTGGATGGATCTCAGGTCCCCTTCCAGCCCAACCATTCTGTGCTATGACTGTAAGAGCAGCTCCCAGGAAAGGCTAAACCACAGCCACGGAAGTACTGATGTGACTAAACTTAGAAAAGCTAAAAGAGAACAGTTTGTAGGCTGCAGAGGAGCTGTGAGGAAAGAAAATCATCTGCTGTTTGCATCTTCCTGTGTTCAGGGAAACAGGAGCACGTTCCTTCCTCATGAATAACTAAAACCACAGGAGAAAAAGAAGTGCTTTGATTTCTGGGTCTAGCAGGGGCCCACGTTTTAAACTGTTCAACCAATAATTGGTTCTGCTGACATCTTCTTATTCAAAGTGCTGACGGTGCTATGAAGCAGGCAGGCAGAGCAGCTCTAGGAGGAGGATTGCAAGGAGGCTGTTGACCCAAGGCCTGCAACCACAATGCTTTACCAACCTCCTTACACCCACACGACTACCGCAGGTCTTCATCCAGTCAAAATAAAAATAAGAAGTAGCTCTAGTGCTTTTGGATCTCTGGTGGCTGCCCTGTGAACCTTGGACTCAACCCCCCCTCAGAGGCAAAACTGCACCTTGATGATTTGGTTTTGAATTTGCGCCATCTCCTGTGGTTTACAGGCAGGACCAGTTCAGCCTGAGCAAGGAGTGCATGCAGGCCACTTTCTCTGCATGCTGTTTTGTCTGGAGCAGCTGCTTGAGGAGTGCTGAGTGCTCTTGCTTCCCTGCCCCATAGCTGTACCAGGGAGAGGGGGTACATGTAGCTGCTCTGTTGGAAGGTTGCATGGGAGCCATGCTGAGTGCAGCAGACACTCCAAAGGCTGCTTGAAGAGCACAGGAGCTCTTTGCAAAGGATATTTTGGTTTTGCTTCATTGTACGCCTTCATAATGCAGTTCAGAAGAATGGGAGGAAACCTGAAAGCCACCTGCCAGCTCTGTTATTTTCAGGACTGGTTCAGATGAGAAGGCTTTTATAGCCTCTCGCCTTTATCAGGGACCCATTTGTCAGCACTCCTCTAGGGACCATTGCTCCATGAGCTTCCATCATTCCTTCTCTGATGTCTTAACACCCAGCTTCAGCCTCACACTGAAGAGGAAAAAAAAAAAAAGAAGCATTTACCTCCAGATCTCTTCCCTGGAGGAGAGGCCACAAGACTGTGATTTGCCTCAGCCTCATCAAAACAAACAGAACAACAACATCCCTGCTGTTGTGGTGGTCCCTTCATCTTCTTAGTGATGGCCCCAGGACCGTAAAGGTCAGATAGCACTGCTTGCTAAGAGGATCTGGCAGCATCAAGGAGGATAAGAAAACACACAGCTGAGAACAAATCAAAGGGATAATAAAACAGTTCTGAACAAACCCAGGGGGTGTGCTGAGCTCCTCTTCTTACACAGGAGTAATAGAAAAGTTCAAGGCTTGTATTATGATTATGCTAGATTAAGATTTTTTTTTCTTTGTGTTTAGCATGATGTTGTCTTGAAGGTACATGCTTACACATTAAAGGTTTTCTGAATGAGGTTAAATTATAATATCATTGCTCTTAACGAAAACAAAGCATTGTCTTTGAGGTAAACGTTTAATTACTTTAAAAAATTTGTAATAAGGCAAAAAGCTCAGCCTGCGTGTACAAGAGTTCCAGACATAGCAACATAGTCATAGGACTGGGTGCTGAAGGAGCCAGGAGAGTGGAGTGTAATTACTGCAGAGATGGGGGTCCTGCTGCGTTTTGCTTCTGGTTTTTAGCAGGGCTAGAAGAAATAATTTTGAGAGAATCACTTCTTATGGCCGTAAGAAAAGAGAGAATATCTCCTTCTCTGTGAGGAGGAAGAGCACAAAGCAATGGGTAACAGCGAAGGCAAAAGTTTGGCAAAATAATTATGCTGAGCCTCCTGCCTGTCTGTTAAAGTAGGCTTCATTTCTCTCCCTCTTCTTACTGTGGGAAATGGCCTCTGGCTACAGGAGAGGTTGGGACACCTGGACTGGGCTGGAACAGCAATCATCCATAGCCAGAAAGCCTTCAACTCAGAAGAGCCATTTAACTCTGTGATTTTTAGTATCACAGCAATGACAGGTCAGAATGGGCAGGTTGAAGAGAGTATTGCTGTATTGCTGGTGGGTAGCTTGAGTTAACATGGTTAGTTTTGCAAAAAATAAAGCAGAGGGAAGCAAACAAAACAAACAACAACACAACCTAACCTCAAACCACTTGTCCTGACCTGCATACAGCGAGGCTGGTGTCAGTTTAAGCTACATGTAAGCTGTTGCAGCTCTCATCCCTTTATCCAGCTGTGATCAGAAAAGGGAGAAGCTGTACAGACTGGCAGGTGTGTTATGCATACAACAGCCCGAAACTTTCCTGAAGTGGGGCTCGTCTGCACGTGATGAGAATGAGCACAGCAATCCCTGACGGCCTGTAATCACTCAGAACAGAAGAGATCCATCTGCTATTGATTATTCCGAGGTTTTAAAAAGGCAGGCAGTGAGGACACGAGGCTCCCCAGAAGCCTAGATAATTAGAAACTTTGTTACCTGCTATGTGAATGGGAATTGCAGGTGCACAATACTTGTAGTAGAGTGCCAGCAGAGTCTGCTTTTACCTTAAGGCACAAAGCACAACAGCACTGTTAGGTTATGTAATGATGCATCACTGGGATTGGTTTGGTAGGAGCTATTCTAAAAGGCACCAGAAAGGCTAAATTGTAACAATGTTAGACCGTGGCAAAGCCACCCGAGCAGTACAGATAGACACCCAGACGAGTTCAGCCAACAGCACCGCTTCCCTCCAACAACAGCATGGAGTACCAACCTGTGCACGGTACAAGAAAACCCATACATAAAACAGCTGATAAAGATGGAGTAGCGTACTTCAACTGCACGGTGCTTTGCAGCTGCCTTCCTCTACCTCCCCCTCAAATGCCCGTGTTGTCACCTGTTGATCATCTCGTGCTGCCGAGGCTGGCAGGCTGAAAGTAAGGAAGGAAACTCGTTATTTCAAAGCAGGACCTGCTCAGACTCACTGTCACGCGTTACAGATGTTGGGCAGAAGCACCCAGAGCTCCTCATTGTTTTTTGGTTAGGCTGACGTTTTGTATCCTGAGCTTTGCTCTGAGGCTGCTGTAGTTTTAAGCTTGTTTGCAGCTATCTCTGTGACTGCTATGTCAGGTAGGAAGTAAAAAGATGCAATTCTGAGCTCAGCAGGAATGCACCTCCTCATGCAATCTGGGTAATGAGACAAGAGAACGCCTGTAACTGAACAGTTCTGCTCCAGCCTCTGCTGCCTCTTCATTACTCCTGGTCCTAAGGGACTGTGCCCTCATTTTCAGAGCATAAAAAGCAGAACTAGGAAGGCTCTTGGTATCCAGGGCAGAGGGAAACACCTGTGAAAAACAACGAGCTGCACTAGCTAAGATTCTCCCATTGTAGTTGTAAAGCAACTTGTGTGCTTACCCTATTTAGGACCTACTTGAAGTCCTTCAATAGCTTTACTAGAATCTTCCCCCGTTCTCCCATCACATCCCACAGGCATCAGGTCAGCACAGTACATAAATGTGAGGCCACAGCAGAGCAAGCAACTCAATTCTGACAATTCCCCCATAACTCAGTCTCAATTTATACAATGCCAGCTATCAACTGGATCGCAGTGATACAATCAACACAAACAAAGCAAGGCCCACCTGCACAGCACCCTCAAAAGGAAAGGCTTTGCCCCCTCAGCGCTGTTCGTGGCCACAGACAGTCATGGCTTGCTGGTTAACACCCACCTTACCAGCAAAGGTGCTCCCAGGTACCTGAGGACACAGCCTCTGGGATTCATTTAATTACTCTGAGCACTGAGAATATGAGCTCAGAGAAACTGTGAGTCAATAAGCTCCACCTACAGATTAGGGAAAACCTCCTGCTGGATCCTCACCTAACGCCGCACAGCTGAGAGCTGAGACCAGAGAACTGATGGCTTAACTTGCGGTCTGCTGGCAAAGGTCAGCGCTCAGAATTTCGGTATGACTTTGTATCCTCAACATGAAATGAATATTTCTGACTCCTGCTGGACCCAGGGCTGTAATAAATCTACGTGAGAGTGAAGTGGATTATCTTCTGGCTCGTGCATCAATCACAAAATTACAGCTTTCTGTTTAAGACCATTGAAGAGTCCTGTGATTTCATAGCAGACATAAAGGAAAGAATGTGATTTTAAAACATGAGCCAGATCTGCAGGTCTGACATATTTTTTGCATCATTCTGCCTGCTTTAACCACCCTCCTCGCCTTTTCTTTCTTTTTGAAACTTGCATACAAAGCCAATTTGATCTGGAAGTCACTAACAGACACTACACCAAGTTCCTGTAACAGCATTTGCTTGGCATCACCTTGATGATAACCATCTTCAGAACCTGAAAGCTGTCTCCTCCGAGCCTGCTCCTTTTCATGCTTACATGACACTTCCTTACAGGTAAATCAAAACAGAAAAAGAACCCCAACACGTTCTCTTGTTTCTTTTGGTGATCCACTCGTTGGCACATCAGCTGTTCTTCTGCAGAGGCTAAATGATAAGTAACATTCCATGTGTCGAAAGATTGCCTAATTCAACAGTAATTTGCATGTTCTGCTCTGCAAATATATCATCCTTGAATTTGCAGCCTCCCCTGGGGAAAGATGCAGGAAATTATGACCCAGCAACATGCTGCACGACAATGGGAAACGAAAGACATAAAAAGCAAATTGCTGAACACGAGAAATGTCAGCACGTACAAAGCTTTGGTTAAGATCGTCTTGTTGTGCACGTGAACACTTATTAAGTCTTGATTCTTTGCCTGAGATTTCTGGGCATGTAAACACAGTTTACTACCACAACTTAAATGATAACAACACATGAGCTTAGAGGAAGGCCATCAGTGTGTACTGGTGGGGCTTTTCTCCCAAATAAGATGTAGGGATCTTTGGAAAGGTAGAGCTGCTTCGGGTCAGAAGTGATCACGGAGACTCAGATGAAGGGACAGTGTCCAGAAAATGACTGGGCGCAGTTTCACACCACTGGGCTTTCAAACCTCAGCTCTGGTGGAGTGACTTTGCAGGGACAGCAAATAAGAATTCTACAAGAAGAGAACACAGATGAGGTCGACTCCAGTTGCAATCTAACAGGCAGATTGCTAGCAGAGCAAACTAAGGAGCCCTTCCCCTCCCCTTGTAGTTTCCCTGAACACTTTCAGGCAGAATTAACATCAGCTGAACTTGAAGCAAATTCTCCAGCTTTACATGATTTAACCAGAAGGCTCCAACTCAGCTGAAAGAAAGCTCACACGAAGTGAGGATTGTAAGAGCAAGCCTGAATTCCCAACTCTCTGTGTAATGAAGCATGCTGGCAATTATTAGGTTTAGATCTTTCTGTAAGGAGAATATCGATGGGGAAAGTGCTGTGCATACAGTTGTTTATTTGAACAAATAATCCACAAAAAAAAGAAAATCAATTAAAACCCTGCACCTCTGGGACTGTCTTTGAAAGGCATGTGATGTGACTCAAGTAGAGAAGTGATCAGCCTACAATAATTTAGATGTTCCTGTTGCTATGGATACTTTTTTATATTTTTTTTTAAGTGAAGCATACCATTATAATTTAAATTTCCACTAACAACAACCAAAAAAAAGCAGCATACTAAAAGTAATAAAAAACGCCAGCGACAAAATTGTTTTATTTTTTACTGTCAAGTTTTATGCTCGTGCTGTGACAGTACACAGAAGTGATAAATTTGCCACATCTGAGGTTTAATGCTTTTACACTTCTTTTCGTGCACTGCTCTGACTGGGGCTCACACTATGAGCATGCAGTGCAGGCAGCAGCCGAGTGACAGGCCTGCTGCTGAAATGTCACATTAAAATTCACGCTGTTAAACAGAAAGAGGGTTTTGTTTGAGGCAAGACCTGAGAAGAAGCAAGTTGGGGGGCTGGTGAGGCTGTTAGGAATATGGAAAGACAATGGTGCAAGTCAAATGGCTCCTGCAAAGCATGCCTGCATAAAAAACCAAAAAGGGCCTGGAGTGGCATGACCAGCAATAGGATTATTAACAGCCACGCCAGAAGCTGCCCCTGTGATTTGCAGGGAGAGGGCATTTCTGTGCTTGCAGGCAGTGATAAAACTTCATCCTGGGATGCTTTCCTTTCACACTGCTTGAGACTGGAGTTTTTGCTGGGGATGAAACTCCTGACAGCAATGGCTGGAAAGAGAAACAACCCCAGAAGCACAGAGTGGGAGATGTGCAGCTTGCAGAGTGGCTGAGAGCCCCAAGTGGACGGGATCACCCAGAGCTCATTTCAAAGGGGAAGAGCAGCCTCATCCAGCAGCAAAACATGCTGCTTTATGTGGAACCACTGACATCGTTTCTCTGCACAGATGGCCCTGCAAACAACCTCCTCCTGTCCACTTGTTTCCAGTTCCTTACTGCTGTGCACCCAGCGAGAAAGAAAACCCAACCAGACAGGAATACAAAGTTTTCTACACATGAAAAAAGCTGTGGTAAAAAGTCAAACCAGCACAAACACTAAAAAAAAAAAAAAAAAAAAAAAAAAAAGAAAAAAAGTAGAACTTTTATTTTTCTCCATACATTCTTTTTTTTTCTTAAAAAATATCTACATACATATATAGCATTGTGTATATCAGCATATGCTCCTCAAACCTCTAGAAAAGAAAAGAACATCATTGTACAGAGAAAGCCTCACAGTCCATTCCTGCAATACGATTTCTTAGGGAGATGAGTGCTCCCAGAACTCAGCACAAGGTGTTTCCTGCCCCCACTTCTGTTCTTTTAGCACTGCTCCTGCAATGGGCCCAGGCCCCTCTGCAAACTTCAAGCACAAGAGCCTAATGCTGCACATGGCATCAATACGGGCGCAGCATTTGAGGACTGCTCTGAACACAGAACGTGTTCCCTGTTTATCCTGCAAAATCATGAACAGACGGGATGAGTTGGCTTCACAAGTCATCAATACCTTATCATGGTAAGTGGCAAATAATCAAACCTAAGTTAGTGTCACTTAGCTGTTTCCTAAGAAGTTCTTAGAGCTGACCAAGATTTTTGTTTGTTTGTTTGCAAGCAGCCTTAGGAGTTACAAAGAGCTGTCTGGGGAATGAATTAGTGTTTCAAAACAAAGTTCCGAGTTACAAATCTATAAAACAGCTAAATATACTTCACAGAAGGCCACAAACACTGCAAACTGTCAGTACGACTATTTAGGATCATTAAACTTAATCTTTTAATTGGCATAAGCTTTATACCTCCATTACTTTGTTTGAATGCCAGGAGCAGATGAAGACAGCTTCCCAGCCTCACGGGAGATGCAGCTGTCAGGGGAAAAGGACTGGAGCAGCACTGACAGGGGCACCTTCTGCTCATTAAACATACAGGTATTGGTCTTCCTAATCCAATTCCCTTTGAGTCTATTGAGCAGGCAACTGCCAAACGTTCCTGAGACTGTAAAAAGGCATGCACAGCCCAATCCACTTAGCAGAGCTAAGAACACAAATCTATTGTGCTACACAACCTGCAACTTCCAACGCACTTTCGGAAAACAGATTATTACTGCCTGCTGTTTTTTGCTTTTAAACCAACCATGCAACTGAGCCTTAGTATTTCAAGTCATAACAGAAACAATACGTGTGAGCAATCAGTTTTGAAACAGCTGCAGCACTGTTGGTTTCTTTTTGGGGGGTGGGGAGGTAAAGGGCTTCTGAAGAGAAGTTACAGGCACTGCCTACTTTGCTATTTTGGACCATTACTTTCAGCTCAAGTCTTAAAGTGCAAAACTTAAACAGTCTTTGGATAAGAAGTGTCAATTCACCTAAGAAGCTGGCAAAGAAAAAGCCAGAACACGTCTGGGTGATTGACAACTGAGAGGATGACATTCATAACAAAAGCAAGATCTCTGCTACCTCTTTCAGCACTGCTAGCAGCTGCTGCAACTCTCCTCCCCTCAGCTGGGCAGGTGTCGTGTTGTTCAAGAATCAGTGGTTTACTAACAGTTGTGCTTTCAACTGCATTTCCATCTGCGGACCTTTGTCTAGAAATGTGTATACACAGGAACTTTGGTGTTGCATAGTATTTGTCAGGGAGGAACAGGCACTACTGATGGCATATTGCCACCTGATACTGCAGATGCTCTACACACCTTTCAGTAATATATGTAAACTGTAACAGCTAGGAATAAATATCTTCAGGAGCATCTCATGGTTTAGATAAAAGCAAGGTAAAAAAACAATCCACGTTAGATTTCTAAAACTTTGGTCTAAGCTGTGCTGTAACTTCATCTGACTTGGTGAAGACCCCTCAGAAGAATCCCTTGTATACAGCACCTGGAAGAGCACGATTTAGTCAGTCCACAGACTTGTAGTGGTTATTCCATTGTCAGCTGTCAGATGGATTTGACTTCAAAACATGAACAGGTCATCTTTCTCGCCTGTACTTGAATCTATTTTATTCCAATCTACAGATGAGAGCATTTCTGCACTCTGGATGTCTTGAGCCGTCAGTCCTGTGTCGAGAACGTAAGGGTTTGTTCTTGACTGAGCCAGTCTAGGAGGGGAGAAAAAGAAAAAGTAAGAACACAAATGCATGCAGGTCACAGCTCAGATGATGCAACCGTAATGCCAAAGCCAAACTTCAAAGTCCTCCAACTGAAAGAAGTAATTCAACGAGGGGAGAGATGACAGCATTTGCAGCACTCTCAGGTTTGTTGTTGCAGTTTTTCTGCTTTTTTATCCTAACATCACCCAAAATCCAGGGAATTTGCAGTCTGGACATCCCATACATTCACAGTGTGACACAACAGAGCCTTCTTCCTCCTCTGAGCTCTTCCTGGAGGCTGCATCATTAACTGGGATCTTATCTCCGTTGACCAAAGGAGCAGCCTCAGTGACTCAGTTCAAATACTGCCTTACCCAAAGGCCAAGGGTAATGTGACAGCTCCACGCCCAGCAATGCAAAACAAAAGACTGCAACCAACACTTTAGTTAAGCAGAGCAAGGAACTGAGCTGAGAAAAATTGATGACATTACATCAACATCAAGCAGTCCCTTTACAGGTCTTGGGATGGGGTTGCCATGGAAATGGAAGTTGTAAATCATTCCCAAAACTTGAACATGACAGAAAGCTCCATTCCCTTAGGGCTAAGCAAGTCGTTTTTTCACTTGGCCATGTGCCTGTCACCCTCTACAAGCCTGCTTGCATGAGGGCATGGATACAGGATAACTCACCTGAAAGAAAACATTGCTGGATTGCTCAGTGTGCACCTCAAGGGCAGATCTTAATTTGGACTAGAAAGTGAACTAAGCCACATGACATTCTAGCCATAATCTCTGAGTGTGCTCAGGTACATCAATTCAAAACTGGTGCATTAGAGTTGCCTTGATGTGATCAAGCTGCAATAGGCACCCAGTGCAACAAACTGTCAGGGAGTTTGTCAGGGAGGGAGCACGTTGCCTACAGCATTTTGCTGTTGCTTTGGGGAAAGATAAGACCAAGGTACCAGGATTTGGCCAAACCTCACAGAGGGAGGAGAGTAAAGATCCCCATACCAGCAGTTGGGACCAGCACTGCCACACCTATCACAAAGGCTTGAAACAAGCTGCTTCAAACATCCCTGAAAAAACAAGGGTGGACATGCTGGCTGCTCAGGGAATCAGATTTCCTATCATACACAGCCTCTCTCCATCCTTAAAAGGTTGTCAAAATGTATGGCTTATCAGCCAGCTGCGAAGCCTATCTTTCAATTAAGAGCTGAGGTACTGATGGGGCTGCTGCCTAGGTCAGATCATGACAGCTGATTAGATTAGAAGCATTATTAAAAAACACAGCCCCCCCTGGGCTAGTCCCCAGTGGTGTGAACTTGTAAAGGGTGTTATTAGAATTACCTTGAAAATGCCTCGTCGAGATCATCATCCATTTCCTTTTTCAAAGAGATAAAAAGAGAGAGAAGTAGTTGCTAAGGGAATGCACAAAAGTGTATTTAGAGATCTGGCTCCACACTTCAGCACAGCAGACAAAAACGTATATATGGACCTCTGAGCACCCAAAGCGACACTCCTATCAGCAATTTGCCTCCTTAAGCAGGCTTTATCTCACTCTCCACACAAACCATGGCATAAAAGATGCAATTCTGGGTGGCCCAGGCTTGCTCGGAGCAGGTCTCAGGACAGGCTGGGGATGCTGCACTCCCCTTGCAGCTGTGGGACAGAGGAGGGGATTGGACCTTTCCTACTGTCTCCAGACCAGACTTATTCTACCTCACTGCCTGTAGATGCTGGATCTGGCCTGTAAGATGAAACAGATTCCCATCTGGGTCAGCCAGACCCCTCTCAAGAAGCCAGTGCCCCCCAGCTCCTTCCTTGGAAACTGCCACCGTGCTCCAAGTTAAGAGCTGGTTCCAAAGCATCTGCATGCTGAGTCCTCCACCAACCCCAGCCCGCTCTGCTTTCAATGCAAAGCAGAAGATATTGTTTTGGCTGAAAGCATTCGTCTGCTCTTTATGCAGAAAAACATTTTGGGCAAAGCTGATAGGCAGCAACCTAGCACTGAGCAAAGGGAGCCACGGCTCTCAGCTCCTGCAGTGCAACTGGCACAGGCTGTAGGTTTTTGCCAGGAGGATGAACCTGGACAGAGCTCAGCAAGATGTTTTGGGCACTCCCTAGGGCTTTTCTGGATCAAGAATTTGGAAAGCAACAGTGTGCCAGCAAAGGGCTGGACCTGTGTTGTTTGAAAGCAACTGTGTGATCCCTTTTTCTCTGATCTGCTCTTTGAAGGGTTCCCAGGGAAAGCATTTGAATTGATGAGGGGAGAAAGGTTTCCTGTGCAGGAAGATAGCCCTCTGAGAGGGCTTTGCTACGGACAGGCTTGACTATGACCAAAATTGTATGATGCACTGGCAGATGATGTAACAAGTAAAATACGTGAACTCTACCAGAAGGGAGGATCAGAGACTGCTGATAAGCCTGCAGGCTTTGGAACTGATCTTCAGGTTTAACCTGAAAAGCCTCAGGCTCAGACCTGGCAGACTCAAAAAACAGGCGCCATGCAAAGGCCACTATCATTCAACTGTCCCAAATATTAACTGTGTTTCCAGAGAGAAAACATGGCAGGGCTCAGGTCACAAATTGGGGATGGTGGGGGTTCCAAGATCAGCTCCTGCCCTGTTGGTGATGTAGCATTTTGGTGTGCAAGAAACTCCCCCATGGATGCACAGCCAGATACATCACCTAGATGCTTACTTTTCTATTACTGGTCCATGAAGCAGCTGGGCCAGATGGCTCTGGACATTTTAGAGAAGCCATCCATGTTCACAAAGCAAGACAGAGTTACAAACAAGAACAAGGGAGAACTAAGAGTAATAACAAACATTAACACAACCTGGTTTTAGTGAACAGTAAATAAAAGCATCCACATAGTGGATCTTTCTCCTGGATAGGATAGTTAGGCAGTCTCTCATTTAAGTGACAAACCATTGAGAAGCACTATGCAAGAGTAAGCAATATTCAATTACCTGACAGTAGCATTTTTTCACAGTGGCTTTCAATTGCTTTAATTTATTTACTGATCCTAAAAAGGGCTGTAAGTACTCACACACTAAGCGATCATTTCTAGTAGGACACCAAACCCCAGCTTGCTTGGGCAAGTCTGAGATCCTTAATAAACAGCTCAGCTGCCCAAGAGCTCCCAGAGGGTCTTGTCCAAGAGAGAGCACCAAAAGAGGACTTGGAGCACACAAGGACTGAGGTAGCATCACTCCCTGCCAGCTCAGCAGATTCTGTGGTGCCCTGGGCAAACTTACCCACACCACGTTGTTATTTACAGAGGAGCTGGGCCCAAACATGCTGTTATCTAAATGTGTGGGGTTTTCGCTGCTGGTAAGGAGCAATTTGGCAGGATCTTCTAAATCCAGCAAGTTCCCTGTGGGTGCAGCTGCAAACACAGAAGAGAAGGAATGAGGCAGGAGAGAAAAAAATTAATACAAAACCAAGCCTTTTTTGCAGCAATTGCTTTCCCCTGAGGGGAGAAGTCAGGGGAGGCAGTGAATTCCTTTCAGCACAGCCCTGAATTTTAGTGTGGAGGAGCAGCATTCACACTGGTTAAGGCTGTGGTTTCCACCCACACAATTCAAGATGCTCTTATCAGGCACCCAAGACCCCTGAGCAGTGATGCAGAGGAGTCAGCCAGCTTGTCCCTCCATCAGCCATCAGGGAAGGCTCCTGGGTCTGTGCTTACATTCAAAACGGGTAAGGATCAGACTCTGGCAAAGCTGAGACATCCCACCCCAAAGCTTCATAGCCCAGGGCTGGGCTGGGAACAGCAACCACAGGGTGGGAACCTGGGCGACATCCTCAGCTCAGCCCACAGCTTCAATTCAGCATCCTGCAAAGAGGCATCTGTGTTCCATAGGACGAAGGGGAAATCCTGCATTGGGTGAAGAGCAGTTCATAGCCTGATGGTTGCTGGTACACCATAGGCTATGTTCTCTCAGAGAAGCCTTCAATCATCCCCCATAACCCGGTGATGCGGGCAGATGCAGAAATGCCCCAGCTGCAAAGCATCAGCATGTGGCCAGGCAGACAAGAGAGCCCATTTCTATACCACTTGCAGCCTTGGACCTCATTTGTTCTGATCTCCACTATTTGTGACAGATTCCTCCAGTCCTGGGCCTTCATATGAAAGAATGAGATGCGCCAGTCTGGGATTAAGCCCAGTTTAATGCTATTTTCCTCTGTGTCAAATCCTCTTATCTCCACGGCCAGCACAGAAGGGAGATTAGCCTTTTGTCCCATTTCTCCCTGGCTATCCATCTAGCCTTTCAGAGGACCCATGGCCAGACACTGAACTACGAGAGCTTTTACCATTTATTTTATTTTCACGCAGCCAACAGAAGAGCAAGTCCTTCAGGTCCAACACAAAACCCAAATTAAACTCAGGATGTGAGGATCCATGCAAAGTTTGCAAAGACATTACAGCCAATTTGCCTCAGGCAGAAGTAAACAGATTTGGGGTGACAACAGCTGCATATAAAGGGATGTAAGAGATATTTAAAGGGAAGATATAAAGATCTGACAGGCAGACACTGAGTCCAGGGCAACAGCTCTGCTACAACCAAAGTGTTTGCTTCTTACTGATCAAAGCCCTCCTAGGAAAATGCCCAGCCAGGGAAAAACCCCCCAGACATTAGGCTGCTTCCCATCCCCAAGGCTGAAGAAAACCTTTGCTGCTGGTGACTTACATGCATCAGAGCAAGCAGGGGCAGCTGGGTTTGAGCTGCTCACCCCTTCTCCTTCCAGGATGGATCTTTCTCGTTTCTCCTTCTCTGCAAAAGAAGGAGACCCCATCACTGCCTGCAGAGCACTGTCCCACATGCCTTTTATAAGGAGAGCTATGACTGGCCACCAGGTCTCCTCTGCCCAAAGCAGCCCAGGTTTGAGTGTGTTTTATAATCTGCTGGAAGGTAAAAGCAAAAATATCGACAGCGGTAGGGCTGTGAGGTACCACAGAGAAGCACTCAGCTCTCCAAACCCCACTTGCAAGAAAGGAGCACAGCCAAAATTCAGTCTGATTTACAAGGCTGTCTAGAGAAACCTGGATGATGTCTTAAATCATTCCAAAGATTTGACCAACCTTAACAGCAGCCTGGAAATTTGGAGTTAGAAAAACTCAAAGTCATTCCTTGAATTTTCATGTGGAATAAAGAAGGAATAAAACTCACCTTCCTTGGAGGCTTGCCAGAACTCAAATGCTATTTTGAATGCCTGAGCTACAGTGAGGGTGACTGCCTGGGCCTGAAATGAGAGTGGTTAAGCAGCATGTTAGTAGATGGGGTTTTGCTTTGCAGGTTGACCTTAACATGGATCCAACCAGTCCTCTGCTCCGTGCACTTTCCCACTGCCTGGCTGTGGAGGGGTGACAAAATATTGATGGAAACAGCGACTTGGCTCTATGTAGGACACGGGGCCCATCGCAGACACATCTTTAGCTGTAACAGGAAGATGGAGGAGGCAGGGAAATGGCTGTCAGAGGCATCGAGCTGACAAGGAGGGAGAGAAGCGCCCCTCCCAACCACAGGGCACTCAGCTCTTCATGCACCCCACACCTGAACACACTTTCAACAAACACAACCGCTGCACGGCTGCAGGCTTGTGCTCATGGCTCCCTGCTGCAGGGCCAGGCTGTGCAACACCCACTGCAGAGCATCACCCACCAGAGCAACCAACACTGCCAAGGGACTCAGCACCCAAACAGCCCGGACCACACTGCTGTCATAGAACGTGACAGCCAGGGAAGGATGTCCACCCATCCCACCTCAGCACTGTGCAAGACCACATGCATGAGAACGCTCTGAGAGCAGCAGGCAAAAGGCAAAACGCTGCTGGACAGGAAGCAGTCTGAGAAGCAGGAGACCTGTGAGGTCTTTCCCTTTCCCCAAGCTAAGCTGGGGCCATACAGGCTTAAAGCAGCAATTCAGGTTTGCTTTGGAACAGCCTTGAGCTGGACACACACACAGCCAGGGCTGCAGCAGGATACCTTCACCTTCAGTCCCTTCATTCCTTCCCCAGATGGGAACTTGAGCAGCATTAAGAAAAAAAAAAAAACAGCAACCAAGCATACCTTAAATAACCCAAGTTGCTTGAGATATATAAATAGTGACATAATTGCCAGTTTCATTAGGAGAAGGCAGATCTCACTGGCAGCTTAAAGTGCAAGGAGATAGCAAGTAACACAGCAAGGCTGGAATGCTGTACGAGTTTATGAAGGTACAACTTAAACTCAGATCCTGGAGTGTAACCTACAGCCCCCTGTGGTTTGGGGGGAGCACTGAAGAACAAATTCCTCCCAAAAGCCACGTGCTCCAGGATGGGAGGAAGAGAGGAGTCACAGCAAACCTATCTGTGCCACTTAAGCCTCGCAAGACAGGAGAGCTCATCTGAATGTCAGAGCTATTTACATCTTTCATCAAAGTGCAAATGTTTTATGGTAAAAACGTAAATATGGTAATTAAGTATGAAACTCCTCACAGCTGTTTACAATTTAAGCTGTCACATCTGAATCCAGTTTAATAGACCCAGCTACTGTTGAGAATTACTCATGAACTAAAAATACAGACTAATTATATGCTGTTGACTGTTAGCAATGCATATGTTCAGGGACCCTGCCCTGGGGAAGGGACAGTTTCTGGTCTAGGAGGAGCAGGACAGCACCTTACCAGCATGACATTCATGCATTTTATAGACAAAGAAGACAAAGTATTTCTAGTTTTCACTTGAAAAGATCTAGGAGAAATTCATTTTGGAAGGAGATGTACTCAGCTGATGTATCACCAAGGTAATTCCCTTACAACTGGAGAGTTAAATTTCAATTTGCAGAGCAAGGTTTATCTTCACCACACAAGGACAGGAGCACATGCCACAGATGGGAGATACAACTTGTAGCTTCCATTACTGCCTCCTTAGAGAAGGAACAAACTGGGCACGAGTGGTGTCACTGGCTTGCCTGAGACAGATGCTCACAAAGTCCCAAGGATTGCTACTCAGGATTGCACCAAGAGGAACAGCTCCTGCAGCCTCTTGGGATGTTGCTTCCCTGCTAGGAAGGAAGCAGAGCTAGGCTCCTTGCTCAGGCCCAACAGGTCCCTGCAGAGGAAGGATTGCTGGGGCCGACCTATCCCTCCTCTGCCACTTATTGCCAGACCCAGATCTTGCTCTACTTGAGATCCCTGAGGGCTTTCCCCTTGTCACTATGTAGAGACAGTGCCCAGTGACCCACTTCTCTCCCCTGCTAGCTTGCAAAATGCTGGATCACTGCCCAACTGAGAGCCTTCCCTCCTCAAGATGCATTGAATCAGCAGGAAAAAATCCCAGAAGAGGGTTCAAAGCAAGAACCAGACACTGGTATCTCCTTCAAACCCTCATTTCCTGGGCAACCCCATCTGGTGCTTCATCTAGCAGTTGGCACTGCAGGGAGATAGGAACTAGATGATCCTTGAGGTCCCATCCAACCCAGCCATTCCATGATTCCTGGCATGCAGTGCACTGCATATTCTAATGCATTCTTACAGGAAGGACACAACTGACTGCAAAGATGTTACCAGGAAATGGATGGGGAGTTTTGATAAACAGTGAGGAAAACAAACAAACAAACAAACAAACACCAAAGAAAATAGCATGGTAAGCTTAGTGCCACTGGCTAAATGCCTCCCATCACCAAGACAGGCCCCAGGCTACCAGCCTTCCTGGAGACTTCCTCACCTGCCTCTCCACAGCACAGCCAGACTCCAGCAGCTCTGGGAAGTAGCCACTAAGAAGGGAAAAGAATCCCAGAACCTGGGACTGCAGCAAGGCAGGAGGATTTTGGGTCAATTGCTTTCACCCAGCCCCAGATCCTGGGGCCAGAAGGGCTTTTCCTTTCTGCAGGAGACCAGCTGACTCCAGCCTCAAATTCTGCCTCCATCCTCCCTGCGTCTGCCCCATGGCAGTGCTGGGTCCCTCTGGAGACCAACTGCTTGTCCCTGGGCAGCCGTTAACTGCCTGCAAACAGGTGGTAGCACTGCATCAGGGCATGGCAGCAGCCAGACGGGTGCCCTGCCATGGTCTTCAGATGAGGAAGAACCCTCTTTCACTACAACTATGCGCAAAGCTGTTATCGCAGCACTGAGGCAGCCCCTCTGCTTCTTCCTCTTAAAGCCACATCCCCATTTCTTCCTCTGAACTGACCATTTTCCGTTTGGTACAAAGGAAGGCATGGCACTCCAGGTTCTCATTGAGCTGGTTCTGGGCAATGTAGGCAAACACTTTATCGTGGATCTTGTCTGCCGTGCAGTAGGATATCCTGAAAGACAGAACGAAACGTCTTGTCTGGGGCACAGATCAACCAACCCCTCCACAAACCTGCTCTGCACCAGGTCTGCAAGCAGCACGGCCAAGCAGGGAAGGCAGAGGGAGCACAGGAGCATTACTCAGCTTTGAGGCATCAGAGGAGTTAATGCCACTGGTTTAACTGCAAGAGATGCTCAGTATGACTGCTGGCCACTCTGCAGCCAGCCACAGCACAGCACAAACTGTGCATGTTGCAGGGAGGTAGGAGAGAACAGAAAACATTTCACCTTGCCAGAAAAGGATAGGTTCAAGAAGGCAAGTAAAGACTCTGCGGTGTAGCAGTCTGGGACTGCCCCTAACAAATGCTCTGCCTTCAGAGACTCTGGAAATTCTTCCTTGGAGAACAAGCTTACAAAGAGAGAAAAGGACTTGTTCTTGAAGTTCCCATGTGCTTTCTTGAATCAGGGGAGGAAACTTGAAGCAGGAGCTGTCAGAAAGGCTGACATGCAGGCTCTGAGACCTATAGCAGCAGATGCGTGGGATGCTCCAAGAGCCCTGACAGCAGATGAGCCCTGAGCAACGGAGGCTCAGCATCCCTTGTGGGAACATCCCTGGGACAGCTGCATCCCTCCCAGTCCCCCAGCAGGGCTTATTCCAGAACACTCAACAAGGCTCTGAAAGAGCAACAGGCTGAGCAGTTCAGGGAGATCTTGTTGTGACCAAGAGCTCAGCTCCCTTCTGCAGGGCAGCATGTCCCTTGTCACCAGCCACTGCCATCTCCCAGAGACCTTCTGGACCAGGTGCTGCGGGACCAAGCACTTTGTCTGAAGGCAGTAAGCACTGGCTGGAGCAGCCCTGGACATTTAGAGCAAGGAGGCAGGTGCTAGCAACAAGCAAAGCCTCTTCCCTGGGCATGCAGGAGATCTAGCAGGTAATACTGGAGAGAGAAAACTCAACAAATAAATAGAACACTTTCACCAAAGTTCTCCTATTACCCAGCGTTGCCTTTTCAGCTCATATTTTTACTGCCCCAAAGGCTTTGCAGGGAAGGGTCAGGAACATTCAAGTTCCCAGCAGATTCTGAGACTTAAAAAGACACATTCTGTATTTCTTTACATTGCATTAGTTTCTCACTATACATGAGAACATCTCTGCTCAACAACCTGCGTTGTGTCGAATAGAGCTGAGCTGTGCTCTGGATTAGAGGCACTTGGAAGTTTACTCCTTTCTCCCACTTGTCCCCAAAGAAACATCTCCACTGTTTTAATAACTGTGACACAAGCTGTGAAAGGTCACCTGCACAGACAGCTGGCTGTTTTCCTGCAAACCTCAGCGTTCAGCTCTATATGACAGACATTAATTTTCAGGGAAAACAGAACTCACACTCATTTCTGGAGTGAGCCAATTATAACCACAAGGCCTTTTGCAGCAGCACACCCAGTGACACATGCTGAGTTCTGGCTGCTGCCACCTTGTCCTGCTGCCTGCCCAAGCACCCGACCTGGAGTGCTCAGACCCAGCAGCTCCCTGGTAAGTAAAACTGCCAAACAGAAGACAGTGGAGGTATAGAGGATCTCCCTGGAAAAGGTACTAAGGGAGTGTAAGGGAACGGCCCCCATGTACACAGATCCCAGCTTTCACTCCTTCCTGCCAGCAGCTCTGGGAAGCAACATCAGTCCCCACATCAACTTCAGCCAACTGAATCAAAGGGATGCTCATTAACAAGCACTGATGGGGAGGAACAGCTTTATTGCTGGCTGTGAAAGTGTCTGAGCAGAATTTAAGGCAGCTTCTGAACATTTGATGCCCACAGCTCTGCTCACATGAGGTTTTACACCATGCAGCAATACTGGTTTTGGTGCGATCATGCTCAGGGCTGCTTCACTCAGCTCCACTCTTTAGCAGCAGTTTCGTCTCTGAGGGAGGTAACTGTAGTTGATGCTTAGTAAGCAAGTAGGTTAATAGTCCTGCTAGAGAGTGCCCCAGCCTCGAGCTCCCCTTGTCACATTTAGCAAAGTGGCAAAGCACGTGAAGGACAGAAAGTGAGTGTGGGAAGAGTGAAAGGAGAATGGATAGAGGTGATGGAAATGGACAGATCTGAACTTAGCTCCGCTCCTCCAAACCTGCATCTGACTCCAACCACGTACTCTTTGAAAATATACTTACAAAATCCAGGACTGAATATGGGATAATCCAGTCTCACCCTCCCCTCCCACACTGGTATTAGGTCTCAGCAGCTGCCTAAGCCCTGCTCTTTGTCAGAGTGATGTCAACATTAGAGGCAAAAAGCAGGGCGTGCAGCAGCCAGCCCCAGAGCTTGCATCCTCATCTGTTCAGCAACGCTCTGACCATCCTCATATCCACCTCCTGCCCTTACCTGCTTCAGCACTTCTTCAACAATGCCACACGTGGCCACGGGATGCTTAGTACAATCAGCAGCACGGCCACCCAAAACATTTGGGATCATCACAACTCTCCTTACCCCACTGCTGGACACGCTTAGCACAGGAGACATCTGTTTGTCTTAAATTCAGCAACACGTTGCTTTGCTTTAGGATGTGATGGCCACAGAGATGTCAGCTCAGGCCTGAGTGGAGGTCAGAGCTCAGATGCCAGCACAGAGTGGCTCCTCGCTCTGGGCACAAGCAGAGAGGAGGCAGGGTGTCCCACAACACACCTGTATATGGAGACGTTCTCAATCAGCTCGTTAGTTCCACTGTCATTTAGCACGATCCCTCTGGGCGAGACTTTCAGTGTAACTTTCTGCAGTTTCTTTCCACTTGCTTTTGCCTTTGGAAGGAATAGAGGGAGGGGAAAATTACAGGCTTTAAGCAGAGATATCCAAAGCTCTACCAGCACAACCGACCAGTCACTCTAAATAGACAAGAGATACTACTAGCAGCCAGTAGCACTGCAGCCAGGTATGATAAGGCACTTGTTAAAATGCTTCCTTCCCTTCTGCAGCAATTTATGCTTAGTGAGACAAGGATGTTTACTCCATACAGTGGGGAGGAACCAGTCCAGCCCCTCCACAAGGACATCATTAGCACAAAACCACAGCTGCTCTGACCAAGCTATGCAAAGCTGTGAGTGCCTGGTGGAACCTGTGGGAGTTTTCCCTCTAGGGACAACTCCAGAGCCATGGAGGCAACTGTGCAAACTCAAGGAATCAGGAGGGTACCAGCCCTTGTGGGAGCTGTGCTGACAGCAGGGCAGCCCTGCAGAATGTGGGATTGCAGGCAGCCAGCTCTGAGATGCACTGCCACATCCTGTTCAAGCAGCAAGGCATCCTCTGCACCAAGAACAGGATGCTAGCTTAAAAAATAATGACTCAAGTGCCACCTTCTTTTATTTACTACTCTTCTGCTTTCAGGAGTTAGGCTGCACACAGCTTATTGCTGATTCTCTCCAAAAAAAAAAATATCCAACTCATTGCTGCCCAAAGACCAGAACCAATGTGAGGTCACCAGAGCGGTGCCAGATGGCGAGTCCTGCCTCCAGGGATGGGCTCAGCCCCGGGGGATTTATTTAAAGGCTCCATTCTCACTCTCAGAGCGGATGTCAAGGGCTTTGCCACAAAGGCTCTGCCAGCATCTCCCATTTCACGTGAGCATTCCCCTCCCTTACAGCTCAGCATAAATCAGGAAAGGATCCGTCATTACCCAGCACAGTTCAGCACTCTATTGTGTCTTATGGCAGTTAGCAGCACAATTGTGTCTCTGACTCATTCAGTTTTATAATGGATTAAAGAAGCATTATTTTTACTTGGACAGCCCAGTGAGCAGGGGCACTGGAGAGGCTCTATTACAGGACAGCTGCAAATCGGTGCCTCTTGCACCAGAGATTAAAGCAGGATGGGTGGCTGTACTGTCTGAGAATTGCAGTAAACTGTGCTGCTCTCTTCTCCCTCTTCGGTCTCCAAATCCTGGGAAAGAAAACTCAAAAATGCATACCAGGCACAGGCCCAGAGCTTGGTCACGTGCTGGCAGCACTCAACACTGCCTCTGTCTTCCATGAAGAGAGCCTGATGTTCCCAGGTCACAGCTTCCTTCCACATCCAGGGTCAGCCAAGCTTATCAAGCAGCACCAGAACCCAGACACACAAACAGCTTTCTGCAGCACAACCCCCCACAGACCAGAGCTGGCCTGAAAGGCTTCCCAGTGCTGCCCTGCATTTCTACCTGCTGTGCCAGATGCTGCGGAGAGGCCCTGCTCACCTCGGCGGGTGCAATTTGCAGCCCTGATGCTCCCAAGTCTGCAGACAGAGCGCTTTGCCTCCACATTTGCAGCTTTTAAAATCATTCCCAAGTGACAGAAGGTGACGTGGGCCTGTTCTGCAAAGTTCTGCATCTGCAGATACTCACAGTGGCAACAATCCTTTTGACAGCAGCTGCTGAGAGCTCCTCACCCTTCGGCTGCTCCACCAACGTCATGCCCAGGTACTTGAGGCTGAACAGCACCCCTTCCAGCAGCGTCTCTCGGGTGTCGGTCCAGTTCTCCGGGAGCTCTAATGAGGCAAGAAAGAGGACCTTAGGGTCCCAAACATACAAGAAAAGCTTGCTGGGTGGGCGCTGCATTTTGCTGGCTGGCTGCAACTCGGATTTCACCAGGTGCTGGTGGAGTGTGACAGACCTGTCCTGGCACCGCCTGCAGCCAGGGGTAACTCAGGCAGGGGAGGAACCAAGGAGAGCAGCGTGGGAACCACAGGGCTGCAGACAGGAGCCGCCAGGCTGGATGCACACGAACAGGCTGCACCGCAGGCAGCGTGCGAAGACGGACAGGTGCCGCCCCGCAAACAACGCACACGCGAGCTGTGATGCAGCACCCCGCGGCCGGCGGGCAGCAGCGGTGAGCGAATCCAGATCCCTGCAGCTCAGGTGCTCTGCAGCCCGACCCTGCGTGCGGCCGCACGGCACAGCTCGGGAGGGCGATCCGCCTCACCTCGCGCAGCCGCCTGCCCGGAATCCTTACAAACAGGAGCAGGGATGGGAAGAGCCAGGAAGTTCGTCTAGGCGCCTTCCCACAGGGCGCTCCTTACAGCGCCGATCCTCACAGCCCGCAGAACAGCCCGAGCCGGGCGGCGCCTCGGACCCAAAGCGCCGATCCCCCTCCCCCCCGCCCCCCACGAGCCGGGAGCAGAACCGGGCCCGAACCCCGCGGGCTGCGGTGCGGGAGCGAAGATGGGGAAGGGAAGGAAAGGAAGGCGAAGGGAGGGCGCGGGGCGGCTCTCACTCTGGTGGCGGCCGCCGGCCCAGGGCGGTTTGGTGACGCTGGGGCTGCGCAGCAAAGCGCGTCCCGCAGAGCGCAGCGCGTCCATCCCGCCGCGCCACTTCGGCAACTTTCGCTGCACTCCGCGCGTCCGGGGGCGGGGCTTGAGGGGGAGGGGAGGCGGCACAGCGCGGCGGCGTGACGTTACGTTACGCAGAGTGACGCAACGCGACGTGACGTGACGTAATGACGCAAAGCGACGTGACGTGACGTAATGACGCGAGGCTACGTGAGGCGCTTGGAGAGCGCAGTCGCTCCGGGCGTTTCGCCGCTCAGTGCCGCTGCGGTTCAGTGCAAATGGATTCTCGCCCTTTTTTCCCCCTTTCCCATAGAGCCATACAGGCCGGGGTTGTTCTTTTAGCACTAAGCGGTTGCAGACGTGGCTGCGCTCCGATGGCAGCCAGCGCAGGCTCTGAGGTGAGGCGATGGCGGCCCGTCTTTATGCTTTATCCCGCATTCACGTTGGCTGCAAAAGGTTTTGCACGGGATCTGCTAACAGCGGTAACCCCACAGGGAAAAGAACGCAGCCGAGGCCGAATACCGGAACCTCAGCACTGACTGCAAAATGTGCCGAAGGAGGCAGCAAAACGGGGAACCTCAGCACAAAAAAGGTCAGTGATGCCATTTCGTGTCCACAGAATGGCCAGGATTGGAAGGAACCTCAAGGATGATGAAGCTCCAACCCCCTGCCACACGCAGGGCCACCAACCTCCACATTTCACAGCAGCCCAGGCTGCCCAGGGCCCCATCCAACCTGGCCTTGAACACCTCCAGGGATGGACGGGGCATCACAGCCTCTCTGGGCAGCTGTTCCAGCACCTCACCGCTCTCATAGCACAGAACTTCCCCCTGACATCCAACCTCAATCTGCCCTCCCTCAACTTCAAACCATTTCCCCTTGTCCTGCTGTTATCCCCCCCTTTCAAAGAGTTCTGTGCAACAATGGGAAACCTCCAGCAGTGGTGAGTGGTGGTGAGGATTACAAAGGACGAGCCAAAAATGCAGCTGACAGCAATGTGCACACCTGGCTGAAGTTCCAAGTTTATCCCAGAATAAAATATCTGTGCTGGAAATGATGAAACTTTAATACTTTTACTGCCTTGTGTGTCCTGCTTCGTTGTGTTTGTTTGTTTTTTAAATGAGCTGCACCAATTAGCAGGAAGCCTTAACGAAAAGCCTTTCAGAAGCCCTTTGTCTTTCCCACTCCATGTTTGCAAACCCACAGCGTTGAGTTTATTCTGCTCCTCCCCATTGTTTTGTTTCCCATCCTTTCAACCCCCACCCTCAAAATCATCTGCAGCCCTTTGGATGTCAGCAGTGCCAACGTTTCTTCTACCAACCTACAGCACACATTTTAACTCAAACCTTTCTGCAATTTCAAAAACTTCCTTCAAAACCTCCTTGGCACAACGGCTGAAAAAAATATTCAGCTCCGTTTAAGTTTGCACACGAGGTGATAGAAAAAAAGTAATAATAATAAAAAACCAGAACTGCAGCTTTTATTAGCCAGCTTTACAGTCTCTTGTATACAGTACATTGCACAGCTCTGCCTTCACAACGCTTCCTGGGTTAATATTGTGCCTTTTGTGATGCTGTATCATCAAGGCAAGTTACAGAACACTGCTGAGTTTATATCGAAATTAACAGAAGATGTAACCTTGGTTTATGATGAACATCCAAATTACCATGTACAATTTGCAGCAGACTCTGTAATGAGCTTGATATAAAGCTAGATGACAGCGAAGGGGGGAAAAATAGTTCAAACTATCAAGTTTCCTCTTGAAATGTCTTTTCCCAAGGCACTGTGAACAAGACTGTCAGCAGTTCTCAATGACCAGAGACACCAACGGGAGCATAAATATTTCACACAACAACCACGGTCGCATCCTCACCCATTTCCTCCTGCTTTCCCTTAAGCAACACCCCTGAATTTGGTTTGGTCCTTGGACGGGGGAATTAATTTCTCTTCCTCAACGCCTCCTATTTGTATTTAACACATCTATCAATCAAAGCTTTGTTGGATTATTTAACCCTTTCACTGTCAAAACAAAAGGTTTTTCCTCACTATTTCTCAATGAATCTGATTGGCAAATTCAACTCGATTGTTGAAAAATAAAAACAACGGGAGAAGAAAGGGTTCAAAATCAAGCAAAGCCCTGTATTTTCAAGAGGAAACCATGCACAAGTACATAAGAAGGCAAAATTGGCTACTTGAAAACCAAGAATCGTTTTTAATGCATTGGCCAAGGAAAATAAATTGCAAAGTTCTGTGAGGTTTCTAAAAATTTACAAGAAAAACTGATGGGCAGTTCTAGTTGATCCAGATGGGTTTTTTGTTTGTTTGTTTTTCTCCTGTTTTTAATGACAACAAATAACAGTCTCACACGATACAATTTCATCTTGGACTGCAAGAGACACTCCTGTGTGAAGCCTTCAGCGGCGACGTCGCCGGGCAAAACCAGAGTTGGCATTCATTTCTTCATGGGCTGATAAACAGAGGCATTGGGATCGAGTCCAGAAGGGCTGGTCTCCACAAATTTGGAAGAGTAATGTGGGGAAACGGGGCTGAGCGTGCTGGTGGCTGCGGTGTAGGTGATGCTGGGCATTACTGCCATCACTTCGGCAATCTTCTGTTTGAGCTCCTTGATTTCCTGATCTTTCTGAATGATTTGCCCTGAAATGGCAAAGAGCGTCGCTGAGAAACAGCTGCACCTTCTCACCTTCCAGCGCCCCTGTGATGAGCAGCTGAAGCCAAACGCCACGAAGGGATTTGGCTTTTTGATCTGCTAACAGCAAAAGCAAAAGCCTTGGTGCAGCTGCCCCTCTGTGTCAGATGCTTACAGCACCACGTCGCACCATCGCATCTTCTATTCCGTTTTGCACTGTTTGGATCCACAGCTGCACGGTGCCAAAATGTGACTTTTGTTCTGCACTGTCCCATTTGTCACAGCCACCCCACGGGGGGTCACTGAACACGTTATTCTCCTGATTTCCAAAGCTGTCCACACCATTTCTCTACACCCCCCCGCCTTCCACACCACCCCCACACTCACAGACCCGTGATTTCTGTAACTGCGTAAAGAGCACAGGAAAAAAAAAGATTCTCATTGTAAGAAAGCCTTCCTGCAAACGAACTCCTTCGAGGAAATTCCACAGCTACTAAACCAAGAGTTTACTTCCTTTTGCTCCAGGGCTCCCAGCTAACAGACAGCCCCGCAGGTTAAGCGCTGGCTCCACGCTCCCCCTGGTGGCACTGCAACGCGGACACCTCTCTGCTTACCGACAGGGGGACCTTTGGGTTTTCCCCCCCCCCCCCATTTAGGTCTATTTGCTTCAGATCGAGGGCCGGGGCCAACAGACAGCGCTGCTATCTTATCTTCTAGCTCTTTCAAAGAAAATCTCCAGCTTTGAGGAAACCATTTATAAAAACGGAGGAAATCCCAGGAAGGCTTGGATTGGGGGGGGACCCCAGGACTCCCCGTCTCCAACCCTCCCCACCACTCTGTGTTACCTTGGGCGATCTCAAGCTGCCGTTTCGCGTCTCCTAACGCCGAGAAAAGATCCAGCTTGATCCTCGTCTCTGCGCTCAGGCTGTTCTCTAAGTGCTGCGTTTTATCCTGCATGGCTGAAAGTGCTGACATCAACACCTCCGTATCCTTCTCGTTTTCCTTGTACTTCCTCAGTTCCTGTAGGAGCAATGAGGACAAACATTCCTGTAGGTTTCACGGATGAGCTGGACTGAGCAATCTTTCCCTTTCTTACAAGCACGCTACTGGGCCTGGTATTAATGCAGTCAAATTAAAATGATGGTTAATTGAGGACGCTGTAGTATCACCTGCAGTAATTACACATGACCATCACACAAGTGATTAAAGCCATACTGCACAAAGAGCAGCTACAGTGCAGTGAGCAGATCCACAGAATCACAGAATGAACAGGGTTGGAAAGGACCTCAAGGATCACGAAGCTCCAACCCCCCTGTGCCATGCAGGGCCACCAACCTCCACATTCAATAGCAGCCCAGGCTGCCCAGGGCCCCATCCAACCTGGCCTTGAACACCTCCAGGGATGGACGGGGCATCACAGCCTCTCTGGGCAGCTGTTCCAGCACCTCACCACTCTCCCTGTGAAGAACTTCAGTCCCATTTCCCCTGCCCCTCAGCTCCTTGCTGTCTGTGAGACCTTTCACCCATCCCTCCCAGCTGAGAGCTGCACAGAACTCTTCTGCAAGCACAAAGAATATGGAAATATGAAATATGAAAGCAGCTAGAATGGGGATAAAGCCCTTACCAGGACATTTGAAGCTATACTAAATAAAGACTGACTGCATTGTAAGCTATTTCAGTTGTCTGATGGGAGGGACTTCTTCATCTTCGTGTGCTTTTCACGTTTAACCAAACTGATGCAAACTCAGAAATGTAGAAAAGTGAAAAGGAGGGAGCAATTATTGCATGGAAGTCAGTCACCTTGTGGTTGGGAATGGCTATTTCTAGATGGCTGGGTTTTTTTTGTTGTTGTTGAATTCCTTACTTGCCAACATTTAAAACAACACAGACTGCCAACAAGGCCTCACACAGGACATAAGGTGTAGTGGAGGTTATGTTTTCCTCAGTCTATCCTGACCATTGGTGTGGGGAAAAGAAAATCAACCCAAATCATTTAAACATTGGAGTGGCGTGGAGCTGAGACCTGTAACCTTTCTCATCCCCATCTTCTTACAAACTCTGATGCAAGACATGCAAGAAACACATCTGAAGAGACCGATTCTTGGAGGTGTTCATTGCCTCTTGCGTAGATCCAGCACTCTCAGACCCTTGAGACTGCTTGCTGTGATGCTGCTCTAAGCCCTGGCACTTTCTTGTTACCTGGACTTTCATTTCTAGTTCTCGTATCTGATCTTCTTTCAGCTTGATGTCAATGCTCAGCTTCTTGCACTCTGTCTCCAGCTCTCGGATGCGATTCCGTAAAGTTTCGGTACATTCTCCTCTGCAGAAAAAGCATTGAAAGAGAAGACAGTGAATAAAAGCAGGAGGCTGTGAGCCCAGGATTGCTTATTACATGACAAGCACTACCAGTATTGATGGATAAGAAAGGAAAGGTAACTTTGCTCTTTTCAGTAGGAAATTTTCCCTATGGCAACAATGAAAAACTCCACGGAGTTCCCCAGTTTTACACCTTGAGGACTGGGAAGTTGCCTGGAACATTTATGAAGGATGGAGAACAGAAAAGCTGAAATAAAGCTTTTCAGACACTTGGATGACTGCAATCACTGTCACGTGCATCACGTTTTCATGTTAAAAACCATTCCACCTTACACCTGCATGAATACTGAAATATCACTGTGCTGAGCACTGGCAGTCAGTGGCTACAGCAGCATATTTCTGAGGAGCAACATAAAGGCCATTTTGGGCAAGGTCACTGCATGAAACCTTGATGCACAGCCCCCATGTGAAAGGGGAGATTCTGTTTTGAGAGGACTGACCCACACAGGGCACAACAGCTCTCTGCCAGCACAGCCACTGTACAGCTGATAACTCACAGAATGGCCAGGGTTGGAAGGGACCTCAAGGATCACAGAGCTCCAACCCCCTGCCACACACAGGGCCACCAACCTCCACATTCAATACCAGCCCAGGCTGCCCAGGGCCCCATCCAACCTGGCCTTGAACACCTCCAGGGATGGACGGGGCATCACAGCCCCTCTGGGCAGCTGTTCCAGCACCTCACCACTCTCATAGCACAGAGCTTCCCCCTGACATCCAACCTCAATCTGCCCTCCCTCAACTTCAAGCCATTTCCCCTCATCCTGCTGTTATCTCTCCTCTCAAAGAGTTGATTCCCCTCCTGTTTTAGGCTCCCTTTAGGTACTGCAGGCTGCAATGAGGTCACCCTGCAGCCTTCTTTTCTCCATGCTGAACAAGCCCAGCTCCCTCAGCCTGTCTTCATAGGGGAGCTGCTGCAGCCCCCCGATCATCTTTGTAAACTCAGAGTGCATTCATCATCTGAGACATTTTCTGGAGCTGATATTCCATCTGGGGCAGAACCACACACCTTGTAGCAGCAGCAAATGCAACAGCACGTGCAGCGGTCGCTTCTTCCAACTTCTTTCTCTTCTTTTCTTCCATTAATTGCTTTTCTACAAAGGCTCTTGCCTCTTGCTCTGCCTTTAGTTTCTTCTCCAGCTGGCTGATCATTTGCTTGTCTTTCTGTTTCATTTGTACAGCATTGTGCAATCTGGAAGAAAACAGGTATGGGGTTTAGCACAGGTTTTCACTTTCTACAAATAAATTGCTGTCACAAGTCCCAGGTGAGTCTTGCTTTCTTGCAAGCACCTCATACTTTGTAAAGTCTTAACGCAGCATTTCCCCCTCCAGCAAACTCCAGCCATCAGCAACCACCTCACACAGCTGTACAGAGCACCTACTTGTTCTGGAGCAGCTCGTTTTCCTGCCGGAGCTGCCCGATCTCAGACCGAATTCCCCGTTCTGTGTTGGTCAAAGAACTGATCTGGCTACGCAGCTCCTGCTCGATCTGCCTGCTTGCTTGCAGGTCAGCCTTTAGCTTTTTAATGTCTTGTTCCAACCTAAGACAGACAATTTTAAAAGAGGGTGTTCAGTTTAACAGACTACACTTCCCATTACCCAAGGGTCCCAGTGCATCAGACGATCAGTTCAGACATGATGCCTCTCCTTGCTGTATCATCCGTTAGGTAACTCTACACACACAGCTCTACGTACAGCTGTGCAAACCCTTCACAACCCCCACGGGAATTCTGTTCCCTTCCACCACTGCAGCACTGTGCAACACCTGATGGAATCACCTCCTTCCCTCCATGCAGAAATGAAACTGATAAGGCTGAGAAACCCCCAGGGCTGCCAGGTGACCACAGGAGCACATTTTCGCTTTTCTCACCTATTTCAGGCTGTGTCAGTGATGCTCTGCACCCCTGAGTTCTCACTAAACACGGCTGGGTTTTTTCCTCTAAGCACAAAACGTACCTGTGTTCTGTTATCCATAGTTCAGGACTTGGTGAAGTTAGTTTCAATTCCTCCTGACCTGAGAGAATCTGCCATACACTTAATTGCAGCCTCAGCAAGTCATGCAAGCTTATTTGTTAATATATTTTCACCTCAAATGGGTTAAATAGAAACACCAGTTTGTAATGATAGGCCCCCAGCTCAGCTTTGCGTTCCCCATGTTTGAAATAAATCTCTTAAGATAAAATAATGAATAAAAATACATTGTATACGTATGCATAGGTAGAAGAAAAATCATAGTGGGCCAACAGTGACGGCCCTAAGCAAATGAATGCTTCATGCTGAGGACAACAAGTTACTTCAACACCTTGAGCTCCATCGTGACAATCTGACAGCAGGAAAATGTCCTCCCTGTAGTTAGGAAGCCAATAATCCATCACAGGGTAAGGACCAAATGTTTCCTGCCTGGTTTCTCTCATTAAGACAATCAGATCTGCCAAAATTAGTGGTAATTCATTAAAAAAAAAAGATCATTTCCCATTTAAAAAAATAAAGAAGTGCACTTCTTGCATCCTCTGGCGTGAGCCACGTGCTCATCTTCAGCCCCCAAATGTTCTGCTGTAAAAAAGCAAGTCTGAGCTCTTCTGTGCATACAGAGCCAATGCCAATTTCTTTGTTTCTCATTACCAGAAACACAGATATGCTTCTTTTTTTCTTAAGCACTGCTGCCTATCATTACTGCTCTCAGTAACAAAGCAGACGACTGAGCAGTCCCCTCCAAGATGGCTCGTTTCCCTTACTGCCTTGGGAAGGCAAAGACGCTCAGGCTGCTGCTTCCAGCTGTCCATCACCCACTGATGAACGCTGTGTCCCTTTGCTTACGCTGCTCCATAATCACCTGGCTACAAAAACTGAAGTTCTACACGACCCAGAGTGCTTTGCTAAGAGAGCTGTTCTTTGTTTTGCCCTCGTTGCCCCTGCTGCCAATGTGAGCATGCAGCACTTCAGTTCTTCTATGGGTGCTGTGCCACTGCTAGCAGCTCCTTAGGGCAAACTTCAGGCGAGTGGACATCGAGATGTGACCTCTCCCATCTTTGCTGTCCTGTTCAAGTGCTGTGGCCTGTATTTAAACTGGTTGGTGAGCAGTGATGCAGCTCACAAACACAGCAAGTTCGAGTGATCGCTTCAAGGATCGTAGGGCAGCTGATAACTGCATCTGTATTTGTGAATTGAAAGCAAAAGCCAAATGTTTCAGAGGGAAAAAGAGACCCCACCACCAGATGAGAAACCAAAACCTGCCCAAGTACCACCGAGCCCCTCTGAATTCCCTGGAGATGGAAAAATCACCTGGGAATGCTTGCCAAGAATCCCCTGAGCTCTGTAATGAGCATTCTCCACATCTTCCTCACGCCTTTCCTCCAATGACGGCCATCCAGAGCCTCACAACACCCTGTGAGGTCGGTGAGGACCACATCCTGAGGGACACTGGAAGCTGTTTGCTGATGTGGCCACGGGAGGCAAAAGTCGGGCACAGACCCCAGCAGGCTGCCTGCTGCCTGCCTCACCCCACTGCCAGCCAGCTCTGTCCTCCCTGTGAGACCACAGCTTGCATCTCCCTCCAAAGACCAACTGAGAAACGAAAACCCAACAAAACCCCAACCACCCCCCAAAGCCTGGCGCCACGAGAGCCTCTCACACTGCGTTCCAACGAAACTCACCTCACCAACGCATCTGGTTTGCTGAGCTGGTTATTGGGAATACAGTTCTCCATTAAGTCCTTATGTGCACTGGGGCTCTTGCTCGGACACTTCTGCTTCTTCTCGTTCTTCGTGGCTGCTGAGGGGATGCTCCCGTTGGTCGCACTGTGGCTGCGTGGGGAGGAGTTCACAACCCCACTGACGTTTTTGTAATTTTTGGATGAGGCAGTGCATGAGTCCTCCTTCAAGAGGTTTTCTGTACTTCCCACGAGATCGTTGTTCAATCTTTTACTATTGATATGGTTTTCCATGTATTCAATTTCTTGTATTTTAGAGTCTACGGGTTGCAAAATGTTGTTATTTATTCCGAGATTGTGTTTCTTAGCATCCTTGTCCTTTTCTTTCCCTTTTTCTCTATATTCCAGCTCTGGCAACGTTGCGGATAATTTTTTATTGGCTGGAATGCCTCCATTGTGCTGCAAAAGTATCGAGGAATCCATCTCAGATAATCCTTTGGCTGCAATACCAAAATAAAGAAAAAAAATAAATTAAGTTTGTTAAAAATCAATCAATATTACGACACGGAGAAAAACGGTGATGTCTACAACCATCTCTTCTGCTGAAGGCAATCATTAAGAGTCTGCTTAGCAAAAACGAAACAAACCCAAACCCAAGAAGAAAAAAAAATGGGTGGCCAGCAGGGAGGGGGAGGTGATTGTGCCCCTCTGCTTGGATCTTGAGAGGCCCCATCTGCAGCGCTGCAGTCAGAGCTGGGTTCCTCAACATGAGAAAGACGTGGAGCTCTTGGAGGAGCCACTGAGATGATCAGAGGCTGGAGCACCTCTACGAGGAAAGGCTGGAGGAGCTGGGCTTGTTTAGCTCAGAGAAGAGAAGGCTCCGGGGAGACTCCATTGTAGCCTTCCAGTACTTGAAGGGAACATATAAACAGGAGGGAGAACAGCTGTTTGTGAGGGTGGATGGTGATGGGAGAAGGGGGAATGGTTTTAAACTGAGACAGGGGAGGTTCAGGTTGGATATGAGGAGGAAGTTTTTCACCCAGAGGGTGGTGAGGCACTGGCACAGGTTGCCCAAGGAGGCTGTGGATCCCCATCCCTGCAGGCATTCAAGGCCAGGCTGGATGTGGCTCTGGGCAGCCTGGGCTGCTGGTTGGCGACCTGCACACAGCAGGGCTTGGAGCTGGGTGAGCGCTGTGCTCCTTTGCAGCCCAGGCCATTCTAGGGTCAGACCAAACCAAACCAAAGGTTTCTTTCAGCCTCCTCTGGGATCACAAGGGATGAAAGCAGCAGGACCTTGAGGCACTGGTGGCACACAGAGCAGGAGGAGCAGCTCACCTTCCTCTGCCTCCCTCTCCTGCCGCTGCAGCATCTGCTGCTCCGGGGGCAGCGCTTGCTGCAGGAGCTGCATGTAGAACTCGTTCTCCTTCTGCACCTCTTTTTGTTTTCTTAAACGCATTTTGTAGCTGACGTAGCTTTTAAAGCCAAAGCCCAAACTGACGACAGGGTAACCAATGCTATGGGGGGGAAAAGAAAAGAGCAACTTTATTATTCCAAATGTAAATGAATGAAGTGCAGAGCTGTGAGCACATCTGAATTACAATTTTTCACACAGTGATCCACAGAACTTTTGTGCTGCGCTACGATAAGAATGGAGAGAGTTTGTTACCAAGCTACAGCTCGTTACAGACAGACTAATTGCAATATAAATGACTACAACGATGCAATTGCATGGTGCATGGCAGTGCCAGCTGCTGGACAAGCACAGGGTGCAACCATGCATCCCTCCAGGAGGTAGCAGCCAACTGCAATCTAGTTTTGGTCCTGAGGGGCCGTGCAAACACCTGCATATAAAAGTACATTGTCTTTGGCAAGCATGGTAACAAAGCACCACAAATCTGCATTTTGAACACAGAAGGTGTTCCTACACTGGGGAAAACTCCCATCTAAATGACTGCATGAACCATGGAAGTCTTCCCACTCTGCTCAGTAACAGCACTGTGCAATCTGCATTTCTAAGTACGCGTCCAGAATGCAAGAACCATTTGCATATGCATCTGCCAGTGCTCCTTTTGTGATGCTGAGCAAAGCCAGCTGTAGCTCCAGTTTGAAAACCCTGATGACAAGCTGAGATGTCTGCATCTAATTCAGCAATAGAAAGACTTTTCTTCACAGCTCCTGAACTGTTTCTGTAACCTGAGCAGAATTCAGTTCGTGTTTAAGGGGTTTATTTGCACAGCGTGGACAACAGAAATGAAAATGACAGAGGCCAAATGAATGAGGGCTGTCCCATGGAGAAATGGACCAAATACTCTGGGAACCAAAGAGGACACACATTATCCCAGCAAAGCCTTGTGATACACTACAAACTTGTGGTAGAGAAGTGCACCTCTGGACGAGAAGCAGAGAAGCATTCTTCATTAGAGAAAATAGTCTTAATGGAATGCATGAATCATGAATGCAAATCTTGCTGTGACACTTTTGCCTTCCACTCGTTTGAAGGTACAGGATTTGTAAATGGATGACAACAACTCCCACAAATATCACAAATACCTCCAGGACCACCACACTTGGTCAGGGTGTAACACAACATTATGGACAGAATGCTTAAGGACAGCTGTGAGAGGGAGAATCAAACGGCCAAACCCTGAAGCAACATCCAAAGCCCCGGGTATCGACCCCTCTGGTTTAATAAGAAGTGCTTAATAAGAAATGTTAATGAGCAAAGGGGACTTACCAGTGTGCTGCGAAGGGACGACAAAGGTCCACGTGGAAGTTCTTTAAATCTTTAAATCTAATTGCTGCTTCGATATAAACAAAAAGTATCCACAGTGATACTGTTGGTAGACACACACCCCTCTCTATGGAGGGGAGAGAGGGAAGGAGAGACAGGGGAAAAGAGAGAGAGAAACACCTCAGTACCATACGACAAGCAGCAGACATTCAAAAGCCATTTTTAAAGGTTTCCAAAAGACAGCGGGCAATTTTCAGACATTTATAAACGGAACTGGAAGAGCTTGGGAGTTTTTTTGCTTAATAAAAGTATCTGGGATGTCTTTAAGGTGGTTCTGAACGCCTGCCTCCTTATCTTGTTTGATTGCTGTTACAAGGCGGAAACCAGCAGAGGTGGAGCAAACTGCACAGCGCCGTATTTAGACCAGGAATGCGAGTGGAAGGAGCTGCAGAAGATGAGCTCATGTTACAGCTGCCAACCCCGCAGCCAGAACTGCTTCCCCACCCCGAGTTCGGGATCTGCCAGGCTCAGCACTGAGCAGATGGGCCCCAGGAGCCGCTTGTGGCGGAGGAACGGAGGGCACAGCACGGATCCTTCCCTGCAGCAGCCAAGCAAAGCTCAGCTCAGCTCAGCTCTCAACCCTCTTGCTCAATGGAAGCTGCTGACTGCGTTGCTGCTGCTGTAGAATCCCACAACTCAATCGCAGCTCCGTGCCCCAAACCTCATCAGGTTTTTGGCTACGCGCCGACGTCGACGTCTTGTGTGCTTATTTGGAAGCAGGTCTCCAGTTTGGAGCTGTGGGTGCTATTTTGAGGCCCTGATGTGATTTGCTTTGCTCTGTTTACTATGCTCTCTACTTTTGGTCTCTCTTGAACTGTTTCCTTCCACGCAAATTGGAAAGCTATGGTAAAATCCCTCTGCTACAAGGGATGTTCTGGGAGGTAATGCACTACCTAAAAAGATCAGCACTTTCTCAAAAAAAAAAAAAAAGAAAAAGAAAAAGAAAATTCCCATCAACTTAAATAAGCATGAAAGAAAGATTAATTCCTAAGGCTGCAGGGAAGCAGAGCTAAACAGCTGAAGTTCAAGCTGAGTCCATCAGATGCTGCCTTTGCTCTGAGAACAGCTTGAGAGAACGCTTCGACATCTTAACACAACCCTAAAAATAAACCCAGGTTTGGGGTTTTTTTTTAACCTATTTTATATTGGGCAGCAACTGGTTCAGAGTCTTTTCCATGAACTCCCACGCTGTCATTATTCCCCATGACTAACTTGTCAGGGAGATGACTGCTTTCACCAGCAGGCTGAGAAGCAATCCGTGCTATCCTGCAAGCTCCCATCATCTCACTGCAGGACTAACACAGGAACATTACCAAAGTCCCAAACACCAATGTCCTGGGGGACCAAAAGCTGCCTTTAAGCAAAGCAAGGTGTCTTCCTGAATTAAATATATGGGGCTATATGGCGATATCCCAATTAAACAGCACATTAATTGAGCAGTGGGAAGGGTATCGTATTGTTTCAGAGCTCTTGCATTTGCTCAGTACCTGTTGAGCTGTGCAGGAGTGCTCTGAAGTCAGGAACTCCTGCTCACAGACCTTCAGTTCCAGCAGTTAATCATTAAGTGAAGATTAACCACAAGATGTACAAAGAGAGATGATATCGGGCGCACACAAGGATACCAAGGGCAACAGAAAGAACATTTCTTACCAGTGTAAAAAGTGCCTTAAAGCAAATCTGACAAATAGGAGTTCTGCATGTGATCAAGAATTAATTAAGATATGTATTCAAATCAGTGTGTTTTAGTTAAAGAACAACGACCTACCTGTGTGCCAGACATACTGTACCCACACGTACGTGCTGGCAGCAAAGAACAGCCATTGTATTGGTATGAAGAGCAGACATATTATATTTGATGTGAATGCTACGCACACAAAAAATACTGAAAAAGCCTGAAAAGAAAGGAGGGAAAGAAGAGTGTTTCAGATTATTCAGCAAACGTCACCAGTGAGTCCAGCACAGAAACGTGAGCGTGACTTTGTAACCAGGGCAAAGAAAATGCTGCACCGTTTGGGCTGGGAGAGATCACTAAGATCACCCAGCCCAAGCAAACAGAGCAGCCTGGCTGATGGCAGGACAGATCTGTTCATGAGCCAATGTACAGCCTGAGGATATCTGTGCCCCAGCCACCCCTCCTGCAAGTCCCCAAGCTGCTGCATTTACGCCTTGTTTTGTTTGAAGATGGCTGACACACAGTGCTGATGCAGTGCCATCATTAAGATTGGACTACAAATAAAAACCAGCAGCGTCACTGAACTCTCCCCAGGTGGTAAATGTTTAAACAGGCGAGGGCTTAAAGGAAGCTCTGATGGAGGGGGATCTAAACAAAACCCCTTATCTCAGGAATTCAAACGCTATCTGCCTGCAGGGAACTATTTGACAGCCATGTGTTCCGCTTCCACTTGCCACAGATTAAAGAGGCAACGTGAGAAGGAAGAGACCTGAGCACAAGTCACCTCGCCACCTGGCAGCTCCTTTTGTGGAAGTGAGCATCAGGGCCACGAAATAAACTGTGGAGCGTGGAAATTACCCTGCTGCCTCACAGGGCTTCCCCACAGGGGGCCAGCAGCTCCGTGCTGTACTCACCAAGCCCTGGTATCTGAAGGAATCGTAAACACTCCTGATGAAGAGCCAGAAGGGCCACAGATACTCAAACCTGAACTCCAGGACAAAGTCTGCTAGCAGTACCAGTGCCCACACCACCAGGAACTTCAGGTACAGGAAAGTACTGCAAAGGAAAAAGAAAAGTGATCTCAGTCAGCGTTTCCAATACAAAGACTGATTAAAAAAAAAGCAAACGATGGTACAAACTTCAGAACTTCTTGCTTTTAATTAATTAAAAGGTCAGGAATAAAAACTGTCGGTAACTGCAATACAGGAGAGAAGATTTCATACAAAATAATTAGACCACGGGTCGCCCTCCATTAAAATCAAGCCTTGTGTGACACAGCTGACTTACGTTCAGCTGCATTTATTGTTCCAGCAGCAATGAAGGCGTGCTGCTCTGCCCAGATGCTCGGCCTCAAGCTCCCCTTTGCTCTGCAATGGATTTGTACAAAGCAAAGCCTGGCAAACAGAGACGCTGCCACAGCTGCTGTGCTCCTCTCCTGCTCTGCTCTCCCCCATCCTCGGGGCTGAGATGTTTCTGCCTCCCCCTCCTCACACCGCAGATGTTCTCTTATTGTCTGCTGAGCACGGAACCCCATGGCCAAGACCTAAAGGTGCATCTGAAGCCTTCAACTGCAGCCACTGGGAAGGGTGTTTCGATGCCAGAGCTGCCAAAGGGGTGCATTTAAACATATCTACGTTCAAATTCATACATAGGGAAAAAAAACACAACAACAACAACAAAGCAAAACACAAAAAGGGTGCATTTGCAGCGCGCTGCAGCTGGCAGGGACCCTCGGGAGGAAGGCACACAGATCCCGACCACAAAGGCACGCTGCCACCCCCCAAATGAGATTATGAGAATAAAACCAAGGCCCAAAGGCGGCAGCAGCCCCCCCCCCTCCCCCCGCTTTGTATCAGCCCTTCCCGGCGCTGCTTCTCCCTCTGGTGCCTCTATTGTCCCTCTGTGCCACGCGCTGATGTGCAGCCCAGAGCACAGCGTTGCTCTGTGACCCCACACCTGCAGTTCTGACACCCGCTGATGCCTAAAATCCGGGCAATCAGTTTTCTGACCCACGTGCAAAATGCTGGAGGAGGAGGATTCCTCTTTGGGGAGCAGCTTTACACCGAAAGAGGGGAACTGAGGTCAGATGTGAGCAGGAGCTGCTTTACTCAGAGGTCACACAGCAACAAAATGGAATGGAGCTGTGGTGGGAAGGGCCCTCCTCTGCTGTGCCACCAGCGGGACTCGATGGAGAGCACACAACAGAGTCAGCAGCAGAAGAGTGGGGTGTGAAATAGGTCAAGGATGAGGAGCGGGAGCCCAGCAGCAACAAGTCAACTTCAATTGCTTCGACAACAACAAGCTGCCACGAACACCTCAACGAACAGCCCAAGTCCTAAGGATGTGCAGCGCCAAAGACAGAAGATGCTAACTGCAAAACGATGGCAACAGCTGAAAAGGCATAAAGCAAAGTTCTGAATGTAAACTGTGGAGACCTTCTGAGCCCCACTCACCAAGCCTTGGGTGGCTTTGGAGACCTGCACTGTTATAAGGATCACAAGGCTTTTTGCACAGGTAACACCTGCAGGGAGCTCAATTCATTGTGCTTTGCACGTAATATCAGCTTGGGATTCTGCAGGACAGGAAACGATGGCACCCAAAATGCAAAAAGCAGCTTCAGGGATGGGGAGAGCAGGTGCTGCATGTTTGCTGGGGAAGGTTGGCTGCATGAAGGGCAGCTGCTCCCAAACTCTTCAGCACTGCAACTCGCAGCCGCGTTCACCCCTCTGTGAGCGCACTGAAGGACTGGCACAAGGGTGGGAAGATTGGTCTTCAATTAAAAAGCAAACACAAATCCTGCAAAGATTCAAGTGTGCTCATCAAGCTGTTTGCTCAGCCTAGCTGCTCTGTTTGTATCACTGCGGTGCTGCCTCCTGATAACTGTATTTACTGGGTTTGTGTAAGCTGATGGCAGCAATTAAGATAAGTTGAGTAAATAGCTACAGTAACCAGAGTAATTTTAATGATTTGGAATTCTATCGTTATAGAGACGCTTCCTGTATGTAAATCATGGGCAGAAAGTGAGGAAAAAAAAGCAAAACAGAAGAAAAAAGAATAAACAAGGAATAAAGAAATCCAGGAGGGAAATGCCCCCGGCCCCATTTCCAGCCTGCAGACCAGCTCCTCTTCCTGCGGAACAACACCTCAAAGCCACCCCGTACTTCTGCTCATCAAAACCCCACATGTAACAAAGGCTGAAAATCCCATTTCTGATACAAAACATTCCAGGAGAAGCTCCTGCAAGAGCCTGGCATCTCCAACAGCTCCCCACGCAGCAGCTCTGCATGCTGCCCCAACCACACTCACTCTGTGCTGCTCCACACCTTTCCCAGCTCTCCCTTTTCTCTCCCCCTCCCCACCCTGTGCCATGGGCAGCACGCGATCCCCACTGCTGACACTCAAACTGTTCCACTAAGACAAATCACCCCGCATAACAACTTCCAAGCAGTCGCCGCAACGACCCGAGCGCTGCTTTCTCAACGCCAAAAACAAGATGCTCCCTTCTCCCGAGCAGGGATCCACGAGGAGCAGAGCAGCAAATCCCAACACCTGTCACAGCCACAGCCGCCCATCCTCCTGCACAGCAAACACCTGCAGCGCGCAAGGTTTCCACTCAGAGCACAGCCAAACCTCTGCCGGGCTGGAAGCAGAAACGGGACAACTTCCACAAGTCGGTTTGTACAGACGTTAGACCTCCGGCAAGGTTGGAGAAGGGCCATGCAGAGCACGCAGCCCAACCACTGCCCTGTGACCGCTCTGACCGCGTCCCTCAGTTCCAAACCCGCTCCTTTCCAACCCCCCCACTGCCGGTGACCCCCCCCCCCACCAGCCCTACCGGCTCACCGCCGCTCCTTCCGAGCGCTGATTTCCCCCCGTACATCACCGCACCGCCGTTACCTGCGCTCAGCCGGACCCCCCCCCCACCGCGCCCTCCTTTCCGAGCCCCGCCTCGCCTCACCTCGCCCGCCGGCTCTCCCCGCTCCCCACGTGCGGTCCGGCTGAGGGGCGGCGGTCGCCATGTCGCTCGGCCCGCTGTCAGGGCGGGGGCGGGGCGCGGCCGGGCCGGGGAGCCGCGGAGCTCCCGGCGTTACCCCCCCCCCTACTCCTCCTTTCCCTCCCCTCCCCCGGCCGTTCGCTACCTGCCGTAGATGCCCTCGGCGATGCGGTTCCGCTTGAGCGGCCGCCGCAGCTTGCTGCAGTCCGCGCTCCGCCGCTTCATCCTCCCGCCGCCTCCCGGCCCCGCGCCGCCCCGCTCACGGCAGCACCATGCGGCCCTCGGGTTCCTCGCGCTGCGCGGCTGCCGTCGTTTTTCTTTTTGGTTTTTTTTTTTCTGTCTTTTTTTTTTAATTCTCCCCCCTCCTCTTTTTCTTTTTTTTCTTTTTTTTTTTTTTTTTTTTTTTTTTTAATAACCCCGGGAAACAAAGAAATAAAAATAATTCCTGGTCGGTCCCTCCCCGCCGCGTCCCCCCGCGCAGCCGCCGCGCAACGACCTGCCCTCCCCGACGCTGTCCAATCGAACGGTGCTGACGCAAGAATGACGGCTCTCTCGACCAATTGACGGCGGAAAAAGGCAGACGAACGGCCAAGAAGGCCTATGAGAATGCTGTACGGTTGGTCCCGCCCCGCGTCATCGAACGGTCTGCCCACGCGCTTGATTGACGGCCACGAGAGCCCATCGTAGAACAGGGATTGTGAATTGACGGCTCTTCAACCAATCGCTAAGCAGTTCTTGCTCTCCTCCCGCCTACTGTCCGTCTGCGATGGTTCCCGTCCCGTGCTGTGATTGACAGCAAGGCTGCCCAATGGGAGAGAGGAGGAAAACTCAAAGGACAGCTCAGCTATCCATTCGGAAGCGGAAAAAGGAGGGCTTAATTTCCTCTGTCACCGTAACTCTGAAGGGCCGCCCCTCATACTTGATTGACAACCTCGCTGACAAATCACTATCGTAATCCTTGGGGTGCGCTGTTCTTCCGCAACAACGCAGCCTTGTCCCGACGCCTCGCAGGATTTCGGGAAGAGAAGGGAGAAAAAAAAAACAACGAAAAGCAAACAGCGGAGCGACTGCAGCAAAGAAACACATTCAGGGCAGTGGCAGGAGAGCGGCCCAATGGCGGGGCAGGAAGGGGCGGGGCAAAGCGGCCGTCCTGTCTCCGATCGGTCCAAAGACGGACGGTGTTTGGAGATGGACCAATCAGAGCCCAGGAAAGCTGCTAGCTTTCGGCCTATGGGAAACCCGTCCCTAAGGCAGGGCCTGTGGGTGGGTGGGGGCGCTCAGCCAATGGGAAGCAGAGGTGGAGCGGAACTTCCTTTGTCTCCGCCCCTTCCGGTTAGGCCTGCCTTGTCACCGGCAGCCCCGCCCGCAGTTCGTGCTGTAGTCGCGCGGGGCTGCGTGGCAAAGCGGAGTGCGAGCGGGGCTTCGGACCGCGCCTGGCTTCTTCCCCTCTGCATGGGCCGCGTGCTGGCCCTAAGCGTTCGCACTGTGATGGATGGGCCCGGGCTGAGGAGCGCGGCCCTGCTGTGGCGTTAAAGCCTGTTCGGTTCATGGGGGGATTTGAGGCAAAAAGCCCAGAATCAGCATTTACAGCGGGACTGGAGGATCCCGGGGGTGTCCTGTGCAAAAAGGCACGGGCGACATTACAGCCTTCGGCACGCGTTCCGTCAGAGTGTTCGTGCTGCCAGGAGACTTGGTCACAAATGTCAAAAAAGAAAGAAAGGGAAAAAAAAAAGGGTGATTTTGCGTATTTAACTCATGCAGAATGGTGGCTGTAGTTCTGAATCCTCAGTGTGGTTCCCAGGTGGTTGTACTGCAGATGGGAGATGGAGCACAGGCAGTCACTGTGTCCTCCAGCTCTGTTTGCACCTTATAGGTGTTCCAAAGCAGCTCAGCTGACGTTGAGCAACATCTGAGTTTCCCAACACGGTCATCAAATCCCCCCAAAAAGGAGCTGGAAGCAGATCTTCCACGGGACATAACAGCTTCTGCCATGTAGCCCTGCTTGTGTGCCCCAAATGTTCGCTTTGGTGGCTGCTTTTTTGAAGAAAAAACATGTGCCAACCCAAAGGCTGAGAACCCACAAGTTGGGTGCCTCATAGCCACGGTGTGGCAACGGAAGGTGATGCGTTTCTGAATGCAGGTCAGGTCTGAAGCGATCAGGTTGGTTCTCAGTTAAAAGGCTGCAGTGTGTCTGGGGTTACTCAGCGGGATGCAGGTGTTGTGTTGGAGCCTAACGCAGCTGAAAACACAACAGGAATCTCAGCTGGGCATTTCCTGAGGTAGTGGTGCAGGGGCTCGGGTCTGGATTACAGTCTGGATTACAAGCAATATGAAGGAATAATGATATTGCGTGAGCTTCAGCATCCTACTGCTGTGAGTCTGCATGTCTGCATGCTTTTCTTGCCGTTCAGCTGATACGTGAGGAGCCAAGCAGCTGGAGCACTGTGGGGATGGCATCCTGCAGAATTACATCAAGTGTTTGGTATGGTTCTGTTTGTGGGTACTTCTGAGTTTAGTCCATGTCAGCTAAGCTTGGGCTGCTGACGTGCACCAGATAAGGAATGTTCGTTGCCGATGCCTCTCAGGTTTTTTATCTCTCTTTTATTCCCCCTCCCCCTCCTTAACTGTTGGTTTGAGGTGACACAGACATTGTTTATAGAAGACAGTATAAAGGTGTTTGTGCCTAAGTATCATCTGGTGCACAATGTCTTCTACTTACCTCAGCTTCCGATGCAGCGTGCCGTGGCTGATCCTTTCTCTGGAAGCTGTCTTCATCGTCCTCATATATTTTCTGTTCTCAGACCAGTATGCATTACTTTACTACACAGGTAAGACTGCTCACCTTGCCGTGAAAGGAAGGATTTTTATTTTGCATTGCAGTAGAGTTGGGATGGATGGTTTTGTGTACTGGTGAGTGAGAAGAAGAACGTTTGTGCTGCCCTTCTGCTGCACTGCTTGTATTCTTCGTCATTATTTATGTGAAAGCAAAGGCAGTCAACAAAGTCATACGTGATACAAATTGCATTGCTCATCTGTTTTCTGCTGTCTCCACGTGTATAAGTGGAAACTTCTGAGGATAGGCAGCGCTCTGAGTGCAGAACTCTGGTGAGGTCTCAGCACATGAAACAACTGTAAAACCAATTTTGAGTACGGTATCGTCTTTCTGTTTCCTTATGGAAGAGAGAGCAAGCTCTGGGTTTCTTTAAAACTAGTTCATAATGGTGCCCAGTGTTTAATAGAAAGATTTCTTAGTTAATTGTCATTTTTTAAAACCAGTCTGCTGGAATCACTTCACTGCCCTTCTGCTCTTTTCTGCCACGCAGATTTGCAGGATGTCAGCCACATGCTCATTTTTGGATTTGGCTTTTTCCTGACGTTTTTGAAACGATACGGGTTTAGCAGCGTGGGATTCAACCTCCTGATCATCGTGCTTGGTGTCCAGTGCTCCATTCTGATGGAAAATGTATCAGTTTTCCCAACAGAAAGAACAGTGGAAGATGTGTTCAGGTAATTAGTTCTTGTTAGAATTGGAATCACTGGAGCTTCTGATGGCTTTTATTCCGGTGTAATGCCTGGCTGCAGTGAATCAGCATGGTCATTGCAGACTTTTTGGAGGGTTAAGTGCATTTTGCTGTCAGTTGTTCTTTCTTCTTTGCCTGAATATGGTCCTGACATGGAATTGTATTTTGTTTTCTTCTTTTCTTTCCTTCCTTTCATTACAGAATAACGGGAGCTGCTATGAGCGTGGTTGCTGTGGTCATCTCCATTGGAGCTGTTCTTGGGAAGATCAATCCCATGCAATCCATCGTGATGACAGTTGTGGAGATAATAGTTTTCCGTATGAGCAGATGGATCAACATGCACGTCCTGAAGGTACAGCAGTATCATTTCCAGAAACAGGAGGGAAAGTTTCACAGAGCCTTTGGAAACATTGCTGTTTCCACTGACTGATACACGAGCACACTGTGCACAGCAGAGGCAGAGCTGCGTTTAACACACAGTGTAAATGTGCTCCGAGCTCTTTGTGGATGAACTGTGTGGTTATGAGCTACAGTGAGCTCAGATAAATTAACGTGGCATTAAAAACCAACGCTTAAGTTATAAACCAAGTGACTGTTTTGACAAATTCTTCACAGGGAGGTTGCATGAGTGAACCATATCAGCATCTGTGTCAAAGTTTCCTGTGGTACATGATTGGTTACAAATTTAATTGCTCTACTGATGCAGGTTTCATACCATGTATGCATGATGCACGTTCACCTGTTTGGGGCCTACTTTGGTCTGGCTGTCTCCTCACGTTTCCCTGAGCCATCACCGAGGGCTGAGAAGAATGCAAGTACTCCAAAATCGGATTTACTGTCAATGTTGGGTGAGGCATTTGGTTTAATGTTTCAGCTGGGAGAAGAGATTGCAGTGAGAGCAGGAGGAAGGCATAAGTGCAGGTTCACTGCTGCCCTCTCTCTATTAATTCCTCTCTCTTTGGGGCTTGTGTGGACGTTTTGGTCAGGGATCCATGCGCTGAGGTTATGACTTGTATTTCAGTAGTGCTTCGAGTCCCTATCTGGGGCTGAAATGCTGTTTGCTACATCAAGGTGCTGCACAGTGATATGGAAATGCAGTCCCTGCCTAATCCTGTGAGTGGTAAGATAAAAACCTGCTGAAAGGTGGGGAACAGGATACAGGCAGGCCCGTGATCTGCTGTCCGTATGACACTGCAGTGCTGTGTGCAGTACCACGTTTCTGGGGAAGATGTTGGGACAGCAGCCAGCTCTCAGGCTGTCTGTACTGCAGAGGACAGGAATTACTCTTTGGTCACAATGAGGAAGTTGAAATGAATGCAGAAATGTGGGTTGGAAGCATCCAGAGACAGCCTATGGTAGATATACCGTGTTTGAGAGCAGGTAATAACAATTGCTTGTCTTTGTCTCCAAGGCACTCTCTTTCTGTGGGTGTTCTGGCCAAGCTTCAATTCTGTACTGGCTTCAGAAAGGAATAAATTGATCTTTAACACCTACTTAGCACTCGCAGTGAGTGCTGTAACTGCCTTTGCGTTGTCTGGTCTGATCACAAAGGATGGAAAATTCAGGATGGTAAGACACAAATCACGGTATGGAAAAACTTGTTGTTACTCTCAGTAATACGTTGCAGGGTAAAATAGCTATTCAATAAAAGCAAATCTGAGTTTTCAGCGTGGCAGTCATCATTAGGCTGCCAAGCAGAAGAAACTGTAAGTTAGAAATGGTGTTCTCTGATGGTAGCTTACAGTATGCAGAAGCCCACATCCCCTAATGTGCTGTTACACAACAATGACTGAATTTTCTCTGTGCTACTTTGTTTTACAGACTCACATCCACAGTGCAGCACTGGCTGGTGGGGTTGCTATTGGTTATGCAGCAGACATTATCGAGTATCCCTGGATTGCAATGATTTTGGGTCTCCTTGCTGGTGTGATAAGCATGCTAGGATCTTTCTGTTTACAGGTAACACTCAAAGCCTGAAATTCCTTTTTGTAGAAGTTCTGTAAACTTATTTTCCAGTGTGACATACCTCAAGGTAAACCTCTTTTTTGAGAAGATTAAACCTGAAGTCTTGACCAAGGTGTGGGATTGCAAGTTAAGAGTCCAAAGTTAATTTCCTAACTCTAAATAGACAGTGTCCAGTTATCAGCTTGTGTTCTTGTGTATCACTTCATGTTTTCCCTCTTCCCAGAGTTGCTTGAACCCTACTCTCAAGATTCATGATGCATCTGGGGTTCATTTCACGTTTGGTTTGCCTGCTGTGTTTGGAGCCCTTGCCCGAGTTCTTTTCTGTGTGCTGGAAATCCAGACTAAATCACCAAGGTACATAAATGTTTGCCCTTAGGTGTAATAAGTTTATCTGATCATTACTGGAGGGTGCCCTGAGTGGAATTCTCATAAATACAGAAGGCTTGCAAGTCTTCACAGATAAATCATGTTAGGTTTCAGTCCTAAATTTGGTCCTTTATCTTCAGAGCAGTGTGCAGAGGAGATGAAGGCTGGGAAAATGCCTCCTTGCCAGGTGTTTTGGGAAAGCTTTGCATACTGTTACAGCAAGGGAGGGAAAAAAAGATGAATTTTATCCCAAAGTCTTTAACATACAGGCAAGGGCTAACACCAGTCTGGACCCCCAATTGGAAATATGCTTGGGGAAACATCACACAAAGGGCTCACTGAAGGGTGGTTCTCCATAGGATTTCATGGATCAAATCAAGCCCACGTTGTATCACAGAAGTTCTCTGGTTCTCTCAGCTTACACAGGAATGAATCACAGTGCAACAGAACTTGGTTGTAGGCTTCTGCTCAGCTCTCTTAAAGCATCCAACTGCAGCTGCATAAAGGGTTGAAAATGGTGATTGTGATGTGAGGTTTTGACAGGAGGTCTGTGCACAGGGACCACTTGGGGCAGACACATCCACAGGCTGAACGTTAGAGCCAGCAGCTGTCAAAGGGGAAACACTTGTTTTGCTTTCAGCATTGGCCACGAGGTCGCAATGAGCATCGGTGCCTTCTGCTTCACCATCAGTGCTGCCCTGATAACGGGTCTGATTACAGGTAAGCAGGAAAACCACGTTTCAGTAACATCTTCCACATTTTCCTTGGGGGCAGGGGCTGTGTCTTCCCATTGCAGCTGTTGTGTGTCAGTGTCCCTTGCAAAAAGACACCGGTGTAACTGAGGTGCTAACGTGTGCTGCTGTGGATAGGGATTTATGTAGGAGAAACAGCTGGAAGCATGAGCACCCAGAACTCTTCCTGGATAGGCTCTGAAGAAGAGATGTAGTCAACATAACCTACCTGCAACATTTTTTCATTGGTGAAATGTATTTTGCAGATGTTTACCAGCTGCCTTCAGATTACAGACATGAGATGTATGAGGATGAAAGTACATTTATGTTTTGATGTTGTCTTGGTGACAGAAAAATGCTACCTGGAGCTTCTCATTTTTTAGGCCAGTTGCTGCAAATCTGCAGACTTCCACTCACGTCAGCAGCTTGCAGGAGGCAGACCCAGCTCCTTTGGTTGCTGGGGTTTGGGATCATCAAGGCTCACGTGCTCCTCACATGACACACTGTAGGTTTTATGGCAGCTGCAGTTGTTCTAAAGCTGCTAATTCTGGTTTGAGGTGAAAGCTGCTGTAAAATATACTCTGAAACGATCTTATAAAATGCTTTAATCGATTGCAATTTTGCATTAGCTCAAGGGTAGGTAAGAGCTAATGAGCTCTTTAAAAAACAATCAACTAAAACAATCATCCAGTGGTTCCACGTACTGAGAACCCAAAGTAACAGTGCTGCTAAGCCTATCTGCTTTCATGTGAGAAGTTAAAGACTTCCCATGTATCCTTAGAATCTGGGAGGCTGTTTAATGGGTTTTTACCTATAAGCTTCTCTGTACTTAAGGTCAACTTGAGCCACAGGGCTTTGCTGAAGTGTTCTGTCCTGATGTTGTGTTTTAGTCTGTGTTCCATTTGGATGTGTTACCAAGAAGTTACACAGCCTTCCTCTTTCCATGACACGTGTAGAGGTATATCCAATGTATGTGTTTTTACAACCAGGTTTAATCCTAAACCTCAAACTGCTGAAGCCCATCCCTGTCTCCAAGTATTTTGAAGACCAGATGTACTGGGAGGTAAGTTTCCTTTCAGTGTAAGGTTAACCACGTGGCAGTGCACACAGCAGCCATTTCAGGGTACATTTCAATGCCCCGTTTGTTCAGCTGTCTGAAGCCTGAGTGAAATAGAAATGTTCTTCAGATAGCATTGCTGGTGGTGGGCAGGTGGCTAAAGCTGTGATCTCTGTTGTGACACACAACATCTGTGCTCAGACATCCTGTGCTTCATAGATGGTCCCTTGGAATCATAGAATCATAGAATCACCAAGGTTGGAAATGACCTCAAAGCTCATCCAGTCCAACCGTTCACCTGTTCCCAACAGCTCCCACTGAACCACGTCCCTCAACACAACATCCAGCCTTTCCTTGAACACCCCCAGGTTCAGTGACTCCACCACCTCCCTGGGCATCCATTCCAGTGCCTGACCACCCTTTCTGAACAGTAATACTTCCCCATGTCCAGCCTGAATCTCCCCTGCCATAGCTTGAAACCATTCCCCCTGCTCCTATCACTGATGACACGAGAGCAGAGGCCGACCCCCAGCTCCCTCCAACCTCCCTTCAGGCAGTCATAGAGAGCAATGAGGTCTCCCCTGAGCCTCCTCTTCTCCAGGCTGAACATTCCCAGCTCCTTCAGCCTCTCCTCATCAGCCCTGTGTTCCAGACCCCTCACCAGCTTTGTTGCCCTCCTTTGAACACGTTCCAGGGCCTCAATATCTTTCTTGCAGTGAGGGGCCCAAAACTGGACACAGCACTCGAGGTGCGGCCTCACCAGTGCTGAATACAGGGGAACAATCACCTCTCTGCTCCTGCTTGCAGCGCTGTTTCTGATGCAAGCCAGGATGCCATTGGCCTTCTTGGCCACCTGTGCACACTGCTGGCTCCTGTTCAGCCCAGCATCCATCCATACCCCCAGGTCCATTTCCTCTGCGCCGTCCTCCAGCCACACCGCCCCAAGCCTGCAGCATCACCTGGGGTTGTTGTGGCCCAAGTGCAGGACCCGGCATTTGGCCTTGTTGAACCTCATCCCATCAATGGGATGTCAAAGAGCAGGATTTTTACCAGGCAGTTCTGTGGATGGAAGGTTCTTTCTATGAAAACTCCTGGCCTTCACTGGGCGTTGAGTGCATGAACACAGAGCTTGTGCACATTTAGGTGCTGAATGTGATCCTCTAAGAACCATGGAATATGGATTAAGGTTCTGCATCGCCTCCTCCATGCGTTGATTTGATGTTGATTGATAAAATGTTCTGATACAAGAATGTCTGTATTCACAGTTTCCTCATCTGGCTGTTGGATTTTGAATGGATGAACCTAAATGGAAAACTTGACCAAGATCTGTATTTGTCATTAGAGAAAATGAGTAGCTACGATGAAACAGCACTTCATTATTAGCACACTTACAAAAGCCTTCCCAATGGACACGTGAAGAATTTGCAACAAAACGTCCATTATTTCTGAACAATCAGCACATATATTCACAGATGGAGAATTACAACACGTTTTCTTTTCTGTTTTGATCGTTTTACCTTAAATATTTTTGTAGGATGTGTACAGAAAGCTGCTGTCGTGGCTTATCCATTAAAATGCTTGAAGCTTTTAAAGCTGTATTTAGTTCTGAAGTTTAAAAGTCCCAATCTGTGCAGCACGCATTTATTCTAGTGAAGTGCTGAAGTTCTTGTTTGTAAGTTCAATGAAGTTCTGCTGAAGGCTCTGTTTTGATGGCTGAGTCAGAACTCCACACTGTGCCAGGCTGAAATCGTGTCACCAGATAAATCTGCTTGTGGCTCAGCCAAGATTTGGAAGATCTGATGGCAAGAAATGATGAGCAGAACTTGGGTTTGTGCTGGGGGGTGGCCAGCCTGGAAGATCTGGAAACGATTCCTTAAACACTGCCAGCTAAAGGCCTTACCTTGATTTGAATGAATGGAAGCAGATATTGCTTGTAGAGTGCTCCTACCTGCAGGGCTCTGTGCACGAGGCACGGCCTGCTCAGTCAGGGGATGCAGTGCAGACGTGTTGGTAAATGCATGGTGCTCCTGAGCTTTTTCTTCATTTCAAAATAGTTGATGTTTTTTTCTTTAACTGCTTACATAATTAAAGAAGTGGAACCTTGGCTGTTTTTATTTACTCATCACACTTGCTTAAAAATGAAGGAATGAGGCAAACTGTAACACTGAAAACAAGAAGGGGAGTATTTGATGCTCGCTGCAATGTCTGCTGACATCTAATTTGTTCATTAGGGAATAAACAAAGCCGTTCTGCCGTTAAAGGAAGCTGAGACAGAGTTCCAAGTAACTTGTAGAGGAAGTGTCACTGTTTCTTATTTCACAAAACAGCCAGCCATCTACTTATTTATCAGCTGCATGCAGCTTTTTCCAGCTGACAGTTCATTCAGCACAGCTGCCTACACCTTTATGTGCCTCCTTATCACACATTTAGCACATCACTGCCCTGTAATCCAGGCTGAACTTGTGACCTTCAGTTCCTCACGTTCCAGCAACCCACTGAACATAAAGACACAAAGACTCCTTCTGTGCTTCTGCTGTCTTCCAGCAGGAGTGGTGGTAAGGAATAGTATTTCATTCCTCTGTTTCTCTCACATCTCTTTGCTCCCTGATTTCTTGAGCAAGTAACCAAGCTGTGCGTAGAGGATGGGGCAAAACAGCTCCTCTTGTATCTCAGAGTTCAAATGAATACAGATCAGAAATCTCTCTTGCAGGGCCTGTCCCTGGTTTACCTCCCAGCTGAGGAGTGTTCTTCCTTCCTTTTATTGTGGTTAGGAATTAAGTTTACAGCAGGCTTTGTGGATGAGCTCCTTACAGCCAGAACCAGGACAGAACTTGAACCTGTGCCTCTGCAGTGTCTGTGCAGCAGTGAGTTGTTCACTGCCCTCACCATCATTGTGTTAAACACTCAGGGAAAAACAGGGTCCAAGCAGCACAGCTTAATGCAGGAAAAAACACAAACCAGTCAGATTTGAAAGTGAAGAACTGTTTATATTGTCCAGATATAGGAAATACTTAATAAATATATGTTAAAAATTGGTTGTAAAGCAAGTAGGACTTGGGTTGTAAATATCGTAGAAAGTGTGAAATGGTTAAATGCATTAATCTTCCACTATTCTATTTTCTTATAGCAAACATCATACAAAAGTGACTTCCATTGCTACTTGTAGCAGTTTTACAGGTCAGAAACATTACAACATTGAAATCAATATAACTGTTTTCAGGGTTTTTTCCTTTTAAAAAAAAAAAAATACAACCAGGATTTGTGGTGCTGTGATTTCACTTCTCCACGTTTTACCTTTAGACACCATTGAAGGGCACCGTATACAAAATGGCTTTAGAAAATTTCCACAATACAGAGTTAAAAAAGTGACACGGCCAATGCGCTTCCATCAGCGTGGGCTCACTGCCACAGGTCCTCTGTGCGGCCAAATTTGAAGACCAGTCCTCTGTTTGAAACAAGAAAGGCACGTGAGCACCTCAGGGGGCAGATTAAACACCAAATCATGTTTTCAATACGTTATTTGTGGGAGCAAGTTGTGTATTTGTGAACCCACGGCCTGCTCCTGCAACAAAACCCATGCAGGCAGATCAGCGAGTGCCTCAGCTGCACTGTATTCACCCACATCTAGCTGCAAAGCAATAGAGCTGAAATACAACCCAGACTGCAGCAAGCTTTGGTTTTGATCATTCAAAACCAATTAGGTAAGAAATGAACAAAGGATGAGAAGCTTACCCAAAAAAGATGAATGCATTCTGGAAAAAAACAGCAATTCCTGGGTACACGACTGTTTTCTCTAAAGGCAAACAGAACAAAATGCTCCGTGAATTTTTCACAAGTCCTTTTCTCTTCAAAGAGACCCCATCTCACAACAGGGTCCAGCTGCTGCCTCAGAACAGATCTGCCCTCAGACAGGTTGTTCTTTCATAGAATTATGAGAGCACTCTGCATCTTTCGCATCCGTTTCATCCTCTGACAAGATGGTTCCCTCCCATCTGTTGCCCCCCCTGCAAAGTAATTTCAATGGCTTTTGTGCCTCCCCCTCACTTATTCAGCTTTCCAAAGAACTGAAGCAATAATCAAAGATGTCACTCAGATCTCAGCTCATGCAGGCTGTCGTTACCGTGTGGGATTGCACACCCAGTTTGCAGTGATGATGAGCCACAGAACGGAGCACTGGCATGAAATCATTGTGCCCAGGTGTCCCTGACAATCCCCTGTCACCTGAGTAATGCCAAGACTAAAGAACATAAATCAGAACCCAACCACTGTGCCCTAATGAGCATGAAATTCACTGCCAGGGCTGAGCAACAGCTTCATGTCTGCTGATGTGTCCCTGCCAAGAGGAATGCTGCAGTTTGTATGACTTTCTCAAGACTTGTCTTCATAAAATTACCACAGTGTAAAGGAAGGTGTGCAGTTCTACAAGCAGTTTGCTGGCTTAATGTATAGGCCTGGGGAACAACCTGCACAAAATGAGTCACCTTAATTCTGGAAAGAGGTGTTTGCTGAGAATTCTTCCTGTATAATGTAAGCAGTTCAATTATTTCAGTGCAGTCCCCTGTGTGACTCAGCTCTCTGTTTCTACTAAGGCTAACTGGAAGGTTTGTGCCCTACAAAACAGGCTGACATGAGCTTAAATAACAGAAACGGGATCTTAAAATTCCCCATATGTTAGAAAAAAGAAAAAAAAAACAGATAGGGAAGAACTAGACAGGGCCAGGCCACGCTTCATGTCATATTTTACCTTTAACGACGTATCCTCCAAACAGAATCCACATGGAAGCAATCAGAGAGCCAAAAGCCATCATAAAGCCAATGAAGAGCCAGATCCGAGCACCTTAAAAAAGACACACAGGAGGTTCTGTGCCCGTCCCTGGGTGAGACACCAGCAGCTTTCCAGGTGCTTCAGTTTCAGAGCACCTGACGTGACCCACTTATAAAGCAGTGCACAGCTGGTGCAGTATCACAGCTCTTCCAAGGGTTGCTGACTGCACACCTCTTACCTGTCTGTCCCAGGCAGCCCTCGCTGTAGCTGTCACCCCGCACTTGTCCGTTAGACACTGCGTTGATCCTGAATGTGACAAACAGGATGAAAAAGGGGAAAGATAAATAAAGCAAGAAGGAAAATGTTCATAGAACGGGAGGAGAAACTTCTCAGAAACTCATTTAGGCTGTACTGCATTTCTTAGATGTATTTTATTGCTCAGACTGTGGAACGATGCTAAAACTTCAATGCACTGCTCCACTTTTCTCCACTTTTAATGCTTTGATCTGTGTGCTACTCCATTGCTAATGGCTCCTCACCACAGACAGATGCAAGGCACGTGATCCTAGGCTGCATCGAATGAAGCATGACCAGCAGCTCGAGGGAGGAGTTCTCCCCTTCTGCTCTGCTCTCACTACACCACATGCAGTGCTGCATTCAGCTCTGGGGCCCCCATCATAAGAAAGGAAGGAACCCTCTTTCACTGAGTGCAGGAATAGGATAAAGGGGAATGGTTTTAAGCTAAAGAGGAGATTTAAATGAGACGTTAGGAAGAAATGTTATCACTCAGTGGGCAACGAGGCCGAGCACTGCAGCCCAGAGCTGTGGGTGCACAGAGGCAGCTCCCAAGGCCAGACTGCACAGGGCTTTAGGCAGCCTGCTCAGAAGTGTCCCAGCTTATGGTGGGGGGTTGGACCTAGGTCATTGTTAGAACCCCTCCAACCTAAACCATTCTATATTAGCAAAACTCAGACCCTGGCTTGTTCTTTTCAGTTACCTCCTGATTTAAAGAGTACATTTAAAAAAAATTCTGAATTCCACCAGATTTCTAGGTGTGCACAGCTCTGATCAAGACGTTACACTCACATTAGGAATGCAATGGTGGCTATGACCCCACAGGCATGATATGAATGGTTGAAGTCTTCCATGGTAGGGTACTTTACAGCTGCATCTATGATTATCCACCAACCTGTAAAAAACTGTTAAAAGCGAGAGTACTGTAGTTTAAAGCACAGATAGAAAAGTTTTGACCAAAAAAAACATAGATTACAGCATGACTGCCTCTGCTGTCAGCTTAGTTAGGTACGAGCTAAGCACAAACCCCACGATTCAGCTGCTTCAAGAGATCACAGAATTGCAGGGCCTCGAAGGGACCGCTAGAGGTCATCGAGTCTGTTACACACAGGGCCACCAACCTCCACATTCAATAGCAGCCCAGGCTGCCCAGGGCCCCATCCAACCTGGCCTTGAACACCTCCAGGGATGGATGGGGCATCACAGCCTCTCTGGGCAGCTGTTCCAGCCCCTCACCGCTCTCATAGCACAGAACTTCCCCCTGACATCCAACCTCAATTTTCCCTCCCTCAACTTCAAGCCATTTCCCCTCATCCTGCTGTTATCTCCCCTTTCCAAGAGTTGATTCCCCTCCTGTTTTAGGCTCCCTTTAGGTACTGCAGGCTGCACTGAGGTCACCCCACAGCCTTTTTTTCTGCAGGCTGAACGAGCCCAGCTCCCTCAGCCTGTCTTCACTGGGGAGGTGCTCCAGCCCTTTGATCATCTTTGTGGCCTCCTCTGGACCCTCTCCAACAGCCCTTTCTTGCACTGGGGGTTCCAGACATGGACACCTCCCCAGGTGCAATATTCTTAAACCCCATCTAGTTTTTCTCTGCCCAGCTCTCCAGTCTGTCCAAGACTCCCTGAATGGCAGCACAGCCTTCAGGTGTGTCAGCCATTCCTCCCAGCCTCTTACCATCAGCACTATCCCCTCATTAAAGTCACTGATGAAGATGTTGATCAGACCCAGCACTGATCCCAGGGAGCACCTGAGGTCTGAGCTCTGCCAGAAAGTTCATAGAATCATAGAATTACCAAGGTTGGAGAAGACCCACAGGATCACCCAGTCCAATCATTCACCTATCACCAATAGCTCCCACTAAACCATATCCCTCAACACAACGTCCAAACGCTCCTTGAACACCTCCAGGTCGGTGACTCCACCACCTCCCTGGGCAGCTCATTCCACTCCTTCAGAGAAGTAGTATTTCCTAACATCCAGCCTGAATCTCCCCTCGTGCAGCTTGAAGCCATTCTCTCTCATCCTATCACTGTTACACGAGACCAGGCTGCCCATGGCCCCATCCAACCTGGTCCTGAACACCTCTAGATCCTTCAGCTGCTCCTCACAAGGCCTGAGCTCCAGACCCCTCACCAGCTTTGCTGCCCTTCTTTGAACATTGTCTTTCTTGCAGTGAGGAGCCCAAAACTGGACACAATACTCGAGGTGCAGCCTCACCAGAGTACAAGGGGACAATCACTTCCCTGCTCCTGCTGAGCACATTATTTCTAATGCAGGCCCAGATGCCATCGGCCTTCTCAGGCACACTGCCAGCTCACATCCAGCCGAGCATCAATCAACACCCACAGCTCCACTTCCTCTATGCAGCTGCTCTACCCCAAGCCTGCAGCATTGCCTGGGGTTGTTGTGGCCAAAGCGCAGGACCCAGCATCTAAACATGTTGAACCTCATCCCGCTGGCTTCAGCCCAGCCATCCAGCCTGTCCAGATCCCTCTGACAGTTCTCTGTAAGTTCTCAGCCCATCTCCATTCATCCACCCCACACTCCCCAAGGCCTGCAGTAGGGACGGCAGCACCAACGCCTTGCTGACACCCGGAGGTTTCTCAGCAGCCAGCCCAGCGCAGCGGAAGGCTATGGGGTGGACTGTGGTCCCTGTGCCCCATAACCGTGTGACGGGCAGCCTTCCTTTCCATGCCCAGCACTCTGCCGTGGGGCTCGGCGCTAAAAGCCGCACACACCAGCACTCCGGCGGCGATGGATGCGATGGTGTTCCGCTTCTCCCCCCAGTCCACGCACTCCGAGCACCTCAGGCTCTCCAGGAAGCCGGACATCTTCCAACGCTCTGAGGAACGCAAGAAAACATCGCATTTCCGTCACTGGAAAAATCCACCACAGCTTTGATAGCCGCACCTCAACGCCCTCAAGCGGAGAACGGCCCGGACCCACAGCCCGGCCGGCGCCACGGAAGGCGCGGAGCCGCCGCTCACCTCAGACCTGCCGCCGCTCACCTCACGGCTGCCGCCGCCCGACGATCCGCCGACGCGCTCAGTGCGCAGGCGCGGCGCTCAGCTGCTGCTCCCTGCCGACAGTGCGCAGGCGCGTAGCGTGCGGGAGATCGTCAAACGGGGACTTCTGCGCATGCGCCGCAGTATAAGGAGGGAGGGGGAGAAGCGGGCGATCGCGCGCAGTGCGCATGTGCAAATAGTCGGCGCCCTGCCCGCGCATGCGCAGTTCTGTCCGTTACGTAAGCAGGGAGTGACGTTCTGGAAGGTTCGCGGCCGGTCTCAGTCGGCGCTCCGTTCGCTGTTGGGGCGGCCGCATTTGTGTGGAGCTCCGGAGGTTCGGGTCGCGGCGCGTTCTCCGAGCTCGGCCGTTCGCTATGGGCGTGACTCACGAAGCGGGGCTGTCACCTCGGGCTCCGCCGTCAGAGCAGGATCCGTGCGGAGGCGGCGCGGCTGCGTGCAGCGGGTGAGGGGGGGCGAGGAGCTGCGTGGGGCCGATGGGCGGGATGGGGGGAGGAGAGGGGTGCGGGTGTGAGTGCGGTGTTCGCTGCGGGCTGTGGTGAGCTATGCTGAGCTGTGCTACGGCCGGCCCTCACTCGCCGTTGTGTCGTTGCAGGAACACCCTCGGGTCCCATGGAAGTCAGCAGCGCGGATGTCCGGCGGCCCCCAGCGGTAAGCGGCCGGCTGTGGCTTCACGCAAAGCCCTGGTTGGCTTCTGAACTGAGTGTGGGAAGGCGGGGGGGGGGGGGGTATGTGGGGAGTTCCCCTGCTACGTGCAGTGCCAGTGACCTTGGCTTCTGTTTAGATGGACTGAGGGAGCTGGGCTCATTCAGCCTGGAGAAAAGAAGGCTGCAGGGTGACCTCCTTGCAGCCTTCAGTACCTAAAGGGAGCCTAAAACAGGAGGGGAATCAACTCTTGGAAAGGGGAGATAACAGCAGGACAGGGCGAAATGGTTTGAAGTTGAGGGAGGGAAGACTGAGGTTGGATGTCAGGGGGAAGCTCTTTGCTATGAGAGCAGTGAGGTGCTGGAACAGCTGCCCAGAGAGGCTGTGATGCCCCATCTGTCCTTGGAGGTGTTCAAGACCAGGTTGGATGGGGCCCTGGGCAGCCTGGGCTGCTGTGAAATGTGGAGGAGGTTGGTGGCCCTGCGTGTGGCAGGGGGTTGGAGCTTCGTGATCTTTGAGGTCCCTTCCAACCCTGGCCGTTCTGTGATCCTATGCAGCTTCCTTCAGTTGCTTTAGGAACAGCGCAGAGTTTAATCAGCTCTAATAGATGTCTTGATAGCCCTTATTGTCACTAAGCAGTGAATCCAAGGTGGCAATCTTTGTGCATTAACACAATACTAATAATATAGGTGTACTGAACACGGAAGCTTGTTTTGATATGCTGCCTTAAGAAGTCGCATCCTTTGGTCTCTTGGCTGTATTCTTCACAGGGTGTGTAGTATGTGTAAGACATTACAGGTGTAGTTCAGTAGTATGATGTGGTTTTGTGGTCATTGGTCTTACTTAATAGAGCTGTGGAGGTAAAGCATGAAGTTTGTTCTGTCCTGGAAGGCAGATGTCTGTTTTGCACCTCCTGCACTTAGAAATGTTGGGAGCTTGAATATCTTGAAAACTTTGGGGTAAATAAATAGTACTAACTATCACCTTAACAGAAGTTGTGTGAAGGATATTAAAGCCCACACAAACCTTTCAGAATTCCAGAGAGAACTACTCATGGTTTACACCAAAGCCTTCTTAAACTTTCATACAGAGTCATAGAATAATCAAGGTTGGAAGAGGCCTCTGAGATCATCCAGTCCAACCATCCTCCTACCACCAGTATCTCCTCACTGAACCACGTCCTTCAGCACAAGATGTAAACATTTCTTGACCACTTCCTGGGCAGCGTGTTCCAGAAGTCTGACCACAGAGCAGGAAATGGTGCTGCTTAAAAATGTCATGCTTAAAACATGCTGATAATTGTCAGGAAAAATTGTCAGCGTTTAACTTGAACTTCTTGTTTGTGTGCAGTGTGTTGTAATATTTGGTGGTGGTGTATATGGAAATTGCTGCATGTAAATGATTTGCTTCTTAATTTGCTTCTCTTCTCTCCCCTGCCCAGGAACAGAGACCGGATATTGCAGAACAACAATAAAAACAGAATCGAGTTCTGAAAGTACCTGCAAGGAAAAAGTGGTGAGCAGGAAGAGCAGCGATATGGCCAACTTCATGGATGATTTGACTCTCAATTCACCAAAGAAAACAGAGAATGGCTTGAGATCCAAGAGAAGCTGCGATAGGTCATCCTCAAGGTCATCCAGTCGGTCCTCCTGCAGCTCCCAGTCCAGTTCCAGTACGTCCTCTTCAGCTTCCTCCAGGAGCTGGAGCCGGTCCAGATCCAGGTCTAGGGATCGAAGGCGCAGATCCCGGAGGCACAGAAGATGCTCCCGTTCCTATTCCAGAAGCCGCTCGAGGTCTCGTGGCTACACGAGGTACAGGGGCAGGTACCACTCCAGGAGGTACCGCCGCAGCCCTCCGAGGCACAGGTCGCGCAGCAGGTCGTGGTCCCGTGGCAGATCCTACTACAGAAGGTCCTATTCAAGAAGCAGGTCGCGTTCGAGAGGCAGAAGAAGCTACGGGTTTGGGAGGACGGTGTATCCTGAGGCTTACAGGAGCTGGAGGAGCAGGTCACGAACGAGGTCTCGGAGCAGGTCGCCTCTGCACCTGAGTGAGAAAGGTACTGTGAGACTGGGTGCGAGCTCTTGAAAACAGGGCTGTTATGAACTAGATAAGTTGTAGTCCCTGTAGTTGCCTTATAGGGCATAAATGGTGGTAGCAAATGGAAAGGAAGTCTTGGTACATCTATAAAAAAATGTATCAAGGGGGGGGGAAGCAGTAATCAGTTCAGAGCATATGTATATTTCAGCTGAAGCGAAATCTCCCCAGTTGAGACAAAAATCCATCTGAGTTGATGCTTCAGTGCAGAGGCAGAATAGCTGCAGGTTTTAGGTTTGGATTGAGTGTGTCCGTACCTCATGTTAAAAATCCATGACCTTTTTCTTTCAGAAAAGAGGGAACTTCTGGAAATTGCGAAGGCCAATGCTGCGAAAGCTCTGGGAACAGAAAATATAGTCTTGCCTGCTAGCTTGAAGATCCGTCCTGCTGCTAAGGAGAGCAGCAATGTTAAAAAAGAACACGAAGACTCCGGGGATTCAGATGAGGTAAGTATGAACTGGAGCGTTGTGAGTGGGAAGGTGAACGCTTAGAGACTTGTGGTCTGCATGGATGTGCCACGGTTCTTTTTTCCTTACTGGGGAGTTGGCAATTACAAGTTCAGACTCCTGAACAAAGAACTGAGGTTTACCAGAATGCTAAAAAGTGCTGTAGAAACCACTGTAGACTTTGCTTTTCACTGCAAGTACACTGGATTCTGAAGGGCAGTGCGTTGAGGGCCGGGCTGGATGGGGTCCCAGTGGTACCCAGCCCACGGCTGGGGTTGGAGCTGGGTGATCTTTAAGGTCCCTTCCAACCCAGGCTGTGCTGTGGCTCAGTGCTACGTGCAGGCTTTCCCCTGGTGCTGTAACATTAGCAAGGGGAGAGAATTGTAGTTCTTCCAACTTCTTGATGGTAGTAATTTATGGCTCATTACAGAAACTCTTTTTTTTCTCGACCTAAAACAAGGAGGCTCCTTAGCAAACTTGTTATTTCTTTCTTCTTAATTTTCCTTTTCTAACAGTTAAAAGCTTTTCATGTGTAATAAACTATTTCCCAGAAGTTACATTCCCAAACACACAATGCATTTTACATGCTTTATTTCTGTCTTATAGAAATCATGACTATGGTTCCAGACATGATGAAGAAAATCTGTTGGTAATTAAGGGTCTCGTGGGCTGTAGCTGCTGTGAATTCAAGGGAGGGAGAAACTTCAGCATCTTAAACTGAGCTCTAGTTTGACTGTGTTCTGTTGTGTTAATCTGATTCATACTGAATAGAAAACAACAGTAATCGTTACGTCTGTCCAGTGCTGCTATTTCAAATGGAAGTAAATTTGCTAAAGGTTTTAGACAAACGGTACAGGCATCCCTTTCATAATATATGCAATATATTCCAGATGTTGAGAGAGTACAGAAGAAGAGGCCTGCATCACTTGCAGATAAGTTTATTGTTGTTATCCAAAGCTCTGCAGGATTAACGTGCAGAACTTCATGCGACTTATTCTGACACTACATTTCATTGTATGGCATTCCATGCTTTGAATCATTTGAACACTCTTTAAAACTGGGGGCATGGATATCAGGTCATATCGGGTCCTTGAATTGGCACAAGGGCCTTGATTAAAAATACTGGTTGCCAGATTGAACTCAGTGCTGATCTGTTGGCACGTTTGGTAGCTTCTGGCTACTTTTGTTGTAAATATCTGAAACAACACTACTGGAAAGTTATTAACTTTAAAGGCTGCCTTGACTTGCAGAGAGTGGTGTATCCTCCCACTGAAGTGTTGTGTGCTTTTCTTTAGCAACCCAAAGGACTGATAGAAATCATAACCAAAAGTGGGATGGAGAGAGCAACTGCACGGAGCATCTCCTTCAGCCCTAATGTAAGTGTGCTTCCAAAGGTGGGCGTCCATCATTGATCCCTGCTCTGTCAGTCTCCACAGCAGTGACTGCCAAATCAAACCCCTCAGTCATGGTAACACCTGAAGGGTTTCACAGTTCCTTTCCTGAAGGAGTTGGATCAGTGCTGCAGTGGTGTTTAAAGTGGATGTAGACATTTCTGCTCATAATGTTCAGTGCCTGTGAACTTCTTGTTTCTGGCATACGGTTTTACACTGAAAGTTGCATCTTTGGTAGTGCAGAACTGGGGTGGGGTGGTTATTCAGCATTCTGGTTTGGTTAAGCGTGTTGTCAATACAAGTAAACCTCTTGAAGTTGCTGCCTCTTTGTACATCTTTATCTTCCTAGTGCTTAACAAATGTAATTTATTTTCCAGAACACAATGGCAAAGCCAGTACAACAGAAGCCAGCGAGCCATATTGTTAAAGAACCATCAATTTCTCCAGGAAGAGAAGATGACAGGAAGGGAAGTCCCTATGGGCAGTGGGTTCCTGTCAAGAGGGAGGAGAAAAAGTTCCTCAACTTCTCACCCAAATGTACTCTGTTCCGAGCACGCTAGGAGAGCTCACTGTTGTCAGACTGCAGTGTAACAACACCTGGGTAGTGAGGTCTGCAGTTTTCTGATCAGCTTGAGGGCTTTGTTAATGTCGAGTATTTATTTTGATATCTTTAATTTTGGAATCTTAGGTTTCTCTTTCAGATGTAAAGCACAGTGATCCAGAAGCCACAGATGGAATCTTGTGTATATTTGTAAATATTTTTGTATTGCTTTAATGGACTAGAACTTAACAGGTGGGTAATCTTTTTCTAAAGAATAGCTCAGCAGCTGTTAATTTGAACAGTTAAATTACATTGTGGAACTGTTTACTTCCAGTAAATAAACTTCAGTTTTGCACTGGCGTCCACGTGTCAAGTATTGGGCTTTTATTTTTAGCTCTTCAGTGGTTATTTCCAGGCTTAAGTTTCACTTAGCTAGTACTGGAAGATGTGACAAGGTAGTTTTGAAGGTCATCTTGAAAATAGACCTTCATATTGCTACAGCTCCTGGCTGAGCTGTGGCAAATGGAGGCTCTGGAGGTAACTGTGGTGGAGACCCTTCTGCAAATGGAAATCTGCTGTGTGTCTGGCTGCCTGTGGAGCCATCACCATTCCACCTTAAGCTTTTAATAACTCTATTGCTACAGAATTGAAGATACTGACACGTTTTAAATCAGAGTGAGTTTATTTAGAATGTGACACTGGAGGAGCTGGCTGCTTAGCAAGTAGAGCTTATATACAGCTGCAGGCATACACTGCATATCTACTGTTTTATCTCACAAACTGTGCTTCATGGGCTCCACAAAGCATTTCTCTGATAAAGCTTAAAGCTGTTTGATAAATCATACCAAACTGGAGCAGGCAGAGGAGGGCTGTGCCCTGGCCTGGATATCCCAGCTCACACAGCTGTTCCTCTCTCCAGGTTCTGTTTGATCTCAGCTGTGTACTTGCCATAGAAGCGCTCTGCCTTCTTATTGAACTTGGCATTTCTCTCATTGATGTAGTCAATATCTGCATCATCGTTGTAAGGACGCCTCCGGCTGTACTTCTCACGTTTCTCAATCCTGCAAGGCAAGCATCAGCGTTGGAAACCTGTGGGAGGGTCTGTGCACTCACTAAGAAATGCCACGTGTAGAAATTCTCTTTACTCACTGCTTTTCAAGATCTGCAACCATTCTGTCAATCCCTTCCTTATCTGGCACATGAGTTCCGTGGAGGAGGCTGTCAGATGTTGGATAGAGGGCTTCACCACTGAGAACAGCAGATGAGCAGCAGTTTACAAAGTTGCACCAAAATACAATTGATTTTTTTTAATTAAATATTGCAAGAGGTTTAACTTCTAACTGGAGGAGTTGAAGACGCAGTGAGAACATGCTGATCCTAAACTATTATTAAACTGTTAATAACATGCCTATACAAGATACAGAAATCAGCACTAAAATCTTCATTTGAATGCAGATTTGGGAATTTCTAATATCAAAGCCTGCTGAACTTTCAAAAATAAAGCACCAAAACATGAAAGTAAACAACTACAACTAAGAAATAGCAAACAACTCGTGCATCTGAAGAACTTCACACTGCCAGCAGTGCTGCTTCAAAGCAAGTAATTGGGAGGCTGAAAAGAAAGAGCACCTCACAAACTGCAGTGCAATCTTCTACCTATTGAAGTAGAGTGGCAGTGTGAGATTCTCAAGTAGGTCATGCATTTCAGAATCATCTTAAAACAGTACATATGAAAACATACGTGTGCTGAAAGACTTGTTTAAGGCTTTAGTAGTCATTTATAAAGCCAGCACTGATGATCAGATGACTGAAGAGGCACTTACTACTGCTCCTTCAGCTTCTCATACTGCTCCAGGTCGGGTTTGATCTGCCTGGTCAGCCTCTGGTACTGCCGCAGCTGAGCAGCTGCATAATCTTTGGAGAAAAACAAATTGCTGTTAAGGTAAAAGCTTTTATTCCGTGATTCACCTTGAAATATTAACACAAGTTCATTAAAAACGCAGACAGTTGTGTCGTTAAACATACCAGAGAATCCCAGATCTGGATTTTTCCTCTTCTTTTTCCTTTCCCATCTCTCTGCATCCTCAGCACTGATCTCTAACAGTTTAACTCGCTCGTAGTCTTCTCCCCTTGCTGCACATTCCTAACAGAGCACAAACACCGAGCAACAATACAATGTCCATACATTAAACTCAAAGCTTATACAGATCAATCTGGTCAGCCTCTAGTGCACAACTGATTTATAAATACATCCTCAAGAGCCTAGTTGGATTTTCTTTGAGGGAAAGGGGAGTGAGGAAACCCAGCACAGGGTAACTCCAGCAAAAGCTCTCCAGACTCTGTCACTGAAAGGGGAGCGTCACTGCGGGGTTCCAAAAAGCCACAACATGCTCTTCTTACCTTCTTCTTTTCCTCCACCTTCAACTCCCACTCCAGTCGAGCTTTCTTGGCTTCCCAGTTCGGTGGTAACTTGAGCCTTTTGTCTTCCTCCACCACTTCCTGGTGATTCAGTTTGCGAGCCTCATTCTAGGAACAAAACATTTAACACCAGAGTGATGGCGCAGAACTGTGTGAGCACAAAAATGACTACAGAAAACAAGACCCAGATCCCAGGTGATTGAAGTGGCTCAGTGAGGGGCACGTGTGTGAGCTCTGAGCCCCGGTTCCTGATACAGCACACCAGGTAAAGCGCTGGCCTTATAAAAGGCAACAAAATCCCGCCCCCAACACGGGAAGGACCGGATCGGCCATCGGGAACGAATGCTTGAGGGGCGGCAGCGGCCGCAACCGATCCAACCAGAGCCAGATTGGAAACCGCCGTTCCCCCACTGCTTCCCCCCGTAACACCGGCAGCACGCGTGTAACCGGCCCGGCTCGTACCCGCTTCAAGTGGAGCTCTCGGAACTTCCGCAGCCGCTCTTCTCGCTTCTGCGCCGCCGCCGCCGCCGCCGCGCTGGGCTGCGCCTCGTCCTCCGAGCCCGAGGAGCCCTGAAACAACCCCGCTCAGCCAGCGGCAGGAAGAAAGGCCGGCAGCCCGTCCCCCAACCCCCCGCCGCGGCCTTACCCCGTCACCGACATCCCCCAAACCGCCCAGCGCCGACACGGCCGCCGCCATTCCGCACTGCAAGTACTTCCGCTTCCGCCCCAGCACCAACTTCCGCTTCCTCCCACAACGCGTCTCCCTTGGGTTGTCCTCGTGCGCCCCCCAGCGGGCGGGAGGTACCAGCGCCCCGGCCGGGCTGGCTCCTCTTCCTCCGGGTGGGCGAGAAGCACGGACTGAAGGCTTCGTCACCTCGTCGTGGTGCGAGCTGGAGGGCGATCTTAAAATTCCTGCTGTGCTCCAGGCACTGATAGATGCCGGGCAGGCAGCCCTAAACTACTCTGTGTTTAATGAACACGGCTAAATCAACGTATATAAACATATTCTCCTTGCTGGGGAATCAGCGGGGTGATGCAAAGCTTTGTGAGGAAGCAGCCGGTGGGTATTGAGATGCACGCAGACACCGAGCTCTGTGTGCAGCACTGCACAGCCAGAAGCTCCAAACTCCGGAAGGTTCAGAGCTGTGATACACATCGATGTCCTGAGCTGAGCCTTCCTTCCAGCAGAGGGAAACGCAGCACCGGCGGTGATGGCTGTGGATGTGGAGGCGGCTCTGGTGCACACAGGCATCTCTGTTCTCTTTTAACGTCAGTTTCTGCCGTTGGCAAACTCCGGTTCACGCTGAGCGATCAAAAATATCAAACACGGTGTTACACAGCAAGGAGGAGAGGGGGGAAACCCAACGTGGTGGAAACGGCGCGTTGAAGATGAGCTGCCATCTCGTAGATGGCTCCGCTGACCGCATCTCCAATGCTTGTGCAGCAGAATGGCAGATCTGGCCCTGCTGGTGTGCCTTAATTTGGTGCTTGGCTTCAGAGGCCACATCCATCCCCACCACATGTGAGAACTGCCCACCAGTTTCAGATCATAGAGCTTTTAGGAGGATGTATCAGCCGGGCCCTACAGCTCCCCCATGAAGGACTGTCCCTCATGGAGCACCCAGGAAATGTTCTGTGACACCTGAGCTCTGGGTCGCTGCTCACCCCTTCCAAGCAGGAGATAACAAAGGCTGAGCAGCAGGGAAGGAAGGTGGCTGAGCTCTGAAACAGAGGGGTGACCCTCTGCAAAGCAGGGCCGTTCCTTTTTATTTAATCACAGAAAACCGAGTGGCTTCTGTGTGTCGTGCAGTGCCTTGAAGCAGCCAAACCCTGAGCTCAGCGCAGCCCTTTTCCCTTCTCACTACCATCATGCAGTTATAGCAGAAACTCAAGAGGTTTTCCTGGCTTGTGTGCATTCACTTCTAGGTCTGACGCCAGCCCAGGGAGCCCAACTGTTGGTGCAGGTGCTGAGTGTGTCCATGGCTTGATGACACTGCTGCAAATCACAGCCTGGGTTGAAAGAGCAGGGAATGCACCCAAAGGGACGGGCCCTGCGCAGGCTGACAGTGAGTACATGCAGATCTTCTCTCGCTGTCATTTACAGTTAATTTATTTTTAGATCTCAAAAATGTTTTTATTTCTCATGCGCACAGAATTGGCACTGTTTTTTTGGGTTGTAGCTGACTCCATTGTCTTCTCAAGTTATGCCTCCCCTGCAGTGCCGAAATGAAAAATTCCAGTTACACATTGTACAGGGGATGGGAGCTCGGAGGAACTGACTCATCTTGGTTATATTTGTCTTTTTCAAAGGGGAAGGTCCTGTTTGAGTGAGAGGTGCTGGGAGAACAGCATCAATTATCTCCCACCCGCTACAGCAACCCTGAGGTTGTCATTAGGGGTCCCAGGGTGCAGAGCTGGGTGCCCTCTGTGTGCGCACCCGGTGTGTTCACAGCATGGAGCTGTTGGGGTTGCTCCAGCAGTCAGGGTAGCAGCATGTGGAGCTGTTTCTCAGAAAAACAGCAGTGGCTCCAGCATGACAGAGGCCACCACATGCTCCCCAGGACGCAGCCAAGCCTGCATGCCCTGTAGGTAGTGAGCCCTGGATCTGAGGACAGTTCCAACTCACAGGGCTTGGCTGAGTCCCGGGGAGGCTGCCACTGCTCCTGGCGTCATGGAGAGCGTGAGGGCAGAGCCCAGAAGGGTTCGTGCCATTCGTCTTCGTGCCAGAGAGGCAGAAAGGGAAGATGCTGCTGGTTCCAACTGCAGCAGTTTTTATGCAGGGAGGAAAAACACACACTGTGGCTTAAGTGAGGTGCTGCTGTATGCAGAGCTCTCTCTGCTTAGGTGGTGCTTAAAACCCTTCCATTCTCCTGAGCTGGGGCACCATGTGTTGGTCAGCATCCCTGCCTACAATGACAGCCTTGCAGTGCTGCTTCTGCCCTGTAGTGCTGCCTCCAGCTCTGTGCTTGCAGGGCTGATCTGCTGCAGCTCCCAGGGCAAAGCTGCATGTATAGAGCTGTGCTTTGGGTTTGCTGGGAGCCGGATCTAACCATGCCTCGGCTTGGACGTGCATTGCTGTGGCTTTGGTGTGCTGTACCACGGTTTGTGTGTGTGTCACCACAATACAGACCCACAGCCACAATGTGGAGCTGCTGGTCAGCCCTACAGCACACGGGCATTGCTCTTGGTGTGGGCACTGTTGTGGGTTGCAGGGACAGAGAGCTGTGGGTGCCCCATCCTTGGATGTGCTCAAGGCCGTGGAAAGAGCTGTGGGCGGCCTGAACTGATGGAGGGCACCCAGCCCAAGGATAGGACTGGAGAGGCTTTGGAGTCCCTTCCAACCCAACCATTCTGCTATTCTCTGTCCTGCAGGCGACCTGTGGGGTGCAGTTCCCCAGCTGCTGCGTGCTGCATCGGTGCTATCACAAGCAATGTGCCACATGGGCCCCTTGCGTGTCAGGAGGGAGCCATGAGCGTGCTGGGGGATGCGATAAGGCCCCGGCATGCGGTGGCGTGAGCACAGCTCTCCTGCACCATCCCAGCAGCTGCTGGAGCTGCTTCCACTTCCTGCCCGGCCCTGCACAGCGCGGCTCCGTGCTGTTCAACAGCTGCTGCACTCCATCCTGTTTCGTGATGAAAGGTGCTTTATAAGCGGAAGGACGTTCTGATGAACAGGAGGAATGATGTACAGGCAGGGCTGGTGACAAGGCTCATCCCGGACCTGGTGCTTGTGATGGGTGGCAGTGCTGGGGGAAGGATGTCCTTAGGGGTGGGAGAATCCTTCCCTGCAGCACGGGGCCAGCAGGGTATGGGCAGCACCCTGTGCCTGCAGTGTTCCTGCCTGGCCACACTGCAAAGCCCTTTGCAAGCAGGAGCATTCGGTGAAGGAGAGGAAATCAGGCCTAGAACTTGCATAGGACCAAGTCAAACCTGCAAGAAAAGCATTGATTCAATGAGATGGATCCAGCAAGACCTCACTGCAGCCTTGCAGTACTGGAAGGGAGCCTGCCAGTGGGAGGGAGACTGACTTTTTACACAGTCTGACAGGAATGGGACAAGTGGATGGCTTTGAACTAAAAGAGGTGATTAGGAGGTGATTGGAGGAAATGCTTTACTCAGAGGGCATAAGATGCTGGCACTGCTGCCCAGAGCTGTGGGTGCTCCATCCCTGGGGGCGTCCATGGCCACGGATGGGGATCTGGGCAGCCAGTTCTGGTGGAGGGACCCAGCCCAGAGCAGGGGCTGAAACTGGATGGTCTTCAAGATCCCCTCCAACCTCAGCCATTCCATGATTCTATGATTGAAGATAAGACTAGTCAGCATATATTTACTGATCAAAAAGGATCTAATGTGCTGCTGCATTGCACATAGACACGAGCCATGAAGAAATTTGGAAAGGGGAAAAGTGAAGACGGTTCTGTAGGGAGAAGAGAAGCTGGTTTTCTTTCAGGCCTATTCCTTTCAATCATAGACTACGGTTTGTGTCCTATTGGGTTGCAATTATAATCTTTCAGATCAGACACATAATCATTGGGCTGGAGAGCAAAAAGTACCTGGGTAATGTGCTTAACAGAAATTAACCTGGTTACGTTTGTACTCTATTGAAAATGAGAAAGTGCTGATGGTCAAAATCAATTCCTCCACAGCCAAATTACTGAAGGGCCGGCTTAGGGTTTCAGTTAAATGCTCAACCCTCAAACAATGATCCTAATTGTATTGAATTAGGCTCCTGATCATATAGTTCAAATGAAGGCGACGGTTTGCATTTGATGCTACTGGGTGGGCAAAGTGGAAGGCTCACCCCCAATGGGGAGCAGTGGGTGAGCTGTGCCCAAAGTCCCCTTTCTTCACATTGCACCAGTCTGGGATTGAAGCTCAGGATGGGATGTTGGGATGGAAGACATGCAGTGCAGCCCTAAGGGAGAAGGGAGGGAGCAGCGAGGCATCCAATGTTGGCTCCATCCTCGCCACCACCTCCCATGCTGGCCTGCAGCACTCTGATGCTCCCAAAGCCTCCCTGTTGTGTCTCAGGATCCCATGGAGGTGGTACAGGAGCACCCCTTGCCTTCTCCTTGCTGGTAAATTGTTTCTATGGGGGGGTGATGTTTCTTTTGGAGACTTCTTAAGTGCCTGCAGAGCGGGGCAGCTCACTGCATTGCTCAGCTCCTGCCCAGATACATCTTTTCCCTTAAAAGCCGGAACCTTGTGGAGTTTCCTGGATGAGAGCACCTCAGTCATTAACTGTGAATTTCAAATGAAGCAGATTTACAGTATATATCAAAGAAATATGCCATTGCAGAACAGTGGAAGGGCTACAGGGCTGCTCAGCAGCATTTTGCCCCTTTTCAGGCTGGGATTGGGAACAGCCAACCCACGTGCTGCCCTTGAACATCCCTCATTGTGCAGTGGGATCGTGCTCTGCGCAGCCAATGCAGGAGGAACTGCTGGGCCCCACTGGGATGGGGATAACTGCGCGTCCCCATGCGGCAGCACGGATCCATCAGTGGGGACAGGCGCTCCTCTGGGGGAACGCAGCAAGTGGCAATTAATTAGCTGTCAGTAAGCGGGAAGGATGGGACCTGTGGTCCTACTGTTGGAATAAGGAAGGGGGAGGGGGTGATGGGCAGCACAGAGAGGGCACTGCCATTGGGAAGCACCGGGGGGATATGGGACCTTGGAGTTGCTCCTCCCTGCACCCCACAGGGATCCCCAGCCCGGCCCTGAGGTGCTCCAGGCGTTGTCCCATAGGCAGAGGTGGCTGCAGGGCTGTGGGTCGCATCGCATCATCCTGATCGATGCACATTTTGGTGTGTGAGTTATTAGCCTGCTGTCGTAAACTATCTCAAAACCACAAAAGTAAAAGAATAAATCTCCCTGTTTACCTCCTGCGCTTTGTTTTTCTGTACCAAAGTCCCTCCGGGCATCTGCTCAATATCGCGTCCTCCATACTAGTGCATAAATCACCAAGATGAAGGTGGATTTGGGGGATTTTAGCCAACTTCTGCTGGTTTCCATCACTTGATGGTATGTGAGGAACCCCTCAGCCCCTCACCCCTGATCTGTTGTTTGCAAATGAGCACTGATGTTCATTTTGATGCATTTTTGCCACCGCAGAGATTGAGCTCTTCCCGTCTGATTATTGCTTTCTTGTGACCCCCCTGCATGGGAAGCACACTTCAGCTGTCATTAAATATTAAAGGGCAGCCGGTGCTGGTAAGCAGGAGCACCTCACCCTGAGCTGTGGTCCATCAGCAGCACAGCTCTCCCAGTTCTCCCAGTACAGCACACTGGGGCTGCAGTCCCTCTGCTCTGTGAGTGCTCCTTTTTGAGCTCACAGTGTTGGGTGCTGCTGGGATACAACAGGTGCTGACGAATGGATGACTTCTGAGGGCTGATTTCAGCCTCTAAAGTGTTAAGTGAGTGCTAAGCCTTATAAAATTACCCTTTCAGCTACTATTTCTGCACTAAAGGCTTTCGGCGACAAGATACGCCAAAGCATCTGATGAAGTAATATGTCTATTCTCATTTGTGACATTTATTATTAACAGGGAGAGAGAGGAAAAAAATAAAAAAGGCCCAGCCAGAAAGAACTCTTAATTGAAGGACTATTGTGCCGTGGTAACTGCTATTAAATTAATCTGCTGCATTCCTTTCCACCCACACACTTTAAAACTTCCTGGTTATAATTAGAACCATTTAAAACCAATTTGACACTCCTTGGATGATGCAGTTCAGCTGCTTAATATGGTGAAACTTTGGTGAAAGGAGCAGAGGGGCTGCGGGCGAGCTGGCTTTGCTTGGCTCTCACAGAGGTGCAGAGCTGGGAGCTGCTGTGTGTGTGCACGAAAAGGGTTTGCATGCAGGGAAATGCAAGCTCAGGTTCGGCCCCTCCTATGCTGGGAGCCTGTTGAGCTGTGGCCCATTCAGTGCTTTGTGGTCGTCGTGCAGGAGATGCTCGGAGCATCCTCTGCACACGGGTGCATCGCTTTCTGCTCTGGGAGGGACAATGAGTGCAGAGTGACGAATGCACCAAGATATAAAAATGCCCTCATGCAAAACCTTTGGTGCAGCTGGCTGTGGTTAGAATGCATCGGGCTGCAGGACTGAGAGGCGATGCCCGGTTTGAGGCCTCAGCTTGGGGTTGGAAACCCTCCGAGGGTGCAGATCTGGGGTTGGATTCGGGCTTCGGTGCTGGGGAACAAACAGAGGAACCGTGAGCCTGGAGGGGTCACTTCTGCAAATGTGTTCCTGCTCCGCCGCCCCGTAACCACCTGCGTGGCACCGCGTCGGTATCGGCTCCGGCAGAGCCCCGACCACCTCCAGGCACAGCCGGTTCCTCTCTGAGCCCTGGAAGATCCCTTTAGTCACGGTATCTTTCCTGTCACCTTCTGTTTCCTTCTGCATTTGGCTCTCAGCTCGGTGACATGTGTTCGCCAGCGCTGCGCTAAGCAGCTCCAGGCGCAGCTCCTTGGGACCTCTTGCTCCTGCAGCACCCACCTTGCTGCTGATCCTGTAGACATTTGAAGGGAAAAAAGCCATTATCTGTATTTCAAACACCTTCCCTCTCCCACTCTGCAGCGTGACCCACCCCCTCCCCCCAACAAAACAGTTTATTTACGCATTTGTCCACTATTTATCTGTATATATTTGTTTGCTCTCTTGCTCTTTTTTCCCAACTTTGGAAGCAGCGACCGAGCGGCCAAGGGGAAAAAAAAAAAAGACAAAAAAGGCACAAAAACAAAATGAGGATATTTCTGCTACCCCGTAACTTTGCAAAAATGCTGCGTGCTTGCGCTGCTGCTCCGCGGGAGGCGTAACAAGAAGCAGTGGCTGCAGGCTGCAGCCAGCACGGGTAAAATTAGCAGAGCTCCGCGCCGGTTGCACTCTGCATCCCTCCTCCTGGAGTGGGACGAGCTGGCTTTGTTTCTTTCCCTCTGAGCTTGGATCTGAACCAGGATCCGCGCTGTGTGTGTGTAGGACATAGCAGAGCACCACAAATTTTGGTCTTTTTGGGGACAAGGAAGGAGGGTGGGATGGTTTTAGGTGTAGAAGTCGCAGTGCGGGGCTGTGGTGCACCAGAGCTCGGGGGGATATTTCTGAGGAATGTCACGGGTTGGGCTGTAGCTCATCTATTTCATCTATACAAACATCTATTAAAGCAAATCAGGGTTAGACGTGGACAGCACGGATTTGGGAATCTGTGCTGCCGGATCGGAGGGCCCGACAGACAGCTTGGCTGGAAGTGATTTAGGCGTCAAAGGGAGTAAGTCAGTAGAATAAAAACCTGATGTGTATTAGCAGGAGGATGGTAATAACCAACACGTGCTTCCCCAGGCCAGCACGTGGTTGGCAACCTGACTTAGTGGCGAGCAACCTGACCTAATGGTAAGCAACCTGACTTAGAGGTTGGCAGCTATGCCATGGCTGGGGGGTTGGAACTGGATGGTCTGCAAGGTCCCTTCCAACCCCACCGTGCTCTGGTTTTCTGTCCCTGTGTCAGACAAATCAGCACATGGCTGTGATTTGGGAAGACACGGTTTAACCAACACAGGGCTCAGTGTGATAGTTAACACTGTTCCTTGTGTCTGGAGCATCCTTTGGCAACGTGGAATTAACAACCTGTTCAGAAAAGTCATTGCTTTTTAACCTGGACTCAGCTCCTTTCCACCTGCTGAGTGATGGACCCAGAGCACAGCGCTGTGTTATTAGGGGAAAACAAGACCTGGCAAAACACGAGTGCCTAAAAGCAGAAGCAGGAGTGGGTATAATCACTTGAAAGCCTGAAATGCTGAGAGCAGCTCCTTGGGAAGGCAGCAAGCTGGGCGCAGATGTGGCCATGGAAGCAGAGCACAACACTTGCTTCCTTCCTGGGAATGGAAAAGAGGGATGGGCTGAAATCAAGGAGATGTAGCAAGGAGCAGCTCTGTGAAAGATCCCTGTGATCCCACAGGGTCAGAAATGGAGCACAGGATGGGGGGTGATGTGGAGCAGAGCCCAGCACCTGAGCTGCCCCACGGGGTTGGGGCAATTGGGGGTTAATTGGGGTCTGCTTTGGGAAATGTGAGACTTGCTAAAGCTTTGTTGCTCTATTGCGCTGCTGTGGTGCCCACGTTTCTAATGGGGTGTCTGAGCCCTGGGAAAGTTGAAGTCTGGAAAGCAGCAGAAGGGTAAAATTGGAGCTGCTGTGGGCTGTCCCATTGCTTGGGCTCTGGAGGGGGAATGGGGTCATCCACTGTGGTCCCTGGGCTGGCATCATCATGTTGGTCCCTGTCCTGCTGGGGATGGGTGCAGTCTTTGCATTTTCCTCCCTGGAAATACCCACAAAGCTCCTCACTAACCCAATTAAGAAAAGAAAATTGACTTTTTATCTTCTGGACTGTCTGCAAAAGGCTTGTGGACGGCTTTAAGAGGCAGCCAAGGGACATTTCTAAGCCCAGAAAACGGCATAAGTAAAACAATCTTTCCCATCAGCAAACGAGAGTGCTTTATTTTGAAGCACGGACACAGTGCATTTGACAGTTCTGACTTTTAAGATGACACTTCAGGAAACGGAATGGAACTTGCAGAGCATTTTGATGTCCCTACGAGCGCAGGTTTAATGGAGGAGCTCTCCCTGAAGCTGCGCCCATCTGCTGACAGCATGCGGGGCTGAGCTGCTCTGTCAGTTGTCCAAATGTGTGTGGGGGGAGATATCAAGGAAAGAGGCTCCCTTGGCTGCTGGAAGCAGGCTGGGTGCAGGTTCACCAAACCGCCCCATTTTTGATTCAGCAGCAGTTCAGCTTTCTGCACCTTCCTGCTCCATTTGCTTGTCTGCTCTCCTATGATCCCCATGGGTGTCTTTCCCTTTCCTTGCATTCCTTTACACTCCAAACCCTGGCTGGTTTTGGTGCTGGCAGGGTGTTGGTGGGGGCTGGAGAGCAGCACTGAATCCCGTGGGCTCCACTCTGTGCCACACTTGGGCAGGAAGATCTTCCCCAGCTGCCTTCATAGGTTGGCTGTTCCCAAAGGTTGTCACCAGCGTGGTGACACTGCTGCCAGCCACCAGATTAGTTTTTTCTTTTTATGTTTCTTGACTTGGATTCCCTCCATTTAGTCTATCAAGGAAGGGAGGTGATGTTCTTTCAGTTGTGCTGTGCAGAGCCACCCCTCCAGTGGGAGGGAAAGACCCTAAAAGAGGAGCTCAGCTCCGTGGTACCTGGAAGTTACGTGGAAGGGACCTCACAGTCCCCCTGTCCCAGCTGGACTATGGGCTGGGTGTCCCCACCAGGTCGGGGCCCCATTAATCACTGCCAGAGATGGGGCACCAGCATTGCCAGCATCCACTTCTCAGCCTATCCAGGTCCCCCTGCATGGCATCCCTCCCTTCTGTGGTGTCAGCTGCACCACTCAGCCTGGTGCCACCTGCAGGCTTGCTGATGGGACTCTCCATCCCGTCGTCTGTGTCACTGATAAAGTCACTGAAGTCACCGAAGTGGACCGCTGGGGGACACCGCTTGTGAGCACCTCTGCTTGGCTGCTGAGCCATTGACCACAACCCTCTGGCCACAACCATCCAACCAATTCCTTATCCACTCAATAGTCCGCCCTTCAAACCCACACCTCTGCAATGTAGACATAAAGATGTAACGTCTTCAGTGCTTCGATCTGAGCTCCTCGGAGAGGATCAGCCCTTGCTGTGGCACAGAGGGTGATCCATCCGTGGCGGTGGGATGTGCTCTGTGTCCACAAATCCCTTCCATCCCACGTGAGGTCAACAGGAGCCAAACCTACACAACAAAGCTCTGTGCACCTTCGCTCGCCGTGCCATTAAATATATATGGGGAGAAAATTAGCTTAATCAAGTCGAAACAGCATCAATTAATATTTTAGTAAAAATGTCGAACTCCAGTTTAACGCACTGGTTAAATCTCAGCTGGAAAAAACCACTGTGGTTCTCCACCGCCTTTTTTTTCTTAAACCCAGGCTGGTTTCCCCAGCCCCATCCCTGCCTACGGGGGCGATTGGAGCCACCGACCTCCAGTGGGGGTTGCTGGAGAGCATTAGCTGCCTGCAGCTCGCCGAGCTGTTTGCCCTTTATCTGAGCAAATAATTAGTAGCGGTTTAAAAAGTCCCCTTCTCCCCCTCCCTGCTCCCTTTTATAGGTACAATAATCAGATAAAATATTTCTGGAAGACTATTTACAAACTTCCCCATACCCATCAATCTTACCGTTAAGAAGGAACGGAGGAAGATCTCTAACCTCAAGAAGCTGCTAATGCAACCAAGCTATTTAATGGTGGTGTGGACTTTTTTTTTTTTCCTGCTGCCATTACTATGGAATACATAATAACATCAATAATTAAATATAAATTGGATTTAATATTTTATGCTGGCGACATGTAATTTACACTCTACCCGAGAAATCAAAAGGTCATGTCTGAAGTAAAGGGAAGAAGTAGGGGGAGATGTTCGTGGAATGAGTCCTGCTCTCTTTCTGATGGGCTCCTGGTGAAAAGGAGCCTCAAGAATTTCTCCAGGGAGGGAAACAAGAGCATTGCTTGGGGTGGAAAAGGAGAAGTGCTGGTCCGATGGCCGTTAACATGGGCTGTGCATGGTTTTCTGGCTTTGTTCATTCCCACGTCTGATTGCTTTTGATCCAGCAGTGCTCCTCAGCCTGCACTTGTTCATAGAATGGTTTGGCTGGGAAGGAGTCCTTAAAAGCTGCCTGTTCCCACTCTGCTGCCAAGCACAGGGACACCCACAGCTCCATCAGCGCTCAGGTCCCCATCCCCCCACCTACAGGGATGGAGCACCACGGCCCCTCTGGGTTCCTGAGGTCCTGGCAGTTCCATGGCAATGGAGCTGTGCTTATTTGCAATGCTACCCCCATCTTTGCTGCATCTGAGCCTCCTGGAAGAAACGCTGCTCAGGAGCCCAAAGAGATGCATAAATAATTCCAGGCTGGCAGTGCTCTGGCTGCATCGATTTTTGTGGGATTACGGTAGATTTCGACGGCTTGCCAGTGGAACAGTCTCCATTAATGCAGTGGTAATTCAGGAACTGCCTGTGTTATTTCTGGAATGTTTGAAACATTTTCTTTTTTTTTTTCTTCTTTTTTTTTCTTTTCTTTTTCCCCTTCGGGTCACCCAACACCTTGCCCAGTTTTCATGCACATAGATGGGAGTTCGCATCGGCTCTGGGCTGCGGCAGCCTGGGCTTGTTGGCTTTACATCTGTGATTGCTTAAAAGTAGGAAAAATCAAACACCTCTTATGCAGATGTGGGGTCTTGGAGCTTTCCAGTTCTCCATGTCCTTCATTCCCTGCTCTATGAGCTGGCCAGCAGCACAGGGCTGTTTCTGTAGGATGAAGGATGGCGAGAGAGGATCCCCATCACGGCTGGGATCAGTTATTGCTCAAGACTGTGGGCAAAGATGTTTGGGGTTTGTCTGTGCTGCCCAGAACAGATTTCTCTGCAAGTGGGGCTTCTGCTTTTTTAAAGGTTGTGCAATGCATCTGGGGAAAGCAATTCTTGATTCTTCTTCTTCTTCTGCAGGGTGAGATGGGGAAGTTGCTGGAAACCAACACTGATGGTGGCTGCTGTCGGCGTCCCAGTGGGCACGAAGGTGGGGGAAGCAGGCAGGTGTGCTGCTGAGCTGTGGGGCTGCTTCACTCATTTTGGGGATGTGCAAGGTTTGGGGGAGCCTGAAAAATGAGATTCAAGAGTGGGTGGAGCACAAATCCCTTCAGCACACACAAGGAGAGCTGCAAGGAGCTGAGCAAACTCATCCCAGGTGGAGTTAAAGAACCCTTTGAGAGGACGGCGTGGCTGGACATGTGCAAGCAGCCAGGGGAGCTTCGGGTGAACAAAACCCATTCATGCACAGGATGGTTGTGCAATGCAAGTGTGGATAAGCGAGGCTTTCCCTGCTGGGTGCTTGGGATGCAGTGCCAGCATCCCATTTTTGGGTGTGCTTTGTCCAGGTTTACCTGCTACCATTTCACCCAGAGGGTGGTGAGGCACTGGCACAGGTTGCCCAAGGAGGCTGTGGATCCCCATCCCTGCAGGCATTCAAGGCCAGGCTGGATGTGGCTCTGGGCAGCCTGGGCTGGGGGTTGGTGACCTGCACACAGCAGGGGGTTGGAGCTGGATGAGCGCTGTGCTCCTTTTCAGCCCAGGCCATTCTGTGATTCTGTGATTTTATGAACTGACGAAAGGAGTCTGTCCAGGAGAGAGTGCTGCCTGTGACCAAGGTGGAAAAATCCTCATCGATGCTTGTGTTAATTAATGTGTTTTCTTAATTTTAAGTCTCTGTGGCCAACTTAAATCCAGGCCTATGATAGCTGACTTTCCAGGCCCTCCAGGAGTTATAAATCTGCACAACAGTGGCTCAGAAGTGGGCAGAAAAGGCCCTGTTTAATTTGGAAAGCCACAGATGTGGCCAAAACGTCTCAGGCTTTTCACAGAGCTCCGACAGAGAAAAGGACTTTCGGAGCAGCCAAACCCCCATGGGGGCATTTTGGGAACCGTGCTGGGTGGAAGGGCCGGATCCTGCCTCCAGACCTGGGTCCAAGCACACTGCAGGCTGAGCTTTATAAGGTCACGCAGCTTTCAGCACCCTTTTATGAGGCTTTGGAGTCCAGTAGGAAAAAGAGCCACTTGTTTTTTTTTTTGGTCTGGGCTAAATGGTTTTGATCAAAAGCGTGCTGTCTTTTTATGCCTCTTTCCCTCATCCAACCCACGGGGTCCATCAGCACCTGCCTGCTGGAAGAGGAAGGACCTAATGAATTGCAAAAGGACGAAGCTGTACCTGTTTTCTCAGGGCTATGCTTTAGTGGGCTCTGTGTGGGTTTTTTTTGTGTTGTTCCAAGCCAACTATGGAAAATCCATATAAACATCCCATTCTCGCAGCTCATGGTGCCCCTGAAAGTGGAAACACCTGGTTTCAAAGGGCAACCCTGACTCTGAATGGCTCTTAATGGTGCATTCTGACTTTTATGTACGGCATAATGCAACTTGGGGCTCGCTTGCCTTGCAAAGGAAACCCTCAAAGGAAACTGCCTCTGAGGGGACACAGCAGTGACAAACTCAGTGGTGATGGCTCAGAGGAAAGCTCAGTCGAAATTGTTCTGCTTCTGACACATCAAAATCCATGGGCTTCGTGTGCCACACCTGCTTCGAAGCCCCAAGCAACCTGAATTCTTGAAGGATGCATGCAGCAAAGTTGCACCACCATTGACGTTCTGTTATTTTCCATCTTTATTCATCCCCAGATGCAGCAGGAATGGCTCCCTTCAGGCCACTCATCACGGGAAAATGCTTTTAAGACCTTTAACAGTCGCACGCTCTATTCTGTGAGGTGCCTGGTTTATAGTCTGGGAGAGTCACTCTGATGAATGGCTTCACTAATGTTTTGCAAAGGGCCGAACTGAGTGATGGATGGGCAGGATTCAGGTCGCTGATAGCCAGTCACTTAATCTGCAATCAGCACTGTCCTGATCAATTTGAGAGGCAGCTGGCTCACGTGCAGCCAGGAGGGGATGAGGAGATCTTATGGGATTATTGCCCAGAGAAAGACAACCAAAATCAGGGCTGGGTTATCTATGAGCGTCAGATTAACCTCAGTTAAATCTGGGTTTTATCCTTTGATACCCAGGTGTAAGGATGCCAATACCAAGGGTGCTGTCACGTTATCCCAGTGCAAACCCCAGTAGTGACGTTCTGGTCATGTTTAACTGCTCATCACTGGGGGTTTGCTAGGAAAGGGTGGATGTGGCACTGAGGGATATGGTCACAGGCATGGGGTGGGTGGATGATCTTAGTGGTCTTTCCAACCTTAATGATTCTATGATTCTCTTCCCCATCACAAAAAGAGAGTCCCCCTGGCTGGGATTATCCCCAGCAAGAGAAGTTCAGCAACTCCTTGTTTCACCAAAGCAACCTTTTGCATCATAAAGCAATTATTGCTAACGGCTCTAAGGTTTTACTTACCCGACTTGATTCGCCTTGTCACGTCCCATTAACTTCTAATTCAGCACTAATCCCTGCCCTGAAATATATAATGAAAGACATTCAAAATATATCAAAATGGCATTGGTATTGATTTATTAATGCTAGGGAATGCTGCCCTAATTGAATTTAGATCCAGGAAGTAAGTTAATGTAGCTGACAGTGATACAGGAACCCAATCTCCCCAGCGCACAGAATTATGACTTTTTTTCTCTCTTTGTTGTCAGATGGATAAATAACAAATCAATTTAAATTTCAATGATGTTGCTAAAAACAAGGCAGCACCTGCCTGGACCAATCACTTGGATGGGGCTTTAGCTGCCAGTGAAGGTCAGTGGAGTTCAGCAGGTGGTGAAGGACATCCCCAGGTTTTGCTTGGGTTTCTTGGGCTGTGCTCTCACATGGGTCCGGGTGGATGACCTTGTTGATCAGCTCTGTTGGGGCAGCAGGTAGCTGTTTTCTGCCTGTTGTCCTAACCCAGAGGGTTTGGCTTCTCTACAACCCACCTGAGCATGGTCTTGTAGGTGCTGCCAACAGGGATGCAGCTATAGGGCTGCTCTGGGGCAACGTGGGTCCCATCCCTGGTGTCTGGCTCATCTCTAGACCTGGCCTGCACAGAAACTCTTATCTTTTGGGCTGTGTGTACGCAGTCAGATCCCTTCGGGGCAGCAGGAGCTCCATTCAGCACTGTGTGCTGGAGTGGGCCCATGGTTGTGCCTTGAGTGCTGCCTGTTAACCATTTTGCTTACACTCACCCTCAGAATAAACCAGGCATAGAGAGCTGCTGCTGATCCCACCTGGGGCTAAGCAATATTGCCATCCTGGGGTAGGGGTCCCAGAGGACCCTGCTGTGCTGAGACCTGCAGTATATGCAGTGCTGTTCAGGTGTGGACTGCTCCTCGTTCCCCTTCCCTGTGCCATGCAGTCTGGTTATTCAGCATCGTCTTTTTATTTTTTTGTCCATCTGGCTTCAAAAATTGACCCTCTGCTTTCCCCAGAACCCCTCATTTTTGCCAAGCAGAAATACTGCAGGCTTGTGCTTGAAATCCAGCCCTGCTGGGGTTGGTATGGTCAAGAAAGCAGAGGAGCCTGAGTTAATTAAATCAACAGCTAACAGTGGAGGTTACCCACAAAAGTGAACCTTGGTGCCCCTAAAACCACTGACCAGAGAACGGCTGGAAAAAAACAAAACCACAGTTGGAGTGAAATGGAAAAAGAAGTCTTCAGCTCTATATCACTTCAGCTAGCCACAGGTATCAGAATATTAATTGCTCTTTGACTTGATTTTGCTGTGGGATTAAGGGCACATTGTGGCTTATGAAGATATTCTAGGAGCCACAAGGCTGGATGCAAAATCCATCTGCGAAGCGTTTCTTCGCCTGCTGCGATGCAGGGTGCAACTGCTGCAGTGTTGCCCTTTGCCAGCATGCAGCTCCTCGTCCCCGTGCTGGGAGACACAGTCCAAAGTCCTAACCTAAGGGTTAGGATGCAGGAAGATGTGTGGGGCAGTTAGAGGCCGGGCTGAGAAGCACAGTGGATTTCCATCTCCCTGCAGCAATGTCCCCCCGCCTGTAGCATCGGCTGCTGCGGCACTGAAAGAGTGGCTCAGTGCCTTTTCCAAGCCCATAAATCCACCAGATCAGAGCAGGGGGATCCAATCCAGCCCATAAGTCACGGGATGTCAAATAAAACCGTAGACATTAAAACTTTACTGCAGTGAATAGTTTTAATTTCCGGGCTATAACAGCTGTTCTGACACTAATGGCAGATGAAAGCTGTGAGTTCCTGGTCAGGGCACCCCCAGCCTGGCCAGGACGCAGCCAGGAGCATGGGCTGCTAACAATGCATCCCTTTATCCCCTGAAACTTGGATCCATTAACCCCAGAGATGTTAATTACAGCAGAAATTACCTATGAAAGGCTTTGCTCAGGAGCCTGAATGTTTGCAGCCAGTAATAACTTTGCTTTTTTCCTTTCTGTAACGCTGGTGCAATTAGTTTGGGGCTGGGGGGTTGTTGAGTTATTTTCTTTTTTTTTCTATTTATTATAATGTTTGTCACTGATGTAATAATTAACAACTTCTGACTGTGGGCTTTGTGCCCATCACAGGGTTTGCTGCAGCCCGGGGCCATGGAGGCGTTGGGTGTTTGGGGTCTGCAGTTGGCATGGGAGCATGGAGGTGGTAACTGGAGGGTGGATGTCTGACCCAGAGCTCTTGGGAAGAGGTGGAAGATCTCCATCCAAGCCTCTTTTTGTTGCTTCTTTCTTCTCCCCAGGGTGGAGGAGTACTGGGGGTTGGGAGGGGAGTGAGATGCTCTCCTGGCTGTGGTCCGGCTGCTTGCTGAACCCACTGTCCCCAGGAGTAGAGGTTGTATGGGGAAAGACATCACTTATGGAAGTGGGAGAAGAGTCAAGACCTTAAAGAAGAAGTAGGACACCAGCAAACCGCCTCGTCTGGCTCCATCTCAAAGTGGAACCCCAAGGGTGACTGTGCGGCGGATGATGCTTGGGGCCAGTTCTGCACAACGGGGGTGAGAAACCCTTTGCAGGGGGCGGGGTGCTCTTGTTGTGTGTCAAAAGGAGCAGTTGGGATGGGGAAGCCGTGGGGTCACAGAGTCTGTAGGGCTGGAGAACCATGTCCCAGGCTGGGAACGAAGGGAGAAGTGGGGAAAGGCCACCTCATGGGGTGACCGCTGCTGGGAATGGCCGCAGTGTCACGGGGAGGAGAACAGAAATGAGACATCTCACGGCTGAGAGCTGCTGGGTGGCAGCAGTGCTGTTCCACATCCCACCATTCATGGCAAGCATCCTGTTAGCTGCTGGGAAACGTGGCTACGAAAGGACCCAAAGCCCCTGGGTGTCCCCAGATGTGACACTGGCTGCTAACAGCTCAAGGGTGCAGGACAGAGGTGCTGATGCTGCTCTGCGCCCTGTAGGGCAGTGACATCTCCCCCAGGGAAGGTCAGGGTGCGAGAGCCCAGAAACCAAGCAAGACAAATGCACAGATGAATGCCCGACGTTCACTCGGTTTTAGACATCACTGTCTACGATAGGAGAGCCCCCGGGGAATCTGGAGTGGAAAATGTAGTGTTCCTCATCCCAGCCCACTGCTTGCTTAATGAGCACATTAAAAACAAGCCCCGCTTTATTTATATCAATCTCAGAATCTCCAAAGACGTTCCTATATATAAGCAGGGCATCAGATCCCACCCCTGTAATGGGTCATTAGTGTATTTTAAGCGAGAGAGACAAGTTTGAGTTGGCAGAGAAGAGGATCAAAAATGCTTTTATAGCGGAATGACCAAGAGTGCCTTTTTGATTGCCTCCAAACGCCCGGCGAATAAATGAATAATAGGAAAATAAATGAATAATAGATATATCAGCGGACAGGATATCGTAATGCGAGATAATAACTCACCCTATGCCCCTGCCAGAGTATTTGTTTAACAGAACAAACTGGGAAAGTCGATACAGAAGGTGTGGGGACAGGATGAAGCTCTGCTGTGCGGCAGGTGCTCTCCTCTGAGCTTTGCTTTGGGGATGCAGTCTGGACATGGACAACCATGGGATGGGGACACCCGTGGGACAAGGACACCCATGGGACACGGGCACCTATGGGATACGGACATCATAGGACAGAGACACTGTGGGACAGGGACACCCATGGGATGGGGACACCCATTGGGCAAGGACACCTATGGGACAAGGACACCTATGGGACACGGATACCCTTGGGATACGGACATCATAGGACAGAGACACCCATGGGACAGAGACACCCATGGGGTGGGGACACCCATTGGGCAAGGACACCTATGGGATGGGGACACCCATGGGACAGGGCACCCATGGGACAAGGACACCTTTGGGATACGGCCATCCGTAGGACTGGGACACCCATGGCACATGGGCACCCACAACACACAGACGTTCACAGGACACGGACACTCGCAGGACACCCACGGCACACGAACACCTGCGGCCGCCGCGGAGCCGCTTCGGAGCTCCGTGCGCTAGAGGGAGACAAAGCCCCGCGCTGCGGAGCGGGGTGCGGGGTGGGAGCCGGGTGCGACCCACGGGACGGACGTCCCCATCCCACCGCCCCGCACCGCTGGGGACGGGTCCCTCCGGCCGCACCCGAGAGCTGCCGTGGGGCTGGGATGGTTCTGAGGGCCGCGGGTGGGTCTGTGGGTGAGCTGAGCACCTCTGGATGCGGCAGACGGTGTCACCCCTCCCTCTCCCCCATTCCTCGCCCCAGGGTGGCACCGGGACACGCGGAGGCACCGGGCTTTCCCCCGTGGTGCGGTGCCCGGGTTGCGATCTCTGTGCCACCCCGGGTGGCCTCGGCTGCTGCTGCGCTGTGACGGCGATCGATGTCCCCAACCGCTGATGCGGCCCGTGGGGCAGCGCCTTCCGCTGATCAATAGGCATTAAGGGGGTTGGAGAAGGGACCATTTGTGGCTTTGCCATCGGGCAAGAGGCTCTGCAGCCAAATGGGAAGCACGGTCGGGGTTACCACGGCCAGAACGCAGCTCCCTGCTCACCAGCCCTGGTGAGGCAGTCCTGGTGCCTGAAACACTGGAAACAGTGGGGTTGGGTTTCTGTTGGCCGGTGTCAGAGGGACTCCCTCACTGGGCAGGACAGCATCCTGCACTCAGAGCTGCTCCTCCAAAGGGATTCTCTTTCCACCCCTCTGTTTGCTTAAGCGATTAGATGTGATTTCCCTCTTTATTCTTCCCCCCCCCGTGAGGATGTGGTGTTTGCTACCACCCTCCAACCCCCCAGCTTTGTCTCTTGGGGACACGGCCACCCCACTGCTGTGCCCCCAACACTGCTGCCCCATATGTGTGGGTCAGTGCAGGGTTTCAGCTGGCCAAATGTGACATCACTTTCTTGATTTCAAGGGGTTACACCAACTTCTACCAGCTGAGGTCTCAACCTGTTGGCTGTATCCTGTAAGGACATCCTTTACACCTTTCCAACTGATCAGTTAACCAGAGCAGCGTTTGCCAGCAATTTGTTTTATGGAATCATGAACCTCAGGAAACTGAGATCCAGGGATTGAGTCTGCCCTGGGCTCCTTGTGTCAATTCCGCTTTGGAATCTGAGGCAGTTTTCCTACAGAGAGCACAAGATTAGTTCTGAGCCTCCACCACCCCACCCTCTGTTTCACTGTGGTTTTGTTTGCACCTTTTCTCCCCTTTTGATCTATTCCTTCCCGCTAAAAACACGCTTTCTCTCCCTGAAAGATGCTCTCTTGCAGCACTGCCATCCCTCACCCTCGACCACTCAGGGACGGCCGTCAAAAAAAAAAAAACAACAAAAAATCACCCCGAAAATTACAACGAGCGGGTTGGGGTTTTTTTTTTTGTTTGTTTTTTGTCAGCTTCTTGTCAGCCGCAGCTGAGGCTTTCTCCTTCACTTTTCCCACTTTTGCCCGTGACCACGGGGCCAGACAGCGCCTTTCCTTTCCGAGCCGTCGCAAAGATGCTCAGCCTCTCACCTGAGCTCCTCCGCTCCCCCCGCAGCTCTGTGCAAACTCTCGTTCTGCCGACTCAGCCGTTGGCACGCCGCGATCTGAGCGCTGCGGCGGCGGTATTTGGCTCCTGGAAATAATTAGGGCGGCGAGCACACGCTCTGCTCTGCGGCATCGGGACAGGAGGGATTGGGGGGGGGGTTGGACCTGGAGGCTGCTGGAGGAGGGCGGTGCGTGGGGCACGGGGCTGGCACAGCATTTTGTGCTGCTGACAGCACGGTTTGGGCCAGGTGTCAGACGCTGCCGCTGCGTTTTTGCCGAGAATATCCTCTGCGGTTTGTTTGAGGGCTGAGGGATGCAAATGAGCTCTTGCTTTAGTTTGTTTATTTGTTTAGGGCCGTGGTCTGTCTTTTCTGGCTTCTAATTTGGACTCGTCCGAGCGGCCTCATTTGCTTAGAGAGCCCATCTGTGCCAGGGCTTCAAAAAATAACCCTTTTTCTGGCACATTTTCCCTTGGCACTGAGTTCACCCAGTGGAACTCCGGGCTGCGGGCTCAGCAGCAGAGCAACGCCGCGGGGAGGGCACAGGAAGCGGTGCTGCTCCTCCTCCTGCTTCGCTCCCCTGGCACCCGGTGCCGGCCGTGGGTTTGAGGACACCTGGAAACGTCTCCTGAAAGACCAGGAGTGCTGTGGTCTGCAGACAGTGCCGCCCATCTGGTGGGAGGATGGAGGCGGGCAATTGGGATGGGAGCGTTGTGAAACGCCTTGTTAGGAGCAGAGCAACCCAAAGCAGCCCGTGTTCGTAGAATCACAGAGTGGCTGAGGTTGGAGGGGACCTTCAGAACCGTCCAGTTCCAAGCCCTGCCGTGGGCTGGGTGCCCCCCCTCCAACTCAGGCTGCCCGGGGCTCCATCCACGGCCTTGGGCACCTCCAGGGATGGACGTCCACATTGGCCACCACACTGAGCATCCCATGTTCTTCTAGCCTTGCCCTTTGGGACCTCCATACTGTGACATCTGCAGGTGCTGTCCTGAAGCCGTTCCCATCCCTGAAGTGCTGTGATAACATCAACCAAGGCTTTCATTGTCAACTAAGGGAAGTCACGATGACGTTTAACAATGCCTCTATAGGAAGGAGCTGCTCTTCAGGACCTCATCGTGTCGCATTTCATTTCAAGGAGAACCATCCTGCATTGTCGGGATAGAGGGAAGAAGGCCACAATTTTCTGTTTTCCTAATAGTTCGTACAATTGATGATAATGGCTGTGTCATTAGAAACCACAGGTTCCCCACTGTTGACATCTCCATTAATGAAGGAATCATTTCTATTTGCAGGTCAAGAGCTGTGGTTTGCAAACAGTTACGCTAATGAAGACTGTGGCATGCCCAGCCTCATCTGGCTTTGCACCAACACCCATGGAGAATTTGACCCACGCCACTGAATGCTTCTCCCAATGAGTAATTTGGGGCACATCCCCAACCCCTTTTGGGACAGCTTGTTTAGCAGCACGGGGATAGGGAGGCAGGGAGAAACCTGGGGGGAGGACACAACTTTCTCCATTATATCAGAGGATACAATTACGCAGCTCCTTCCCTCCTTTCTTAACACAAAAGAGGAATGTTCAGTTATGTGATCACAGTTTGCTGCAGTGAATTATTTAGTCAGTCTATCCCGGAGCATGTTGTTGAAGCTAATGTTGCTTGTACTAATGTAGGAAATCATTAAAGATCAATAAAGAAATCATTAGCAGTGTGACGCCCTTACCAAACCGCCTGAGCTACAGATACACCACTTAATCCGGCCATAAAAACAGCACCATGAGCTCATTTTAATGGGTGTCAGCAAGATTGATTGACTGAGGGCAAAGGTTATAACAGCAATTTGGGAGCAGGACCGCTAATGCACTTGTAGCTCTTTGGTACACTTTAATGCAAGTTAAACAGAAAATGCCCTAGAAACCACAGAGAGTCCTTTTGTGCAGATGGTTTAAAAGACTTTAACGCAAGATTTAGGAATAGAATAGCACAATAACGCAGACAGATTTGGATTAGTTAAAGCACAGCGAGCTGTAATGCCACGTGTTTGCTCAGTAATGAGGATGGGGCTGCAGTGTCGGCCCTGGCTCCGGCCACAGCGTTCGGGTTACACTTGGTTGGCCCCATGCTCTGGAAGGACCCTGTGGGGCACTGAGCTCCCAGTGCCTCCAAGGTGCCCCATGTTCTTGGTGCAGAAAAAGTCCTGAAGACGTAGGAAAAGCGGTATTCGCGTGGCAGTCCTGATGGAGGGCATTGGATGAAGCAGACGAATCCCAATACCGAAGAGGGGAAATTGTGGTGGTACCAGCAGCACGTTAAAGCAATTAGTGGGCAGTGCTGCTGGGCTCCACCGTTGGATTCTGTGGTCACTCACATTTAATGAAACACCATCCCAACGAAGACACGCCGGCTGCGACCTCCTCATCCTTCACATTGGCCACAGGCACACCACAGCGGTATCAAGAGTGATTCGAGGCATTAAGGAAAATTACTTATTGCTAGAGAGCGGGCTAATGAAAAAACACAACCCAACTGACCAAACTTAGAGAGTCTGAAATAATGGGAGTGTGGTTTTTCTTTCCTCGCTCGTTGGGTTTCAATTATTGGCGTTGGACGTAGGGATGAAGCCATCCATTAATTATTCTTTTCGTTAGAGGTTTCCTCCTTTGGGCTGAGAGGCAATTTGGGAGATGCTGCATAGGAAAACAACAAGGTGGCTGCGGTGCCTCAGTTTCCCCAACGAGGAAAACAGGAGGGAGCTTCCCAAGAGCTGGGAGGTGGAAGGATCAGCCCGTGTGATCCTAGCGGTCCCAAAGGAGCCCGGTGGTCCCGATGCTCTGCCTTCCTGCTGCTCCTTGCACCTCACCTGGCCTTGGCATGGGGTCTGACTCATGGTTTGGCTTTTGCTTTCATGCTGGGCTGAATGCAACTGCTTGCGTGCTCCGACTCCAGCTCCGTTTCCATCAAGGAAGTGTTTGTTCCCTTCCCTGCCCCAAAAAACGTCACGAAAACCCATCTCTTCTCATATATCCTCTTTCTTTGGCAAGGCTGAAATACGGGAGCAGCACAAGTTGTTCATCAATTTGCACTTCATCCTCTCTGCTAAAATTTATGGTTTTATTCCCAGGCAAGAGAAAAGCTCATTTGCATATTCAAATTTCCTTTCCCTAATTATTTCTTCTTAAATTACTCTGGCACGTGCTGGCATTTTCTGTTTCGCTGTGCGGCTGTTGGTGTTCCAGACTCTAAAGGGTCATGGGTCTGCAAATGCTGCTCCAGGTACAACTTCCAGCCCCAGATCTGGAGCTCATTGGTTCGTGTTACACCCAAAAATCGACAGGGCAGCAAAACGTGGCAAGAATATCAGCTCCTCCCCGTGACTCCATGACCCATCACTGCACAACCCGCTGCGTTTCGGTGTTTGTGGGATGCTTCCCCAGTCCCTTCTGCCCAACAGGTGACCACCACCACTCACTGCACTGTATTTCAAAACGCGGAACGTTTAATTATAAATGGCATAATAACCCATCGCTAATGAAGCACAGAGCCCTAGGATGAAGTGGATGCAGCTTGCATTAGCCACCAATTGCTCATGACAACTTAATAAAACCCTCATTATCTGCTACCAGCCAGGAGAAAGGTTAGATCCCTGTTTAATAAGTAATTCCTAATGAAAAGTGTGGGACTGGTAATCAAGGAAATGCAGCGGCCGTGGTCGCGAGTGTTTATGGGATGGGGGTTTTTCGGTGCATTATTCCTAAGGCAGTGGCTGCAGCTGTCTGGGTGTGCACAGAGCATGGGGCTGGGCTCTGTGTGGGGCTGCTGCTGCAAAGAGGAGCATCCTGCTGGCACAGGGGGGGTCTTATTTCTCCAGCCAAAAGAGAAGGAGGGGATGGGGGACAGCAAAGTGCTGAGAAATGGGTACTTCCCATACAGCCTTGCTAGAAAGACCGATCCCTGTAGAGCGTGCAGCGCCGGCTGCTCTACAGCCCAGAGAGCTGCAGGTTTGGGGGGGGTCACTGGGAGCCACATCTCCTTCCCCTCCCACCCCCCTCCCGGTGCAATGGGGGCTGCAAACCGCCGTGGGGCCATCGGCCACCAGCGACTTCCTCCGCGCAGCGCCGACTTCTGCTTGGGGTGCGTGAGCCGCTGCCGCAGCCCCCCCAGGGCCGGAAGCTGCTGCGTGTTGTGTCTGCTCCACCGCTGAGAAAAGGCCATTTCATGAGTTTGTGCAGCAGCTTTGTCTGCCGGGGGGGGCGGGAGGGAGGCAAAAACGCCCTCCTCCGCTTCCTCCCGACCGCAGGTGATGGCGGGTGTCAGCCTGGGAGGGCAATATCCAGCTCCAGGCTTTGAGCCCCCATCCTGCCGTGCTCCTTTTACCCGTCTTCCCTTCATCCCTGCCGTCCCAGAGGTTTGGGGGCAGAAGTGGTGCAAAGCCATCGCTGAGCCATCCTGCATCCGCAACGGCGTCATGCCTCAGAGGTATCCGGCTGAGGGCTGGGGCTGCTGCAGCCCTTCCTATCATTAGGGGATGCGTTTGGGGAGCGGATGCCGTGGTGTGAGCACAGACCCCATCCAGCCCCAGCACCAGGATGGTTTCACATCAGTTATCTGGGTCGCAGATAAGGTGACTTCTGGCCCGTGGCTTTGTGTCACCACAGGGTTCCTGCTGAGTTCAAAAGTGTCTGCGGGCAACGCAGGGCCCTGGGTTTCAAATCCTTTCAGTAGTGCAGAGCCAGAGCCACGGTCCTTGTTCTGGTGTGGTTCCTGGTCCTCGTGTGGTTCCTGCTCCTTGCACTGTCCCTGTTCCTTGCACTTCTCTTTGCCACTGCCCCCAAAATCCCACTTCAGCCCTCTGCAGTGCAGCCATCTCAGCATTCCTGTCCCTGCTGAGACCAGGGCAGTGCTCTGCACACTGCAGCCAGGATTCCTCTCTAACTTGGAGAGATATCCTGGGTGGGAAGTAGGTTCAGCAATGCAAGTTTTTACTTTCTAAATTAAAACATGAGGGGGAAAAAAAAATAAAAAAATAAAAATTGAGCCAAAAAACGAAGCATTTCCTCCAAATCAAATGCAGGCCTCACTTTATTTCTCCCCCTTTCTGATCCACTGTGTTGAGATGGGCCATCAGTGTTTTCTCCTGCAGCTCAGAAGTGCCAAGGAACCAGGACAGACCACTTCTGGAAGTCCATGGATGGACATTTGTCTGATGTGACAGCGTTGTGACAGCACAAGTGAGGGGACACCGCTGCATGCTGGCCACAGAAATACCTCCTGCATGGGTAGGAGATGTTTCTTCATTGCTGGAGGCTTTTCCATCCTTCACTTGATCGTAGAGTGATAGAATGTTTTGGGCTGGAATGGACCTCAAAAATCATAGAATCATAAATGTGTTGCATTGGAAGGGTTCTTAAAGATGCTACAACCATAGAATGGATTGGCTTTGGGTTGGAAGCGTCCTTAAAGAGTATAGAACCATAAATGGATTGAACTAGAAGGGTCCTTAAAGATCATAGAACCATAGAATGGGTTGGGTTTGGGTTGAAAGGGTCCTTAAAGATAATAGAACCATAGAATGGTTTGGGTTTGGATTGGAAGGATCCTTAAAAATTATAGAACCATAGAAGGGGTTGGGTTTGGGTTGGAAGGGTCCTTAAAGATCAAACAGCCATAATGGAATTGGGTTGGAAGGGTTCTTAAAGATCATAGAACCACAGAATGGGTTGGGTTTTGGTTGAAAGGATTCTTGAAGAGTATAGAACCATAAATGGATTGAGTTGGAAGGGTCATTAAAGAACACAGAACCATAGAATGGGTTGGGTTTGGGTTGAAAGGGTCCTTAAAGATAATAGAACCATAGAATGGTTTGGGTTTTGATTGGAAGGATCCTTAAAGATTATAGAACCATAGAATGGCTTGGCTTTGGGTTGCAAAGGTCCTTAAAGATTATAGAACCATAGAATGGCTTGGCTTTGGGTTGGAAAGGTCCTTAAAGATTCAAGAACCGTAGGACGGTTGGATTTGGATTGGAAGGGTCTTTGCAGCCCCTTACTCCCAACCCCCTGCCATGGGCTGGCTGCCCCCCACCAGCTCATGCTGCCCAGGGCTTCATCCACAGCTTTGGGCCCCTCTGTGCAGCCAACATCTCCCCACTGTGTGCCCTGACAGCTCCTCGCCTGCCGGTGCCTCGTGAACATGAATGAATGAATGGTTTTGTGATTTTTTATTTTATTTTATTTTATTTTTTGTAATTTATTTTTCTTTTTTACTCTCAGGTTGAATCACCTGCAGAAACAATCTGAAAATGATTCAGAACAAATTACAAGAATTCAAAACTTCAATCTCGCGGCGGTTTCGTTTCATGAGGAGATCTACTGATGCCTGTGGGGAGGTGCAACCCCCAGCAGCGCACGTCAGCAGCACTCGATGGAGCCTCTGTGACCATGCTGACATGCGACGTCTCCATGCTGACATTTCCCATAGGGGCAGCCCCCTCCTGGCTCCCAGTGCAGGTCAGTGTTACGAACTGGATCCCACTCCCAGGGTCTGGAGCTGGGGGAGAGTGAAGAACCCCGCATGGCGCACACACGAGGACAGAGAGAGACCCAGAATTGTGTCTTTTTCACCCAAAAAAGTGCCACTTCAAAAGCCTGAGCTACTCCAGCTAAGGGTAAACTCAGGTTGAGAGTGCCTTGGAGCCTCCCTGCCCATCCTCCTACCTCTCCAGAGGGGAGATTTCAGGTGTTTGTCGCTTTATTCAAGGCAGGGGCTGTTTCCTGCTTTGAAGAGACAGGAGGAAAAAAAAAAAAAAAAAAAAACACAAAAAAACACACGCAAAAAAAACCCCAACCAACACCATTTTTGGATCTTTCTTTCTGCAAAGATCTGACCTCATTCTTCTGAGCAGGAGCTCCGTGCTCCGGGTCCGAGGCGCTAATTGCCACCGCCGGGCTTTGAGTTGCTTCTTTTTTTTTCTTCTTCTTTTTTTCTTCTTTTTTCTTTCTTTTTTTCTTTCCCCTCTCTCTCTTGCTCTGACTGTGACTCACCCAGCAGCGCCGACACTGAGTCCTCAGCCCAGAGAAACCGCAGTCGGAGGCAGTTTCCCACGCCCTGCTCTCGCAATGGGCTGTCAGTGGTGGATGTGCCTCCCTGCGCACGCGGACGGTTCTGCTCCCAGGTTGTTCCCATCACTAAAAGCACTCGGGAGCAGTTTCTTTTTCCCCTGAAACCTCAGGGAGGGAGCCCTGCCTTCCCCTCTGAAATGCTTCTTCAGTGCCTTTGGTTCGCAGGTTTTGCCCCAGTGTCTGTATTTAGAGCTGATCCCTGCAGCCGTGGGATCTGTGGTGCTTCTGCCTTGGGCTGAGATTGAGGATGGAGAAGGCAGGAACCCAAAATCACAGCAATTTAACGCAAATTGAATGGCAGACATCAAACATCCACCACTTCACCTGGCTGCGGGGTGTTGGTAGTTGTCCCTCCCCACGTTTGGGCACAAATCTCTTCTCATGGTTTCTTTAGGAGCTGACAGCTGCGTGTGGCAGCTGATGGATCCGACACATCTGCACCAAACTGGTGGCTGTATCTGCCCGGGGACACAGCCAGCCCTTGGATTTCAATCAAATGCATCCCTTCGTCCCACTGAAAAGCACTGTTCTCAGTAAATGTGGGCTGCAGCAAAAGGATCTTCTTGGGCTATCAGGATAAAAAATGATCTGGAGAGGCAGATGCCAGCCCTCATTTGCCTTGGGGTTTGTAGCTTTGTTCTGCCTTTGGAAAGAGGAAAGAAGAAGGCTGCCCCCCTTGCTGGTCCCTATGTACCCAAGGGCAAGACAGGTCTATGGAGAGGGACATATAGGGAAAACAGAGCTGAATCCCTTCTATAGCATGAGATGCTGCAGTTCAGGGCTTGTCCCAGTGCCTCTAGAGCCACAGTGAGGCATTGGGCTGACCGTCCAATTTGTAATCCCAAATCACACATATGTGCCTTGAGAAGGACTTTGGTGACTCCCCAGGATCTGCTTTCTACAATTCTTGTGATGATGTTCATGTATTTTCTACTCTTCGGGACTGTGAAGGATCAAAGTATTTCCTAATGCCTCTTTGCCCTTTGATTTGATGAGGGTGAAAGTGCGAAGTAGGATGGGATGAAGGTGGGGAGGAGGATGGGATGAGGTTGGGGAGGAGAATGGGATGAAGCTGGGGAGGAAAACGGGATGAATTCAGGAAGGAGGGTGGGATGGCATGGGGGAGGAGAAAGGGATAATATTGGGAAGTAGGTTGAGATGGAGTCAGGAAGGAGGATGGGATAAAGACAAAAAATAGGATGGGATGAAGTTGGGAAGGAGGATGGGATGAGCACTGTTTCTGGGGATTCCCTTTCTCCTGTGGGTGCACAGCCCCTGCTGGGGGGTTGAACCCTAACCCTAACTCTGCCCACAAAGGCTGTGGGATAGCACTCAGATTTCTAGCTTCTTCAGGAATCGCCTGCTGGCACACTGCAACCCACACTGCACACTTCTTGGGGGCCACATCCCAATGCTGGGACCCTCCTGAGAGCCTCACTTCTGGCCGTAGAGTGTGTGGGAGACACAGCAGCTCCTCCCTGGGTGCCGGGTCAGCTGCTGGCTGTGCCCTGTGCTTTCACACTGTAGTGAGCAGCTCTTTTTATCACAGAGGCTCTGGGGTCGGATCAATAAGTGCTGCTCTTCCCACCACTTTTGCAGATTTACAAGATGCCAAATCCCAAACGGAGCCACTTTACTGCAGGCTGGATTGTCCGGATCCATAGGGCATGCGTGAGCCTTTGAACCAGGCAGCTTCCCACGTCTGCTGCCCTACATCTGAGGCACGAGGCGGTCACGCCGCTGCTATGAGCAAAGCTGTGCTCTCTAACTAAATAAAAATGAATACGAATGCAAAAGGGTGCAAGGGCAGCTCCAGGTCTCCCTACCAGCCCCAGACTTGGCCACCCCAGAAGCCCTCGGCCCTCCCCAGCCTGGCAGGGAGAAGTGTGGGGCTCTGCAGCTGCTCTGCTGTTTCTTTAAGAGATGCTTGTATGGGATCCAGCCATGTTCTGGGGTCAGCAGAGCAGGTTCCCATCCTGCCAGGTGTGCAGTTTGCTGTGCACGAGGAGGCATGAGAAGAAGGAAAAAGTCTTTCCCCAAAGCAGGAGATGCACCGCACACTGAGATGGGATTGGAAGAGGATTTGTGTGGATGAATCCAGGTGCTGCCCTGGTAGGGAATGGATGTGGCAACACTGTGGGACTGGAACGAGTTCAACAGAAAAAGCAGTGCAGGCTCACAGTCATCCTTTGGTCCTTGGGGCTCATTTTATCCCTGATTTAGACCTCGTGCATCCCACCACATCAGGGCTAATTGTGTGTGTGGTGTGGCTGTGCGGTGGGGCACAGACCTCGGGGCTTCTCCCATGGTCCTCCTCCTCCACACTGGTCAGCATGGGGTTATTGCTGCTCTGCTCATCCTTCAGAGAGACGTGTGGAGTGAGAACCCACCAGCAGCCGCCTTGGTTTCCTTGGCTTCTGCAGAGAGCTCTTCTTGTGTAACGTATGCTCTAAGACCACAGACCAGACACAAAAATTCACACTGTTTGCCATAAATTGTTTGTTTTTGCATCGCTGTTTGTGAGAGGAGCCATTAAAATGGATGGGTGATTTTTGCATGTTCCCCTTGTTATTTCGTAATGGGAAAACTCGGGGAGAAAAGGGACCTTCCTCGTGCTCTGTGGATGGGTTGAGGTTGGGCATATTTTTAGATTCTCTCCCTCTGTGTGGTTGGATGCAGCCCCACAGGGAGCAGCCGCACGATGCCTATGGTGTGACATCACTGGGGGATGCCATCGGGCAGCTGAAGTGCTTTGTCATCACCTGGGGGTGTGATTCCCCTTTGGGGGCCATTCCCTTCCAAGTCATCCCAAGCACCCCCTGTTGCAGCTGTCCCTGCAGCTCTGCTGTTCATCTCCTCCATCCCATTTTGCTCTCCCTTGTCTGACCCCACGGCTGCACCCACGAGGGCCTGCTGGCCCACCTGCTTTTTTTGCTTGCACCTGGAATCAGAGAATCAAAGAATCCCAGCAAGTTTGAGTTGGAAGGGACCTTGCAGCCTATCGCCGCCGTGCTGGCAGCGCACAGGGTCTGGGGTTTATAGAGCTGAGTGCACAGGAGGACAGGGATGTGGTCCACGGAGGTGCCAGCAGCGTGTGATCCCAGGGTCGGGTGGAGGGCACTGCGTGACCGTGGTGTGACTGGTGATGGTGCAATCACTGCCCCGAGCAGAGCCGGGTGCCCGGCGGTGCGGGGCTGCGCGCTGCTTTGTGGTGCTTTCAGCTGCAATTTCTCCACTTTGCTCTCAATCCTGCGATAATGAAAGGAGAGATAAAAGCCCTGCAGGGCTGTGCTCTCACTGATAGTGTGAGAATGGCCCCAGGACCAGGCGGTGTCCTGCAGGAGCACCCATCTCCAAGGCTCCAGAAACCCCCACAAAGGCGCAGAGTCTGTGCCTCAAGGCAGCATTGAGTGTCTGCACGTTGCCCCTGACTCCTGGCCCCTTCCTAAAAGCACTTTATGCATTTCTCTCCTTATTCCCTCCTTACCACAGGGCTCTGGTCCCTTCTCTGGACAATCCCCTGACCCACTGCAGATTCCCTCTGCTTGCAGCTCACTCCATAGCTCCAAGACTTGGGTGCTTTCCTTTAACCCTTCGGACGCACAGAGAAAGGAGCGACCGCGTGGCTGGTCCGTGCTGCAGGGGATCAGCAGAGCGTCGGGGTTATAATGGCAGCATTGTGCCTCTCGGCCACGGGCGCATGCAAGGGGGGTCCTGGCAGTGCGTGGCATTCGAAGAGCAGCCTGGCGCCGGCGAGGCTGAGGATGATAGCTGGGATGGAGGCGATCACATGCCTTGTTTCCCATGGCTGAAGCCACAGCCGGCATGGGGAAGAGCTGTGCTGCCCGGGCATAGCCACTAGGCAGGGGAATGGGGCAAGCAAAGCTGAACTGTGGCTTAGGGACATCTGACAGCTGCTTTGGCTAAAAGGCAGCCTTCCAAAAGGTGATGGCGCACTGCAGGGCTAAGGGCGTGGATTTGTCTGCCCTCAGCCCAAATGAAGAGGGGTTTTAATCCCCATCACCCCATGCCTCGTTTTCCCACATCAAACCACCATCCCACCTCGCTTGCTGCAATTGGGAAGCACCATGCATGCTGCGGTGGTGTCCTATGGACCAAACCAGCAAGTGCTGACACCCTGAGCTCTGCCTTTTGCTCTGCACCTGGGTGCACATATAAGTTTGTACAGCAGTGCTGGGGCCGCTGTCCTGCAGCCCTGGGGCCGGGTTTGGTTGTGCTGTTCCCAGAGGTGAGAGCTGCGGTGCAGGAGAGGAGGACGGCTGCAGACAGCTGCGGTTTTAGCAGCACCGTAGAGGAAGTCAACGGGCTGTAAAGCCCCTGTGTCAGTGTGCTTACGGCAACCTGTTTGCAGCAGTCAGTGTCAGTTCTTTCTGAGAGGAGGGTAAAACGCTGGGTTTTCTAACCTAGAAGTGCACGGCTGCTGCTGCAGCTTGCAGCACTGGGGCAGCGCTGCAGTTCCTGCATCACATGTGAGCTGGGAGCAGCAATGTCTGGAAAGTGAATGTGAAGCTTTGGAGCAGTGGGGAGGTTTGGGGTGGTGCTGCCAGCCTGGCCTGCTGCTTCTCTCTGAGCATTCAGAGGAGATCACAGAAATCACAGAATCACAGAAACAGAGATGGAGCTCCCAGACTCGCACTGGGTCCTTGGCTTTGGGCAGCTGCTGGGATTGCTGCATCCCTGCAAAGCTGGGCAGCACAGTGCACAGCTGAGGCTGAGATAAAGCACTGAACCAAAGCAAAACAATCCCTTGCAGCACGTCTGCTGCCTCCAGCCAGCTTGGGACTTCTCCTGTACTGCAGGAGCATGTTGGTGGGAGAGCTGCATGCTCAGCTCTGCAGAGGAGACCATGGAAGAGATGGGTTATTTGCATGAGAACTTTTAATTGGCTCTTGTTATCACATGCCCTCTCCCAGGCTGTGCTTTGCACACACAATCAAAAACATCAGCAATGCTGTTTCCCTCTATCACCTTGTGTTCCTCTGTGCTTCCTGCAGGGTGGGATTTTCACCTCACTGCCGCTCCATTTCACAGCTACCAAAAAAGAAAACCAAACTCTTCTTGTCAATGGATGCAACAGATGAAGGGTTTCATGTGGGTTTTGTCCTACAATTGCTTCTTATAGGTCTTAGGGGAGGGATTTTGGATTTCCATGCATTTCCATACCGGTTGCTGGAGGTGCCCATTGCTCTCACCCAAATGCAGTCAGTGCACACAATGAAGCAGTGCTGATCTTCGTGACCCACACTGGCAGCGTTGTGTAGGTACAGCATACAGATAGCAAGGAGTAACCATTGCTTTGTAGGCCACAGAATAAACCCTTACATCTGAGGGAGCAAATTGAAGCACTTAGAGCCTCACCTGTGGGGGAAATGTCCTGATTCCAAAAGGCTGGAAAAGAAATCTTAGGATAGAGACCCGTTTTGTGGATTGCAGAGGGGCAATGACCAAGGCCAGTAGCCCCAGCTGTGCCTGAAGGGCTTGGTGCTGTGTTTGTGGGGATGGCATAGCCATGATTTAGGGAAAATGAGGTAGTGGGAAGGTGACCGAGAGAAAAAGTCCCCTGCAAAGCTCCCCGGGTAGCACAGCTGATGATGTTTTGCTATGTGTGTAAATCAGAGCTCCCAGCTGGCACCTGATGAAGGGCAGAAATAGAGTCTTAAAAGCACCTCCTATCCTCACTTTTCTCCCTCGTGACCCTACTGGGCCTTGAGCCAGATGGGGGCTGAACCTCCCACCCTTTTTCTGCATGGAATGAGATGCAAAACCCCAAGAGCAACTGCATCAGGTCCCTGCTCTGTGGAGAGCCGTGTTTATTCTGCCGCATGTGCTTCAGATTTTTGCTTAATGCTAATTCACATAAAATCCCTGTGAAGAAGAACCACCCATCTACACATATGGAAGCAGTCTCAGCACCAGTGATTGTCTGCAAGGGCCAGGAGTCAGAAAGCACAGCTCCAAACATCGGTGCGGATGAGTGGCGAATGTGGGAGAAGAGGCAGTTAAAAGGAGAAAACCACTGCCTGTAAATGGGCTGTTACTTCAATCCCCCAATTAGGAACCCATGGGCTCTCTCCTCTGTTTCTTCTCAGGCAGCAGTATGATTAATTAAAGAAAAAACATCTCGGTCTGTAGCTCACCACGAACCAACGGACGCAAGCCATAAAATTATTATTAAAAAAGAGGAAAAAGCCCAGCCTGGTCACCACATCCACCATCAGAGCCATTGACGCCACAGATCAGGTGATGCTGCGCTCCCGACCACAACGCTGCGACTGAGCTGGGCTACCTGCACTGCTGTCAGGCTTTCCTCTTCCTCCCCGTCCCTCCTCCTCTTCCTGCAGCTGCTCGAGGAGAGCCTGAGTGCAGGGTGAGAATCAGGGTTGAGGGGATGGCTTCCAACGGCGTCTTCGATTCCTTCGCCGCCTACTCCTCCACTTTCTTGCGTGGTGAGTGCAGCAGGAAACGCTGCTGGGGTTGTGTTTGTTTATTGATCTTGTGGAGGAGCCAACCAGCATTGGGCCGTGCCGCAGCTTTGCTGCACATCTCCTCTCCCTTCTCCTCGTCGTGGTGTTCTGTTGGCTTCCCCACGCGTTGCGCCTTGCCGTCCTCGTGCAGGTTTGCTGTGTGGTTTCCTGCTGTTTGATTTTTTCCTTTTCCCACGTGGTTGTGTTCCCATTGGGAAATGGAGGGTCAGCAAGGAGGTTGCACTGTGCTGAGATCCACAGGGTCGTTTGAGTTGGAAGGACCCTTGCAGGTCATCTGGTTCGACCTCCGTGCAGTGAACAGGGACACCCAGAGCTGCTCAGAGCCCCATCCCTTGACCTGGGGTATCTGCAAGGATGCGGCAATTCCAAATGCTGCTCACAGGAGTGTGAATGCTGTGCAGGCGAGCTGCTGGGTGCACACTGGGTGATGTCTTGAGTCTGAAAGCAGTGAGTGAAGGAACAGTGTGAGGAATCCAGGCTGCCCACAGCTCTTGCTGAGGAGCATGACTGCAAGGTGTGGGATGAGACCTTTTTGGGAGGATGCTCAGTGCTTGTAAAGAGTTGGGCAGAGCACCGTGAACTGCTGCCTTTTGCCATCCTTGCTTTGCAGCTGTAGTTAAGGAGTACAAGCAAAATCTTGAGCTGATCATGGCCAGGAAGACCCAGGTCCTGAGCAACGGCTCTGCAGATGGTTCGGTCGGACTGAACCTGAATAGAATGGGGCAGAGTGATCCCAAACCCATCCCTGCTGAAGGAGCAGAACAGCAGATGCTACAATTCAGCAGGGCCATCTGGCTACGTGACAAGAAATGCATCAGACATAGACAGGATTTTGGCCTATTTCTGAGAATACCAAACGTTATGTGTGCTTTTGAGGCCGATCAATGGGGTCAGCTTGCAGAACCGAGAGGTGCCCTGTGTCCCCCTGAGCACTGAGTGTGGGACAGGGACAGGAGGAGCCAGAGTTTGGCAAACAGACACACGGACCACATCTGTCCTGCTGCCCTGCACTCAGGGATGGTGGCACTACAGATGTGTCCTTTGTGCTCCATGGAGATAATTAAAGGCAGTCCCGTGGCAAGGAAATAAGGGAAGCTTATAAAAAACATTTGCATGGCTCTTTTTAATCCGTATTTTCTGCCTCCAAAGCCAAATGAAGTAGCGCTGAGGTTTAACTGAGCTTGCTCATTCAGAAATAAAAAAGAGAGCAAGAAACAGAACGATCACGTCTTGTATGCAATTTCCATACAAATAGGAACTCATAAAAGCAATAAACATCTTTGTTTCAAACATAATTTTTATTAAAAGGGGGAGGATTAAATGACTGCTCCAAGGATGGAATATGGCCAAATGGTTTTCTATGTGGAACTCAGAGCATCTTCTCCTGCACAGAACTGTTAAGGTTGGAAAAGACCTTAAGATCATTCAGTCCAAATGTTCACCTGCCACCAACTCTGCCCACTGACCATGTCCCCAAGAGCCACATCTCCATGGTTCTTGAACACCTCCAGGGATGGTATCCCACCTCTTCCCCAAGCATCCAGCACCAACGCATTAGCACTCTTTCAGAGAAGTCTTTCCTCACATCCAGCCTGAATCCCCAGCTTTGCGCACAGCTACGTTTGGGTGAACACTGCAGAACAGCCACGAACGTTCACTTAAATGCCTCAGGGCTATTTTGGATTCAACCCTATTCCTATTTTTTTGTTAACTTTTCTGGTAATATCCATGAAAATGGAGGTCTGTTTGCACAAACATTGAAGGAATGAAAAGAAACCCCCAACAAAGGTATCCCCTAGTTAGACTCAAAACACTTTTTTTTGGTAAGAAAAAGTTGTTTTTTGCTCTCCAATGGAGTGGGCCATTGGGGGCCATCTGGGGAGCCTGAGCTGCATGCTGGGGCCACAAAGTCTGTGCTGTCTCCATTCATCCCCCCCCTCCTGGGGAAGGCTGTTTGCTGCTCTGACTGCCTGTCAGAGGCTCTGCCTGTTCCAAGGACACCCCGCTGGCTCATGGCATGTCTTTATTTTTTATTTTATTATTTTTTATATGATATATTTCTGTTTGTGTGTTTTGGGGTGAGGGAACGGGTATAAATCCATTGTCTTTCGTCACCTTGTTATGATCTAACGCGGGTAGGGAGACAGTGGCGTTTCCCTGTATTGAGAGCTTTAATTCATGATGATTTCTTAGACTTGATCTCCTCTGATACGTCGTCAGCGTTTGCGGTCCACTGTTTTGGCCGCGTACAGTTTGGGAAACAAAGAACGAGCTGTGTGTTTGGATCCACACATGGTTGGCATTAGGAGCAAGAATGTGACTTCCCATCCGAAGCAGTGAGGCTGAGCCACGGCCACGCCGTAAATATCCCCAAATGGAGCTGATAGCAGGAGCACGTGGAGCAGCCCAGTGGGATGGCCCCGAGCTCAGTCTCGTGGCTTCACGTTCCCCTTTCCTCCCGTTGCGTGCTGCGTTCACACCCAATTCTTCTTATGGCCACGTCCAGCCAGGGTGGGGAGAAAATGTCATTGCTGGGGTCATGTTTGTTTGTTCGGGGTCACTGTTGGGGTCATGCTGAAAATGGGCTGAACCAGCGCTCCCATCCCTTCCATTCTGAGTGCTGAAGTCCCTTGGAAGCCTTGGCCATCCCTTCGGTCAGGGTTCCTTGGTGCTGTTTTTGGTAGTTTTTGTTTTTTCTTTCCATTTTAAAGCTCACACCACTTTCTCACAACATTTCCTGTCCTATGCAGAAAGCATCACTCAGTCTGAAAGTCAATGGTGTGAGCTGAGCGCTGCTCTGCAATGCCTTCCTGGGAAACCACGCTGGATGCTGGAGCAAATGCTCTTCCCAGCCAAGTCTGGCTGGCTTTCAAGAGATTTAGTTTTAATTGCTGGCCAAAACCCATCAGCCTTGCCCTGTTTCTGGACCAACACGGATTTAGAGACAGGCTTTGTCACGGTTGCAGTGTGCCCTTGGGGCACCTGGACCTCTCCCATTGGCCTCCAGGATCCAATGTGGTGCATAACCACCATTCACCCTGGCTTTGCCCACCCCACCCTGGGGTTGGGATTGCTGTGGGGTTGAGGGAGGCATTTTGCATTTTTCTATGCAGTAAGATGAGAAAAATTCCTCTGTGCTCACGCAAGATGTCTGCAGTGGGAGTGGGACAGTGTGGGGGTCTCCTGGGGGGCTTCAACCGCATCATCCTCCTTGGCTTTTCCATTTCTGAAAATGCTTTAAATTTTATTTTCTTATTTATTCTTTTTTTTTTTTTTTTTTTTTTTTTTTAAGAGAGTGGGACAGTCAATGCGTCTGCAGTCTGGGGGTATTTTCCATAACATAAACATATTAAAAGAAAAAGAAAAGGGAAAATAAAAAGAAACAATGATTTTCCATTCCCGCTGGAAGAAGCGAGTGCCTTTGGAACATGAGGAATGGATTACACAAGCTATTGTAAAATAAAATATAAAAACAACCAAAATAGGAGAAGGCAGAGAGATTGTTTTTTAAAGAAGAAGCCGTCCTCAGTGGGGAAGGGAGACAGAAAAATGTGCTTTTTACAACAGTCCCTGTTGTGCGGGAGGGACCTGCAGGAGCCCAACCTCCGCCTTTGGGATGGCCAAATCCTGGATGGGAGGGCTGCAGGGGAGATGCTCTGGGTCCATATTTCAGTTTGGGAAGACAAGGGCTGGGCAGGGCGTTTTTTTGTCAGTTGTGTGTGTTTGTCTGCTATATCGGGCTGTGATTTCACAACACAGCATGGTTTGTGTTAAAATAGCTCCTAAAAAAGTAAAAAAAAAATAATAAAATAATAACATACGAAAACAAAACAGTAGGAATGATGTTAGCAGCACAACCCTGAACCTGTACCAGCTCTTGGACCAGAGTCTGCATTGGGGCCAAAGCCCTCCCAGCTCCTTGCACCCTCTGTACCTTCTGGGCCATGGCACGGGGATGGGCAGGTGGGCTCCGTGTGCCATTGGTGCCCATGGTCACAACGTGGGGTGAGTTGGATGCTACAGATGGATGCATTTGCTTTCTGATCCCTGGGATGAGCACGTGGGTTGTTAGGAAGAGGCACGCTTGCTCCCTGCTGATCACTGCAGGGTCGTTCTGTTACCAGCACAGAGGATGCATGGTTTGCTGCACTGCAGATGGATGCTTGATCCCATGCATAGAAAGCTGCAGTGGTCACTTCTTTGCAGCCTGGCAGACGTGAAGCTGCAGATGCGGGCTGTGCTGTTCCCTTTAAACTCAAAGCATATGCATTGAGATCATTCCGGGATGGAGCACAGTGCCACGGTTTTGGTGACTCGAAGTCAGGAATAAACTGCTTAGTGGGGATTTGTGCCATTTTCCCTCATTAGGAGAGGGAGGAAGCATTGGCCAGGGAATTTAAAGAGTAAATCAGATGTGCTGTTCCAGGATTAAGCCCTTGTTCCTCAACTCCTTTGTACCATGGCTGCATTTTACTGCCCGCTTTCGTGCCCAATTACCTTCAACCCTATAATTAAACACCTCCTTTCATTAGCCCTGGGTCAGTTTGGCAAATCTCACAAAAGGAGTGAGCCCACCACTTTTTCCATGAGCTCAGCCCAAGTGCCAGCCCGGGCAGCAGCAGCCCCAGCTCCAAGCACGGCGGTGGGGCTGCAACCAGGTCCCTACTGGGGTGGTGAGGACTCCTCTGGCACCATCCCCACCTCCCACATCAAAGCCCCAACCTTGAGAGCTCCACTGGCAGTAAAGTCCCAAGCATGTGCTTCAAGTTCTCCCTGCCTCTGCAGCTTACTAAGTGGCACAGCATGTCAGACCCTCATTTGCTCCACATTACTGCAGCCTGTTTATTATTGCACCTTGAACTGGGCACGGAGCTGCACTTCCCTTGTTTGTTTTATTTTCCCCCCTAAAATTCATGGGTCTGCTCCTTGTTAGCTCCGCTTTGCCAGCTGTCCCCTGGTGAGCTGTGTGTGGCAGCCCCTGGGATGGCAAACTGGGGCTTCACTGCTTTTGCAGACGCTGGGGTGGATGGAACCCATTGACACAGGCTTCTTTGTGTCATTTGGGTCTGTTTGTGTCAGGGTTGCAGAGGTGTTTTGTGATGTAGGAGAGATGAAGAGGGTGGTTGGGAGACCTGAAGGTGCTGAGAGCCAAATCTGTGTGCTTCAGTCCTCAGCTCTGCCACCTGCTGCTCTCCCCATTGCCTTCCTTAGGTCAATGGGGGAACAGACACCAATGAAAGAGTTTCTGGTTCTCCCAACCTGCACGAGATATCCTCAGCTTTGAGAAACAAGGTCGGACCTGACAGGCTGGAAAAAAAATGAGCTTGGTTAATGTTGAAGAAGGGAGGAGGGGAGGCACTGGCATCGCTGCCCAGCACTGTGGGTGCTCCATCCCTGGAGGTGCCCAAGGCCAAGGATGGGGCCCAGGGCAGCCTGAGCTGGTGGGGGCACCCAGCCCATGGCAGGGCTTGGAACTGGAATATCTTTGAGGTCTCCTCCAACCTCAGCCATTCTGTGACTCCACGGCAGGGCTGTGGTGATGGGATGGGTTGGGATGCGCTCCTGCAAAGGGGAATTCGCACTCTGTGTCCCCAGACTTCGTATGCAGACATTCCACCGCCCATCCCCACCACCTCACCATGGCTGTGGCTGCGTTTCAGTGGGAGAGCAAAGCCAGTGAGACATCAAAAGCCCCAATCCTGCGAGAATGCAATCCCACTGACATAAATGGAAGTTGAGAGCGCTCGCTGTTGGCAGGGTTGGCTCATACGTGCGTGTTTGATCGGCACAGCAGATTGAAATGTCAAGAATGTGAGCCTGCTGGGGCTCGCACTGCTTTCCTTGAAGGAGCATCACCCCAATGGGAGCGGGGTGCTCCTCGAGGCCAGATACGGGCTGTGTGTGGGGCAGCGGTGTGGAGCAGGTTGTGATGCTGGGGATGGCACAAACACCATCGCTGCTGCTCTGCAGATGGAAGCTGCAGCACTTGCTGGAGCCCATGAGCAACTTGTCTGGGGTCCTTGGGGAAGGCTGCGGTGGAGCTGCGAATTGAACCCAGACAACTTGCTTCCTCCGCCAATGTCTTCTCCGGGAGCCCACGCTTCCTGCCAGCGAGGGCCCTCTGTTCAGTTTTAGGAGAAAATGTAAAAATATTCTCCAAAACCACACGAGCTCTTCCAGTTTTGGAGGTTCAGGCGGTCCCTTCAGCCAGACGCAGAATGGCTCCGGCCCAAGGAAACAGCTGAGGTTGCGTTTCGCAGATAAGATCCCCGCTCTCCCCGCAGAGCTGGCTGCTCATGCGAGACCCAAAGCCACGACCGAGTTGTCTGGACAAGTTCTCCATTTCTCTGGGTTCCAGCCCTAACCTGCTGCTGAACCGCTTCGCTTCCCAGCCCGCGGCCTCGGCCGTGTCAGACAGCTGACCCAGGCAGACAGACAGCTCCAAACTGCTAAGAAACTTCTGCAAAAAGGAGCTCACTGCAGGGCTGGAGGCAGCGGTTCCCTTCCCAAGCTGCAGGAGATGGATGTGCAGCAAACGGTGACTTAACAACATCCCCTAAGAAGCGCTGCACTTGATTTGTCTGAGTTCATAGCCAGAAACCAGAAAAGTACCTTCCGTCTAGCTGTATGTTTGTGACTAATTCCATTCAGGTCAGGGGGGTTTTGTTGGGTGCCTGCATAGGGCGAGGTGCGGTCTGAGCCCGCTTTGGGGTTTCTTTTCTGCAGCCATTCTACACCATCCCACTTTAGCAGCCAAAGCAGGGGGGTTTGTTGGCAATGAGAATCTCTACTAGAAATACGAACAGAGAGCGTTTGCACCGGAAAAAATAATCCGAGGAAGGAGCAGAAGCAGCTCTGCCCAAAGCCCATCGAGTCAGAGCTGTCCGACCGCAGCCCCGCTGTGACAGCGCAGTGACAGCGCAGCACCCGGCCTTATTCATAGAAGTGAAACTGGTGAATAATTGCAGAAAGCAAACCAGCTTGGAAAAAACAACAACAACAACAAAAAAAAACGGTCTGAGAGTGAAGGACAACTTGCTATTGGAAGCAGAGGGCAGTTTTCTCTGAATGACTTCGCTGTGCGTTGGCCACTGACGGCTGTCTGAGGTTGAGCTTTGTCACTGGTGAGGAACTGCCACTGCAGAATGCCAGTCTGTGGACATGGCCAAGAGCAGGAGCTGATCCCACGGGGGCGAGGAACAATTTGTGCAGGAGAGGATGCTCATTTTGTGCAAAAAAGGCCAGTGTGTTGCAAGGAAGCGTGCAGGGCGTGATCATGGCAGTGGCATTGCAAAGGGGCTCTACGTGCATCACCTGCCCTGAGCTATGGGGTGACATTACTGAGCTGCTCGCCCGTGACTTCACGTCTTCCTTTGTAACTGGTGTGATCTGCAGGGAATGGCCGAGAGCTGTGATTCTGAGTGCATGTGACATCTCCGTGGGGGTTTGGTGTGTCCCCAGTGTAGGTATAGCACCAGGTGGGACAGCCCCCTGTGCTCAGCGCTGTCCTTGAGAGGACCCCAGAAATGTGGGGGTGCTGGGCGAGCAGCTCGAGCTGCAACATCGACTGGAGGAGGCAACAGAATGCAGAGAGCTGGGAGCTGCCCCTGGGGGCAAGCTGATGCTCACAGGCAGCATTCTGCTCGTGCTGCACTGAGCAACACACAGCAGAGATGTGCTGCTGCCCTCCTGTTGCACTCCTGCAGCTGGATGTGATCTGCTTGCTGCGCACCTTGCAGCTTCTTCAGGCTCCACTGCTGCAATCAGTCCGTGCTTCCTGTCTGCCACCTCTGCTTTTTTTTGCTTTGGTGGGGCTTTTCCAAACTGTTCTCTTACTGGATGACCACCACCACTCTGTGCTCGTGCAGCTAACTGCAGCCATCTGCCTGCAGACAGGTGGGGAAACCCTCACCTGGATGAAAGCAGTTGGGTTGGGCTTGCTGACAAACCGCGTACTCCTGGAGCAGCTCCTGCAATGTGCATCCCTCCCAGCTGCTGGCTCTGTGCATCGGGGTTCTGCCCAACCCAGGCAGTAATTCCCTGCTGGGGGGGGATGGGGAAAAGCAGGTGGTGGGGGAGGAGGGCCGGACGTGGTTGAAATTCAGGGGGAGCTCTCCCATCTCCAGCACCAGGATATTCCAGGAAGGGCTTTGGAAATTAACAAGGGTATCTCTGCTGCCCAGAGGTCAGCAGGGTGAGGCAGCAGGAGCCCAGCGTGCACTGTGGAGTGATGCACAGGGCCACCACAGAGAGCTGCTCTGTTGGCCACTTGCTTGAAGGGCTGCGGGGTGCCCACAGGGCAAGCAGAGCAGGTTCCCTGTGCAATGCTGATGTCCTGCAGAGAAGCTACAGCTTAGCCACGGCATGTTTGCACCTGCCTCTAAAGCTGGTTTTGTCAAGATGTAGCACTGAGATGCTCTATTAGACCTGAGCCAAGAGAGATGAGAGTTCCAACCAGCGCCAGCTGCGCACCGCCAGCCCCCCCGACCTCCCTGAGCCCCCATGTCTGCACCAACCCCCAGGGGGATTCCCAGCCAGCACAGCCCCAAGACAGCAACAGCACGGCCTGCAGTGGGGATGTAGGTGAGAGTGGGGAACGTGAGCACTTCCCAGCGGCCGCTTTCTCTCCGCTTGCATCCAACTTCCCCAGCAGCCCGGGGGAGCACCGCACGCCCGCCTGATGCCCAACATCACAGCAGCATTGGGAAATGCGCGCAGGGAAACACCGCTGCACGCTCAGCAGAGAGAGAGGGTGCTGCCCTTCCGTGACAGCCGCTCTCCTCGAGCTCACAAATCACACTGTGCTTTTTTCTTTTGCATCGGCCCCGCCGTACTTTTCTCGCCGTCATGTGCCTTTCGGTTCCGCTTTCCACCATCCAGACGTTTCCCCTTTTTCTTTCCTTTGGAATTTTTTTTATTTCTCCCCGTCGTGCTGTGAGGTTATGAAGGGCTCCGGGCAGTGCGTCCATCCCATGGCTCCTCTGGTTGGGAATGGGTGAGACGTCCTCCATCCCCATAGGGTCACATCCCTCAAAACCCCTCCAAAACAAACAAGACCCCCCCCAGAGACTCCAATAACTCTGAATGAAGCCCTGTGCTTCCAGTTGTTACCTACCTTGGGGCGTTTTTGGAGATGGGATGTCCTCAGGTGCTCCGTAACCTTTGCATGAATGGATCCTTTTCTCTGCATAAGCACATTCTTAAAGGAACATCAGGCTTTCATTCTCCACTTCAACCATCGCGCTTCTCTGTTCACTTGTTTAAATCAAGCATAAAGCTCTGACTGTTCTTTGAATATTTATGACCAGTTTTTATCTCATGCCATGCATACAAAACATACTTGATTTCTTTCCTAAAAGTTTTTTTCAAGTGCAAAGTTTTAAAAACATGTGGCTTTTATTGCAGGCAGGAATGAATAACAGCATTCCACCAGTAACCACATTAAATGGAACAGTAATATTCATATGCGTAAGGGCAAAAGCTGTCTTGTTTCCTATTTGCAGTTGAACTCTGAAATTAATTAAGAACTAAAAGGATCTGACAGTCATTAGGATCTTTTAAAGAAGGAGTGGAAGTGGCAGATGGGACCCATGCTCACAAGGTTCTGCCATGCACTATCAATAGCACCGAGGATGAGCGCCCCGGACGCGCTCTTCATTGCTGCCATTGTGGGGAGAAGAGAATCGTGGTTCTGAACAATGTAGAACGGTGCTTTCATGACTTCAGAACCACAGGATTCACATCAATGGCCCTCGTGCTCCTCTGTGCATCACAGCCCATCCTGTCAGGGTGTGCATGGGGGTGTGGGTGTTGATGCTGCACGCAGCGCCTGCAGGACGGTGCAAGGGGAGAAGTGCATCCTGGCTCTCATTGCATGCTCTGTGCCAACAGCAGCAGCGTTGCTGAGGCTGCACCCTGCAGCACAGTGCACAGCAATGACCGAAACCCTCCCCGGGCAGCGTGGAGGGAATTTCACATTGAATTTCACATTGAATTTCACATTGAATTTCCCAGGTGATGGCATTTTGGCCCAAAACTCCCACCATTGCCTTCCTCCTCCTCCAGCTTCTCCGTGTGAGGATCCTGCCCGGTCCAAGGCTGCTGGTGCAGACAGCGAGGTGTGATGGGGTTAATGGATGTCCCCACTCAGGTTTTGGTGACAGCTGTTGCTGCGGCAGCGGTTGCTGCAGGCATTGGGTACCCACTGACCCCAGGGCACAGCGGCCACGTGGCAGAGCCTGGTGCAGTCCCCCGGAGCCATCAGCAGGAAGGGGCACACAGCTGGTCCCAGCCCTCATAGTGAGTTCTGTCTGGGGCAGATGCTGCCTTTTCTCCCCACAGTTTCCCCCTATTTCTTCCCCCGAGCACCGCAGCTTCCCTCCTGCAGGATCCTCCAGTTGCAGCACCCGTAATTGCCTCGAGAGAAACCCGTTTTGTCAGTGACACTCAGGGGTTAAAACTGTCACCATCGCACACCCCATTGGATCAAGCATCTGCTGTTTGATTTATGAATGAATAGCACGCTCCCTCCCTGCATGCTGCTCTCAGATCCCCATCCCTTCCCTACAAAACAGATCCAGACACCCGCATGGCCCTACTGAGCACTGTGCTCCTGAGACAGAGTTTGCGATGAATTTTTAATAGAAAGCTTCCTATAAGGCCCTGCACCCGTGGAAGCGAGAGGCACTGCTGCTAAAAAGTAGCTCAAATGAATTACCAGCTACAGAGGAGGCTGTGAGGGAAGCAAATCCCAACAAGTAGTGATTTAAAGAGCCGCTGGCCTCCCCACAATGTGAACGGGAGCATCAGTGCCATGAGGAAGTGTGGGGCCACACAATGAAGCACTGGGTTGTGGGGATAAGTCGACCTCCATTGCTCTGAAGGGGACAAAGCCAATGGGGGAGGACAGAGGGTGGCTTTAGAGTGGCTGCTGGGGAAGGGCAGGATGCAGCAGCTTGTGCACTTGGGAATACTCGCCCCCTGGGGACCGGCTCCTGGTAGTATTTGGGGATGGCATTTACTTATATGGCACCTTGAGGACACGGAGGTGATGAAACTGGTATAAAAAGGGATTGGAGAACTTTGCGGGCAGCAGGGCTGTGTGTGGGCACTGATCTCTGTCGCATCTGTGCAAGGAAGGAACAGCAGTTGGATGGAATGAGGGAAGCACCCAGGGTTGCGTCCTCTCTCTGAACAGCATTGCCACTCCTCACTGAAAGGTGCAGTGAGTTGGGCCTGATGAAATGCATTTGCATAAAGTTTAATGAAAGGCAAGAGCCTTCTAGGGAGGGCACGCTCACCCAGCCCTGCGCACAGCCGTGTGTCACCGCACCAGCAGCTGCGAAACCCCCGAGGATTTCCCAGGGGTGTACAGAAGGGCTGAGACCCGCTGCGGGATGGGGCTGCCCCACAGGACATGGGCTGCCCTATGCGAGCTCCCTGCCTTATGTGAGCATGTCAGCCCCACATCGGGTGCTCAGGCCTTTCCTGGCCACCCATGGATGGATCATCTTCTCACTCGGTGGCTGCTGTGTAGAGGAAGGGAAGCGGGTGGGGAGCAGGCTGGGAGGAAGGGGCCGAGGTGACGCACTACGGGTTGTGCTCTGCAGGGATGTGGGCTTTTAGGCGGAGCCACTTTAAAGGCAGGTTCCCAGCAGGACAGGAAAAAAAGAGACAGGAAAGGAAGGAAATGTAAAGCCACTAAACCTGGAACCGAGCATCGTGCTGATCTCAGGACTGTCCCAGCACTGTGCTTCGCTGCAGCGATGCTCCCTTTGCCCCACTGCACCGGCTCCGTCGGTCCCGTCTGCTCCCTTTGCCCGACCGCTCCGGTGAGGGAGAACCGGTGGGAAACCTCCGTGCCACCTCTCTGCCCGCAGCCCCGGGATGGGCCCGTTGGGGGTGTGTGGAGGGGAACGGAGGACTGAGGGAAGCCCAGGACCACGGTCCCACCGCCTAAGAGCCGTAAGACGTGAACGGTAGCCAGCGAGAGCCGAACGGGGGGCTTTCCCGTGCCGGACCGCTGCCCCCTCCGCCCGCCCCGTCGCGGAACCGCGGCGCCAACGAGCGGCGCTTCGGCCGCACTGCAGCGCTGCCCGCCCGCGGGGCACTGCGCAGGCGCCGTGTGCCCCCCCCTCACGCTCACACCCTCTCCGTGCCACCCCCGGGGAATCCCACGGGGACCGGGGGGGAACAGAACCTCGGCCAAGACCGGCCCTCCCGCAACGCGCCCCGAGCTCCGCGAAGGGAGGGAGAAGGGAGAGCGTTCCCCCCCCCCCCCCCCGCCTGTAAACAGGGGTAGAAAATAGCGCTGAGCACAGCGGAGCTTTCCCCTAAAAAGGGCAGGAGAGCTGCGGGACGGGGCTTAACGGGGCGAGGGGACCTCCGCTCCTCCCGCACTGCTCCCTATTATTAACAGAACGTCTTAAAAAAAAAAAAAAAAAAAAAAGGCAAACAAACAGAAAAAAGCAAACACGGGTTATTTTTGTTTTCGTTCCCGTCCTCGGCTCGGCTCTGCAGGACGGGAGCGCGGCTCGGGCCCCTCCACGCGTTGCGGTTTGGGGAGAACAACGTTGTATTCGTTTACGGAGGAGCTCAGGGAAAGAAGTTTTAAAAGAAAAAAAAAAAAAAGAACAGAAGTTGCGTTCTGCACCGCTCCCGACGTGCCCACAGCCGCGGGCCGCCTCGCCGGACCCCCCCAGACAGGGGCAGACGCTCCGTGTCGCCCCCCGGGGTTCCCCCCACCCGCTCCCGGCGCGTTTCTCCTCCCGGTTCGGCGTTGCCACGAAGAGACCGACGGCTCCGTTTTGTTCCCGAATACGCGGTCACTTCGCTAACGACTGCGGTGGGGTCTGGCCGTGCGCACTCCCACCGAGCGCTGCGGACGCCCCGGGACCGCCGTACAGTGGAGACGGTGTCCAGAGGCGGAGAATAGCGGCTCTCCCCGCCCCGCGACGGCTGAGCTGCAGCGGGGGCACGGCCGGTGAGCGGCCCCTGAAACCCCGACGCGCGCTCCCTCAGCCCGTACGCACCGACGGGGCGGGACTCGGTAAGGCCGAGCCCACTTTAAGGGAGGCAACGCCCCTTTCGGCGCTGCCCACACCCCCCTGCCTCCCGGGAGCCGGGCGGGGGGGCAGGGGGAAGGCCCCCCATTGGTGAGGCTTCCCGTCACTCACGGCCGGCCCGCCCCCCCACCGGGGCCGGCAGTAAATACGGTGCCGGGCGGCGCGGTGGCACTGGGAGTTGCTGTCGGGGCCGCCCGGCGGAGGGGAGCAGCCTACAGCCCGGCCGCGACGTGGCTGTGCCGGGGCTCCGCGTTGCCGTTCCCCGGACGGGGCGGGCGGGACAGCGGCGAGGCCGCCGCAGGCGCTCCCCGGGGCCGGGAACGAGCAGCCCCCCGCACCGCCCCGCCGAGAGTGGGGATCTACCGGGACGGGGCCCGGTTGCTCGCGGCGAGCCCCGCCGCTCTCCTCACAACCCCCGGCCGCGGCGGCGGCTCCTTGACGCCCTCCGTTGTGATGCGTATTCCCGTAGATCCGAGCACCAGCAGGCGCTTCACACCCCCCTCCACGGCGTTCCCCTGCGGTAAGATGGGAGAAAACAGCGGGGCGCTGGGGGCCGCCGCCGCGGGCGGTCGGGCGCGGCCCGAGGTGCGCTCCGTCGTGGACGTGCTGGCGGATCACGCCGGCGAATTGGTGCGCACCGACAGCCCCAACTTCTTGTGCTCCGTGCTGCCGTCTCACTGGAGGTGCAACAAGACGCTGCCCGTCGCCTTCAAGGTAAGGGGCGACCTTCTTGAGGGGGCTCGGGGCTCAGGGTGCCGCTCCCCTCTCTCGCCTCTTTCCCTCCTTCTCGCTTTTACTCGCTCCTGACATCAGCTTGAGGGGAGCCGCTCTTATTATTTTTAATCAAGTCTCCTCATTGCCCTCCGGTCACGGCATCTAAGATATTTCGTACAGTTAGGAGCTCTCAGGCAACTTTGAAGTGTAATGAGAACGGAGGTTAATTACCTTTCCGGGAGAGAGAGAGAGAGAGAGGCAGGAACGGGAGAGCCGAGCCGCGAGCGGAGGGCGAAGCGCCGCAGCGGCTGCATCGCGGTGCGTTGGGACGGGTCGGCCCGGGCCGGGGATGAGGAGCGGGGCTGGGGGCGGTTCCGAGGGACCCTGCGGGATGGGGGGTGGGCTGCAGTGCGGGGCTGCAGCGCTGGGCCCGGCCCTGGTCGCGTTCCTCCGCTGCGCCCGAGTTCCGCAGCGCAGTTCTGTCGAATCGAACCCCCTCAGACAGCGGCTCCTCGCTGCTGCAGGGCAGAGCCTCGGCACCCTGGAGCCCCTCGCTGCTTTCAAACCTCGATTCTAAGCTCGCTTGTCCCTTCCCCTTCGTTTTCTTTTCTTTTTTTTTTTAATCTATCATCTGGAACTCGAATTGCTTTTGGTTTTGCTTTGTGTTTGGGGACGATCTCGAGGGGAGGAGAGCCGTGAAGCGGTTCGGCTCAGACCTCGGTCACCTCAGCCTGAATTCCCCTCGTCCTGCCCTCAGGTCGTGGCTCTCGGAGATGTCCCCGATGGGACGGTGGTGACGGTGATGGCGGGGAACGACGAGAACTACTCCGCGGAGCTCCGCAACGCCTCCGCCGTGATGAAAAACCAAGTGGCGAGATTTAACGACCTCCGATTTGTCGGGAGAAGCGGCAGAGGTAGGTGTCGGCCGTCCTGTTTGGGGTTTATTTTCTTCCAGGGGGGAAAAAAAAAAGGAAGAAAGAAAAGGGGGGAAAGAAAGCTCTCTATTTTTTTTATTTAACGGCGTTTTTCTCGCAAACCGACCGAGGCAGTTGTGTTGCTGTGGGGTGTGCAGGGAGGAACCCCCCCAACCCCGGCTCCAAAGTGATTCCTCAATGGGTCGTTCGGGGCTGCGGCGGTGCTCCGCTCCTCCCTGAGATGTTCGGTTGGGGGAAGGGGCAAGAAAAAAAACCTCATTGCGAAGCTTGCGTGTATTAAAGCAGCCCCTGGCCGGTGCGGGGCTGAAAGCCCCGATCTCAGTGCTGCGGAATTGAGGGAGATGCGGTGCGGTGTCGGAAGAGGGGGAGGCTCGTTGTTGGCTGATGGAAACGGGGCGGTGCGGTTCTCCTGGGAAGAGCGGTGTCCTGCGGGTGGGGTTGCGGGGAGATCCGTTCTTAACGCCGTGGGAGATGCGGGAGCCGGGCGGGAGAGGCGCACTTGTTTTCCCCGCGCTGTATGGGAAAGCAGAAGGGCGATGTTACCTTCTGGCTCTGTCGCTCAGCCCCGCACCGATCTCAAGGAATGGTTTGTGACAGCAAACCATCCAGGAAATGAATCTGTGCCATCTCCAGAGCAGGACGAATCCCCTGCAAACAGCTGGAAGGAAATCCTTCCCCCCTCCCAGCCGCGTCCTACCTGAATTCCCGACAGCGTCAATAGCATTTCAGCATTTCATCACCAATAAAGGCTGCAGACTGAGCCACTTAATTCACTCCGAAAAGGAAAAAAAAAAAAGCAGAATGCTACACATTAATGGCCATCTGGTAGCATTTTCTCCATCTCTGGATGTACACATACGACGTCGGATATATTTTGACTTCTCTGCATTAATTAAAAGCAGTGATGTTAGGAATTATTTGCATGTAATAACTGTTTACTTGTTCCTCTTTATGAAACTTGAATAGTTTACATTCTTTCATACATTTCCTTTTTCCTGTTGGCTCCTTCTCCAAGTTGCCGTTTCTTTAAAAACTCCCCGCTTAACTGCTTGCAGGTTGATGGGCGGAAAATGTTTTTTCTTTTATGAATTAAGCTTTCATTTCTGCAATCAATTATTCCCTTCGGCTCTTTTCTTTCTGTTTTTTGTTGTTGTTTCTTTTCTTTTTTTTCTTCCCCGAATTTCCAAACTCAACCCAACCTCGGCTCTGCCTTTGGTTGCATTGGGAACTTGCCTGCTCTGCTCTGCCGTGCTGGAAGCAAGCAGTTTCCACGTCTCTCCTTCCTCCCTCTGGTCCTCATTGCACCTTGAGAAGGAGCAAAGATCGGGGCTGTTTTCTTCCCTTATTTCGGTCGGTGGTTGGGCTGTGCTCCCCCTCAAACCGAGGGGCTCTGAGGGGTATTTAATGCTCAGAATCGTTCCGGTTGGGTTTTTACCCCGGTTGCCGCTCTTACCTTCCTGTTTCATTCCTACAAGCCCCGCTCCGGCTTTGTTTCTATCGATGGAAATCTGAATTTAATGCCCAGTGTTTTGTTGGAGCAGAGCTCTGTGTGTCCGTTCGTGTAAATGCTGTGTGTGAAAACGCCCAGGGGGTCACAGCGAGTTCTGTGCCCTCAAATCGGCCCCGGGAGGTTCTCGATTTGCGAACTTTGAACGGTTCTGGGCGTTGTGTTCGCACCGGGGGCAGAAGCAGGAGCAGATCCTTCCCCTCCCCATCGCCATCTGCATCTGTAGAACAAAAGGAGGGGACCTCGAGCACTTGGGGGGGGCGGAGGGGGTGTTCGCTGTGCTCCAACAGCCTGCCTTGCTGCTCGTACGGCGGTGTCCAAACGAAAGCTGGGGTTAGAGGGGGGGTCGGAGGGTGCGATGCCCCCCGGGGAGCCCCATTGAGGGGCCGGGGAGCGGGACGGAGCTGGAAGCGGCCGTCGGGGCCGGGAGCGGTGAATGGAGGTGGAGGAGGAGGAGGAGGAGGAGGAGGAACGTCAGCCCGGGTTTCCCGAGAAGGAGAGAAATGAGTTCAAAACGGTGCTGAGTAATAATGGTCGTTTTCAATTCGTGGGAGGGATTTTTGAGAGCCGGTAGAGAGGCAGGAGGGTCGCGGCCGTGGTTGTGTGAGAGGACGCCAAAAAATGCGGGGAAAAGATCACCTGGAGAAGGAGCATCCATTTAACGGCAGCAACCAAAAATAGAAAGGAATAATAAATAAATCCGAGCCAGCAGAACCAGCACGGAGCTGCAGCTCTGCTCGGGGACTCACAACCAACCGTTGCCTTTCTCCACGTGGAAATACCTCCTAAAATCATGTTCCTTAATAACCCTTACCTTTACGCTCGGGCTCCACAGCTCCGCTCCCGTCGGCTTTTTTGCGGACGCGGTTTGTGCGGATCCCGGCGCTCCAGTGGGGCTGCGGAGCGCGTCCGAAATGAGGGAGGAGGGGAGGGAATCTGAGGTGGGGGTGGGGGGACACAATTCCTCCTTATGTAGAGAATGAGGTGAAGGCGCTGCTTGGTGCTGCTCTGCGGGTTGGGATGTTTGCAGAGCTGCTTCTGCTGAGTGTTCTCAAGACGATAATAATAAGAATAGATTGAAGGAGAAATTATTATTATTGATTATTATTATTATCTCCTTCTAGCTATATGAATAGCCTTTATGTCTATTATTATTATTATTATTATTATTTGCTGTGGGTCTCGGGTCCATCCTTAGCATCAAACGGTGGCTGGGATCTGAGAAACCTGAACCAGGGGAAGATGGAGCGGGGGAGGCTCTCCCTGCAGGGCTGAGGGCGATGCGTGGCTTCTTTGGGGTGAATTCTGCTCACCCTTCAGCTCTGCAGCACCCGATGCCTTTGTGATCCTGCAGTGGGTGCTCAGGGGGGGCTCAGCTGGAGCTGCTCCCTTGCAGCCTCCGTGAACCCAGAGGGCTGCAGGTGCTGTAAGGTGTACAGGGTGGGAGCAGAGCAGGGTAGGGGGCGTATGGCTGCTGCTATCTTCCCATCCCCTCCCATTCTGCTGGGGCTGCACTCCCGAACCTGGCTTTAGAGAGCATTTATTCCTTGCCTCCTCCCATTTATGTATTTTTTTCCCCCATCGTTATTATTTTTTTAATAATGAAGGTAACGAGCTTGGTGCTTCAATAGCATCACTACAGCCCCCCATGATGATGTGTGGAATGTCTCCTGGCAGCAGGTTCCTGCTCCCTGCCTGCATGGGGATGGAGAGAGGGGCACAGGGACAGCATCTCCTAGGCTGGGGGTCACACAGGGGGGGCTGCTCCTGGCTGGGTGAAGCTGGGCTGGGTTCAGTGCCCATTTATGCTGCAGCTTGGTGTGGCTTTACCCATCATCTGTCACACCTACAGAGGTGCCTTGTTGGCAGATTGCTCCTAAGGAGCGTCCCATGGGCACCAGGACCCAAACTGGCCCTGGGGAAGGTGGGGGGGGGGGGGGGGGGGGGGGTCCAGTGTCCAGTGCTGTGTTTTGGGGCCGAATTCCTGTGGGGGGAAAAAGGAATTGTCTGGGTGGGGAGGCACCGGTAGGCTGCTGTGGGTGGGAGGATTGATATGGGGACAAAGGGCTGTCCAGGAAGGTCAGGGCTGTTCTAAGCCAGTCCAGGCCTTTTTGTTGCAGCAGTGGAACCCTGGCAGAGCCAGCCAAGCTTTGTAGCTCAGCAATAACATCCCTGAAATGAAACGATGAGTGTTGGAGTTTGGTGTATGCGAATATTTATGTCTGAGCACGCTCCAGCAGGAGCAATCTGCTTTCAAAGGAACCGAGCCCACGCGAATGTCCTCTTTTCTTATTTTTCCCTTTACCTTTGCTTAGGAAAAAGCTTCACCCTGACGATCACAGTGTTCACCAACCCCACCCAGGTCGCTACGTACCACCGAGCCATTAAAGTCACTGTAGATGGACCCCGGGAGCCACGACGTGAGTTCTGTGCTTTGTTTGGCATGGGAGGGATTTGGGGGTCCCAACAACAGGAGGGATTGGGTTGCTGGCAGCCTGAGCTCTCCTCATTCATAGGGGAAGGACGCAGCTTCGTTAGCAGCATGGAGCTAACGAGGTGCTGGTGCACTGGGGGTGTGCAGGGTGTTGCAGGTTGGGGGTGTTGAGCTGGAATTGCTGCTCCCTGATCCCACAGGCTGCCCCATGCCTCCTGCCTGCCTGTGGGGCATCTGCTGCTTGCTGTCAGTTTTACTTTCAGGTTGCACAGCCTGGCAGCCTGGTGGAGAATGAGAAAAACCAAGCAGGCAGCTCAACTGCAGAACCACCCCTCTGTGTGATTGGGGTGCAGGCAGTGGGGCTCTGTGTTCCATTTGTGGGGTCGGGGTGGTTGGAGCTCCCCACTCTCAGAGGGGTTGGGAGTGAGCAGCACTCTGTGTGCCCTCATCCCAGCCCTGCCAACCTCCTGCTCACCCAGCACCACCCCGGGGATATAAAGCACAGTTTATTCACTTTGCGTGTAAAGCTGTCGGTGCCCAAATGGAAGGGAAGCAGTTTGATCCCTTCTAAACATGCTTCAGAAAACATTTTCTGTTGATGCTGTCACTGGGCCATCGGCACCCCTTGATGTCAGGCCAGGTTGAGGCTGTTCCCTCTGTAAGAGGGTTTTATTTGCATTGCTGCTTCTTGATTTTTTTTTTCCTCTCCTTTTTCTTTCTTTTTTTTTTTTCTTTAATTATTTTTGTCTTTGCTCGTTTTTAATTTTGGAGCCTGGGGTGTTGGGGGGTCCATTGTGAGCCTGCAGGGTTGAGATGCTTGTTTGCAAAGCTGGCACCCAGGATGCGCAGGGCTGCTGGGTTTGGGTCGGTTGGTTCTTAGAACCAAAGCACAGCCCTGCAGGTGGAGGGTATTGCAGGTCGTGGTGGGTGCTGTAGAACCCGAGGACAGGCGGTGTGGAATTGCACAACACCTCCAGCTCAGGAATAGAAACCAAGCAGGCCTCCTGACTCCTGCTCAGCCCCTTATCTGCTGCATCAGATTGCCTTTCTAATAATAATAATCATCATCGCCATCACAGGGAATATATAAATAATAATACACGGCGAGATAGTTACTACTCTTAGCGTTTGGTTTGCTCTGATTTCACCGATACTCCGCGCTCACCAAACCCCAGCTGAATCACAGCCGCTCCTCCTCCTGCATTTCAACACACGGGCCAGCCGCCGCCGATCTTTAATTTAAAGGCTCTGATATGGAAGCACACTGGGCAGGAGCTGTGGGTTTGAGCTGTGGGTTTTGAGCTGTGGGCAAGCTCTCCCGGCTCTGTTTGCGTTGGTGCCGTGCCTTCGTTTGGCACAATTAGCCAAAACCTGCCATGGAGCAGCCTGCCCTGCCTCTCGCTTGGTTTGCCCGAGGGATGCTGTCCTGGGATGCAAGGTCAGCGCTTTGCTGCTGTGCTTTTGGCTTTTTCTGATCTGCATACCTGTGCTGGAGATGTCGGCTCCTTAAGGAGGTCTGCGTGGTGTTCACGTGTCGGTTGTGCTTTTGTCTTGTGGGTTAATTGCATAGAGTGGCTGAGGTTGGAGTTGACTGTAGAGACCACCCAGTTCCAGCCCCCACCATGGGCTGGGTGCCCCCATGAGCTCAGTCTGCACAGGACCCCATCCCTGTGCCCCCACAAATTGATGACCTGAGCAGTTTAGGCCTAAATTGTCTTTTGTAGGGCTTTTTTTGGTCTCCTTTTCAGAAGATTGTAAACTTGTAGGCAGAAAAGGGAATTCGCCTATGTTCGGTTTGAGCCTTGTTTGGTGAAAATCCAGTCTATGGTGGGGAGATGGGGGGTAGTTTTCTCCTTTCATTATACTCATTGCTTTGCATTTTTGAATGAACCTGCCACTAAAACTAAAACAAAAAATCCTTTTGCCCCTCTCTTCCTCCCCATCCATCCGTGTGCAGATCTGCGATGTGGAACTGCTGCCTGCAGAGTGGTTTGGGCTGGAGATGTCAGAGGTGGTTTTCTGGCCCGGCTGCCACTGGGGGGCTCTGGCACAGCACCCTCTGCTCAGCATTGCTCACCTGGAGGAGCCCCAGGGCTTTGGCTGAGCACCAAGGCTTCCATTGCCCTCCCTGCTCAGCTTTGGGAGGTGAGAGCAGCCACCAGGGCTTGTGGTTATTTGTATGGTGCAGGTACTTCATAGATGAGTGTACCTGTGTAGATGTGCAATGTGCATATAGGTGACAATGTGCTTTTTGGCCCTTCTTGGCAGCAGTGTCACAAATGAGAGGGACGTGGACGTTGGGTGCAGGAGCAGCATTGGGGCTGGGGAGGGGTTGTTGTGACCGTGCAGAAAAGCATCCTTCATATGGAAAGAATTGGCCATTTGTCTTGGGATCCTGGGAAAGCCCTGGGCATCATCTTCTCAGATGCAGTGAAATTCTTCCAGCAAATGTTCTCGTGGGGTTTTTGGCCAGAACCGTGACTCCTCTCCGTGCCCCACCTCTGAGCTTCCCATTCATCTTCCACCCCTGTCCCATCGCTTCATCTCAGCCCTTGAGCAACTCTTTTCACTAAAGCTGTGCCCAGAAAACATCTGAGGAGTTGGAGATCAAGTTGAGTTGGGTGAGAAATGATGGCAAACCAGGCTGCAGCTGGAACTCATGGCAGGGCTGGGGTGCACCAGGCTGGGCACTGGGACCCACAGCTCTGAGCCCACGGAGTCCTAATGAACTCCCAGCGCTGCCTTGGTCCCGCTGCCTTTGCTCCATTCTTTCTATTGCACCCTGCTTTGCTGCGGGTTTGATCTGCAGAGGACATCTTTGTTTTTTTGGAGTTGACACCTTAGCTCTAAACAAATGGCGTGTCAGGTGCCGAGTGTTGACATACTCTGTGCAAACAGGAAGTAATAAAATATTTGAGCTTCCTGTGGAATTTCCTTCCCTCCCCCCCCTCTCTGCAGCTCTCCATTTAGCAGCAACCCGACTTTGCTGCACTGCAGTCCTCGTGCAGAGGCTCTCCCACCCACAGGAGGCAGAACGTGGAGGAAGGAATAGCTGGGAGCTATGCAGGGCTGTTTAGTCTATTCCTGGATAAATGAGAGCATCTCCAGGGCCTCCCCTCACACCTCTCTGTTGGCTGCCTTCCCTTTCCCCTTCCTCCAGCTCTGTCCTCCTCCTCGCTGTCACTTCTTGCCAAACCTTTCCACTTCCTCCTCTCCTCCCCTCTCCTGCCCATCTCCTGGGAACTCTTTGCAAGCTCCTGCTTTCTTCCTTCCAGTGTCTTTTCTAATATATTTTTTTTTTGCTGCTGTTTACCCTTTCTTAACACCCATTCCCCAGCTTTTTACAGCCCTTTCAGCGCTTAACCCCATGCTTTCCCTTCCTACCCCATCCTGACCACCATGGTGAGGAGTGAGGAGAACCCAAGCAGAATGGATCACCCAGCACACACGTGTGCAGCTGTGTCACCAGGAGCCCACCCACCCCAGACTGTGGGTGCTGGAGAGGTGGGGATGCTCAGAGCCCTCTGCTTCCCTGCTGAATGCTGGACCACTTGGTAGAAGATCAGGAGAAGCTGGGGGATGGAGATGTGTTCTATTTATTATTATTATTATTATTATTATTATTATTATTATTATTATTATTATTATTATTTTATTTATCCCCTCCCCCAGCAAAAAGCACATAGGGCTTAGATGTGCTTTTTGGGCACCCATGTGCTTTTTGCTCTGCAGCTTCACGTTCTCTTCTCCTGCACTGATAGGAAGGAAAGCGAGGACAGGCAGGGCAACACGTGGGGCTCCCTCATCCTACTGACCCCAGTACACTGTGGGGCCACGCTGGATGTGTGCACTGACAGCTCTGAACACAAGGGATGGGCTGCAGCCTCAGCCCCAGCTCCCCGCACACCCGTAGCTTCTCACCTCCCACGTTTCTGAGCCATTTCCAAGAACACTGGGTTTTTCTTTGATGTTCTCAAGAGTCTGGGTGAGGGTTTCCCTTCCCTGCCTGTCCCCTGTGTGCGACGTCAGGCTGAGCTGCAGCCCAGCCACGCGTTCTCAGCTGCGAAATGGAAAGCTTGTAGTCTGCAGGGGGTGCAAACCCTCCTTCCTGCCCCTTCTCTGTGCCTGAGCGAGGTGTTGGTGGAGGTGTTGGTGACCCAGGAGGGGGGGGGTTGGGGGTGCGAGGTTGTTCTCCAGCAGCCCATGCGTTGAGGGGCTCATGGCTGCAGGCAGAGGTGGGGAAAAAGGTCCCCCAAAATAGAGGAAAGGCTGAGCTGGGAATGGGGAGGATCTGCCCGAAGGGGCAGTGGGTGCCTCCAGCCCCATTTCTTCTAGTGGTGGTAACAATGCACACCAAGCTGCCCCAGAAACACCACCCACCCTGGGAAGCCCCTTTTGGTGCTTTTCTTATTTTTTTGTCTCCCAAGATCTGAATTTTTTATTTTTATTTTTTTTCCAAATTCTGGTGAATCTGTTCTGAGGGGTTTTGCTTTTGATTCTCAGTGAGTCCTCCAGTTCGAGGCAGGGAGGAGGAGGGCATCTGGGGCTGTGCTGGTGAGGACAGCCATCCCACATCCCCCCCCCAACCCCCATCCCCACAGCTGCAGAGGAGTCAGATTTGCATCTTGAGACAGCAAAACCAGCAGCCTGCTTGACTCAGGAAAGGGAAGCAATGCTCTTCATCAGAATAAGCTCTCTGTAGAGACCCCAGTGTGATGGTAACAACTTGGAGCTGCCAGGTGTCCCTATAGGATGTGCTGCCCTAAGCTGAGCCCCTATCCCCCCTCATCTGGGGCTGTGGGTGCACCCCTTGTGTTGCCTTATGCTGGGGCATAGCTGCATTGTGCCAAGCTGACTCTTTACACCCTATCTTTGTGCCTTCAATGGCTTAAATGCCATAAAAAGTACAAAACTGCAATTATCGTGCAGTGGAGGTGGTTGTTTCTGTGCTGACTTCTAGTTTTTTAAGTCATCGATGATTTCTGGCGAAACTTCTGACTCTTTGGCAGTTCCTTTAACAAAAAGCATCTCTTTGGGACTTCCCTTTATCCAGGCAAAAAAGAAAAGCAGAAGAAAAAAAAAGAAGAGGGAAAGATCATCCAGGAACGTTCTGATTACCTCTGAGAAATGCAGATTGCTTCTCTGCTTGCATTTAGGCTGGGCTGTGAGCTGGGTTGTACGACTGCAGATCTTTATCTTGGCAAAGAGGGTTTCTCATGGGGATGCGTGAAACTTGAATTTGAGCTGTCCTTGCATTGCCAGCCAGGCTTGTTGCTGAACTGCTCCCGTGGGGCGATAGTTTGGGGTATTCTGAGGGTCTTTTGTGTTTTTCCTCTGCTCCTCCTTAGCGAAATATAAATGCACAAATGTTTCCCAGTTTATCTGGGAACTGTTTAAAAATAATAATAATGGCCAAAGCAGAAACATAAAAGAGGAGAAAAAAAAACAGATGACCTCAACGCTTCTGGGGCAGTTCTTTGCCTACTGTAAAATCGCTTTAATTTGTTCTAATTTCAAGCGCGGCGCTTAAGCTGTGCCAATTTCCCACCTCTCCTGACCCTGGGGAGGAAGGGGAGGAAATCCTTAGTGACCATTTCCTGCTTCCACTCTGGCCCTGGGCGCGTGGCGGCCGCCTGGTGCTGCCTCTGCTCCGTTCATGGTGGGGTTTTTGGCTCTCTATTCCCACCCCCTCGCAACCTGGAGGAGCAGAAGGGGCTCTGGGCACGTTGTGGCATTGGTGGAGAGTCCCTTTTTGCCTCTTCAAGTGGAGAAACGTGAAAGCAGGCGCTGGGCTGATGGCAGCACAGTGGTGTGTGTCCCAAAGGCTCTCCCAGTGCCCCCTCCTTTGGGGCTGTGCTGGGGGTGCAAGGAATCAGTGCAAAGCTCCAAGCTGCCGAGTTCATGCAGGAGTCCCTGCAGATCAGTACTTGCTGTGGAGCAGGGTTTCTCTGTTTGTATTCCCATTGCTAATGTGTTTTGATCCCAGCGGGTAAATCCGAAGCCTTTGGTATCTGCTGAGACCATCCAGGGCATTGTTTTCTTGCAGAGGCAGTTCGGGACTGCTGTTGATACATGCATGGCAGGCAATTATGTTAAACTACCTCCTCTAATTTCTTATAGGCACTGCTACCCTGTTAACCCCTTCTGGGCAAAGGCACGAATCAGGGTTCAGCTCGAGGGGTGGCAAACACTGAGTGGAGCATTGCAGGCACCTCAGAGCCCTCCCAGGAGGGCAATGTCCCCCGGCTGCAGGTTTGCATCACCCATTCCTGTAACCCAGGCCTTGAAAGAAGCAATAACAAAGCAACCCAAATTATACGGGCTCCGGTAAATTGGCTCCTCTAATTATTTTATTTGCTGCACGGAGTGCGTTCCACCTCTGCTTTTATAATCACCCGGCGCATAATAACTGCAAAATCATTTCACTTAAAAACGACCGATATTTTCTAAGCAAAGCAGCATCGGGAGGCAGAGCAGGGAAATTATTTTTTGCTCCTGGTGTACAAAGAATCTTTGTTGAGATTGGTTGCAACACCTCCTGCTTTTGATGGCTTTGGAAAACCCCAGGCTGTAGGAGAGCATAACCTGATTCTGCTCCGGGTTTGTGAAAGACAGAAAGGATTGGGATTGGAGATGAGGGCATCAATATTGCATTTGGAAGAGATTGTAGGGGAGCAGAAGGAGCATCTGTTGGGTGGGGAATGTTTGGGGAGCAGAGGTCTGGTGAAGGATGCTTCCAGAAGCATCGGTGGTGGTTCAGTGTGCAGGGATTGTACAGATAAATAGTGAAATGCATTTCTGCTGGATGTGGCTGTGTGAGTCTGTGCTAGGAGATGGGCTGGGATGGGGCAGGAGGGGATGTGTGTGCTGGGACACACGAGGACCGAAGAGGAGTGTTTGTATTGAGGATGCTGCGAACTTTGCAGAAGGGCAGAGGAGTGGGAGCACAGCGTGGACATGGGGGCTGTTGGTGAGGGTGGTTGAGCTGTGTGTTTATTGACACAGTGCCCTGCTGCCCATGGGCAGGATTTGCAAGCTCAGGAGGACAGCGCAAAGGGTTGACGATTGAAAAGAAAGTCAGTGCTAAAAGGCAAGTTTCATTTCAGGGAAGATAGCAGCTAAAGGACCCAAACTATTAAACAAAACCACAAGATCGCGTCAGATATCGGGGCAGGACACGTCTCGTTTCTCCCTCTCAAAGGGTTTATCAGCACAACCAATCGCTTCAATGATGTGGCAGAGGAAGGAAGAGGATTTGACTCAGAGTGAGATGAAATTGAGTTCCTAAGACCCCACTCTCCACTGACCCATCACCTGTTCTGAAATCTGGCAGAGATAAATCATATCCTGCAGCGGAAGGGGCTTCGATGCTGTTTTGTATGATTTTATCTTTACTCTTTCCAGCGAATCTATGCACTGAGTGGTAGAGAGAGGAGCAACCAGAAATGGGGGGCAGCCCGGTGCTGCAGCCTCCGAGTCATGGCACCAGGGATGTTGGCAGCGGGATGCAGCCAAAGCTGTGCTTCCCTGTCAGGGCTGCTGGTGTGGGAACACAGCTCTGCTGCTGTTTCCCTGGAGGAGCACTGAGCAGAGCATTAAGGGAGCCACGCAGGTAACGTTGCTTTGGGGCTCTCACGGTGTTGCATTGAGAGTGCTGGCAAAGCTCAACAGGAGCTGTAATTATCCAACACACCAGCCAGTCTCTGGAGATGGAGCTCAGAGTTCAGTCCTGGGATTGGGGGATATTAGCATTCAAATGTCAGGGCTCTGCTCCAGCTCTGTCCTAGGGCAAAGGGGAAACCCAAGGCTCAGTATCCTCAAACCTTGGGAAAGTTTGGATCTGATCTGTGTGGTGTTATTGGGAGTGCAGGACCGGCTGGGGAGAGCTGCTGCATCCAGTTGGCTGCTGCGTGGCCCTGCAGCATCAGGCACATCTCGTATGCATTAGCTGTAACACTGCACATTCCTTGCACGGATTTGAACCCAGCAGATGATCCTCCCTGTCCAGGGCACAGTATCCTAATCCTAACCAGTGTCACCCAAAGGAATTTGATGCGCTTGCCCTAATGGAACAGGTTATTAGATGGGAAAAACCAGCCATACTGGTACCACACAGGTTCCATTTCGAATTGTTAGATAGCAGGCATTAACTCACTGCCTGCTGCAAACTGGCAGAACTCCACTGATCTGTGCACTGACAGCTAATGTATGCACTTGGAAATCTGATCTCAGACTCGACTGAGGCAATACCAGCTGGATGTGCTTGAGATCTGTCTGCTTCCTCCCCAGCACCCAGCCTCGAAATCTTTGAATCGGGGTTTTTTTGCCTAATTCCGTGAGAACTGGATGGCAGCCCATAGCTGAGCTCTGCCTTCCTGGAAATGGGAGCAGAAGCAGCGAGGGAGGGTGGTGGGGTTTTGTTTTGTTGTTTTTTTTTTTTTTTGCACCTTGCTATGAAAGCTGCAGGATTTCCCACAAACGTGCCGGGTGAAGTTTTCAGTTCTTCAGTCAAGACCTTTAAATCCCTCCTGATTCACCCTGCAGCCTCAGAGCCAGATTTTTCTCAGGGGTGTTTAAGGATGGGAAGACCTGGTGAACTTTACCCTGTCTGCTGCTGAGATTCCCACCAGCTTTACCAGCACAGCAAAGTGTTTTAATACCTTTGCGCATCCAGACAGGATCAGTCCTCCTGTGCAAACCCTAGGAGTGGGGAGCCCATGTCCCTCAGGGGTCTGTACTAAACCTGCACAGATTTGGGTGTGATGCTCCTTTCAACCTGACCGTGAGCCGCAGCTCCTGCATCGTTAGGAGCTGCTGGAAGTCCCATCCAAGATTTGTTTTCCTCCCAGAGGGCTGAGTTTGGGGGTGTGCTGGTGTCAGCAGGGCTCCAAAGAACGATGGGGTTTATCGGAAGCTGTGTGCTTGCGTGGCCTCCTGTCATGGGGTGGGCAGGGAGAGAGGCAGAGTCGAAGCCAAGGGACCAACCCACAAGTGAGAGGAGATTAGGGGCTTGCAAACCAGCTAATCAATACCAGCCTGCATATAATGAACATCTCTCCCACTGCTGCAGCTTCAGACAGTAAAAACCCACTGTAAGTGCAACGTATCTCCATGCTTCCTGCCAGCTGGCTGTGAGCCAGCGTGTTTTCTTCAAAAAGAGGGATATTTATTTTCAGCCTTTTAGAGGCAGCCAATTCATCTCGGACCACCACTGGCTAAAAAAGCTTTAGAAATTAGCAGCTTCTTTTTCTTTTCTTTTTTTTTTTTTTAATTTTCTCCCTTAAATATTATTTTCCTTTCGTTGTTGGAGTCGGTGTAAATCCTCTGCGTTGCGACACTGCCGTGCTCTCAAAGCTGGAGGAAGACAGTAGCAGCAGTGTCTCATGAAAGCCAGAGGAAACCAAAGCAGAGCCTCGCCGTGACTGATTCTCTTTCCAAATGGCGTAAGCAGGCCGACTTCAGGCATGTGAATGAGTTATCTGTGCTTGACTTTGTTAGGCAGCAGAAGAGATGGTCCCTGCGAACGTTTTCCTCTTTTCCCCTTAGCAGTGGGCTGGTGCTGCTGCTCACCAGGGCTCTGTGGAGCTCCCCGTCCTCTTCTCCCATCCTTTGGTGGCTCTGGGACCCGCTGTGTGCTTCTTGGCTGGGCATTTCCCATGGCGAGCCTTGAGCTGGAGGTGTGGGTGAGGGCTGGAGGGGCACTCACCTCCTGCACTGTGGGTATGCAAAGATGAAACCTCTGAGCCCTGTGCTGCGAGGGACAGCCCTGATGTTCCCATAACGCAGGCGCTTCTCCTGTGGCTCGTTCCCAGAGCTCATGCTGGGACTTGAGGCTCAGACTGGGAAAAAATTCAACCCTCTGTAAAGGATTGGAGCATCTCTCCGAAGTACCTCTTCTGAGGGCTTCAGGAGGGATGTGAAAGGTGTTTTTGTGCACTGAGATGGAGTTTTATCCGCTGCTGGTTGCTTTCTTCCAGTCCATTCTCGTGGACGCGTAGAGGCTGAGCTGTTAGGCTGCATGGCTGCTCCTTGGTTGGGCTGCAGAGAAAAGAAGCAGGTGGGTGCTGGTGGCTGTGCTGGGCCTTGCAGTGCAGGTGGCCGTGCTGGTGGGCACGCAGTGGGCTCTACAGCTGCTGGAGCTCAGCTGGAGTAACCACAGCACATCCCAGCTGAGGCGTTCTGCCCTGGCCGTGCTACTGTCTCCTGGTTCTCATCTCCTCCTCAGTGGAGTAAAGGAAATGATCTGCAAATGCGTGTGTTAATGAACAGCCCCCACTCTGAGCTGAAATGCTCTGTGCTTCCTTTGCTCCAGCTTGCTGCCAGTGCTTCACAGCAAGGCGCCCGGGGAGGGACAAGCCACTTCCCACCATCTGCTCCCCTTCCTCTGGTAGCACAGGGCTGCACTCTGCCCAGCCCCTGCCTCTCCTGGCCATGGCTCCATCTGCCCCCACATGTAGAGAAACTCAGGGCTGGGCTCCCCAGCATCTGTATTGGGCCAAAATCAATTGAGCAGCACTGACAGTTTGGTATCGTTCACGCTATGAAGGTCCTGGAGTCCCTTTTCTACTTTTGGTCAGCTTTGTATTTGCAGCTGGGGAAGCAGGGTGCTTTGCTGGGCGCTGCAGACACCTCTGCAGCCATGAGAGGTTGCTCTGCTGGCAAGAAGAGTAGGGTCTGTTTGGTGTTTGGAGTCTTTCAGTGCAGAAGCATGCCTTTAAATCAGCTTGGAGGGCCTGAGCTTCGGTGCAGCGCTGGCTTTTTGCTGTCAGCTTTCCAAGAAAAAACCCCAAACTTCCAGGATGCACCCTATTACTGGCCTAAGTATCACAGCTCTCCCAGCTGGGAGGTGTTTGGTGGGATTTCTTGTTTGCTGGGCTGATGCAGATCGCGTTCTTACGTCAGGATTTGAGGTGGTCTGTCCAAATTTGCACGTCATCACACTGAGTATCAGCGTTAAATGATTCAGGGCGCTGAAGCCTCCTCTGACTGATTTCTTGGGTTGAGGTCTGACGCTGTTTGAAGTCAATTGAAAATCCACCCACTGACTTCAGGAGGCTTTGAGTCAGTCCCTGGGTTAAGCTCGAAACCACCTTCCTTTTCTCTAAGGTATGAGCTATTGTTCGTTTGACGGCGCTGGTTTCCTCTGCATGTCAGCTGTGGGCAGATGGGGAAGGGCTTTTAATGAAGCCAACCGCTGCAGAAATAAAAAAGCTCAGGTTGTTCTGATGAAAGAAACCCATTAATAGCAATTCTCTCTTGCGTGACAAAGTCTGACGTCCCCAGCTCTCAGTGACAAGCAGCAGGAAACGCTGGGGAGACAGCTTGTACCGAGCAGGGCTGGTAGTCCGTGGGGCTGCTGGTTTTTAACTCATTCGCTTCCTTTTTCTGTACAACACAGTGCTGTCCCAGCTCAGCCCCATGGATGGAGGTAGGCATGGACAACATGCACTGGGGAGGGCCTGGGGAAGCTGGCCAGGGTGTGAGCCCCACTGCTGCTCACCTCCTACACCAACCCCAGTGTTTGCTTTGGCTTACATCCACATCGAGTTTTCTACATTATTTTTTTATCAAGACAGCCTTAGGTTTGGGTTTTTTTTTGCTGGTAGTGGCTGAGCCTGCACACAAACCTTGTTCCAAAGGACACTGCTATTTACTGGAAGCAGCACAGGGACTGCAGTGCAGCACAGCGTGGCTGCGTAAAGCCCTCAGTTCAGTCGTGCAGCTGAATACTGCTCAAATGCATTAACAACATCATTTGATTTACACTTCAGGGTTTTCTGTCACATCCCAAATACTGCTGCAGGATGGGGTTTTGGCTGAGGTAGGGGCAGATAATTGCATTTCCATTGAATTTCTGTGCAGCTTCGTCTTCACAGTCCTTTTGGCTCCTCTGCTAAGTTGTGCCTGAGAGAAGTGCTAGAGGAAAAACTTATTTCCACCTATTTTTCTTCTTGTGTGTTCAGATGAGATGTGGCCCGAGCAAGACACCTCATTGCACACCCATCTCTTCCCCATATGCTCCTTATGTCTCCCAGGACCCTCCAGTAACATGGAGATGCCTGAGGTCTTGGGGCACAGGGAGATTAGATCCTGGTGAGGATTCGAGGTTTCCTTGGTTTACTTCACACAGTAAACCAAGCAGGGAATTGCGTTTTCAGAATACCACCATGTTTTCCTTTCTGCTAGGAGCCCTTTTGGAGCATCTTGCTCTGTGCCATCAGCACATTGGCACTGGGGCTGGAGTTGTGCATGGGAACAACGGGGGGACATCAGAGAGCAGGGCTGGAGCTGATGCTGGAGTCAGGGCTGAGCTTCCCAGAGGCTCCACAAGCCTGGGAGCGCATCCCAAGCCAATCAGAGGCAAGATGGGGAGATACCAGATGCCAGGCTGAAGGAGGGGAAAGTCTGGGGACCTTCTGTGACTTTGCTATGAGCTGACACCGTGCTCACGCCAAGCAGATGTGGGGCCCTTCAGCTTCGTGCGGCTGTAACTGAGGCTGGAATCCAGCCCAGGGAGAGCGAAGCCGTTCGGCAATGATTAATGTAGTAAAATGGGAAAGTTATGTATCAAGTGTATTTCATGCGCCTCTTGCCTCAGGCCTATTAGCATAAATTTAATAATTATTATTGCCCCGTTCCAGCAGCTGCTACCTAAGGAGCTGGGAGCTCTTTGCAAATGCTCGTTAGCTGCTGCTTTAGGGCTGGGAGAAGAGGAACGGAGCGAAGCAAAGCGGTGCCGTGGGCAGAGCAGGGCAGGGGCTGCAGTGGGACAAGGGGCTGTCCTGGGTGCATGGAGGAAATGCTATAGAAAACACAACCAAGCATTTCCCTCACTGATTCCCTAGTTGTGGAGGCAGGGGGCTCCTGCTGTGCTCCACCCACCAAAGGGGAACGGGTTGGACACCATCCTCTCTTATCATCTTCCAGGGCACAGACAAAAGCTAGAAGACCAAACCAAACCCTTTGCTGACCGCTACGGGGAACTGGAGCGGCTGCGTCAGTCCATGAGGGTCACCCCCACAACACCCAGCCCCCGTGGATCCCTCAGCACCCCAAGCCACTTCGGGTCGCAGGCTCAGACTCCTATCCAAGGTAAGGCTGGCGTGCATCTCCAAGGTTGGGGTTGGGATTTTGTTCCTGGGAGCCTCCTCACACCCATGGGGTGAGCAGATGGCTGCTGAGCTGCACGCTCCAGTGGTTTCACCCAGTAAAACCAAGCAGTTCCAGTCGGAATGCCGGGAGAGCAAAGCAACGTGCTTGGAATCCAGTCACTCCTTTGATATGAAGGCGCTGTGCAGACGGTTAAGCATCAACTATAAAGGGTGTATTGCACTTTACATGCTAATCCAAATGGTTTCTTATCTTGTTGAGCTGTGTTGATGCCAAGCCCAGCAATCCACCGCCTTGTTCCAGCCTCATTCCCCACATGTATGCACACCTGCATGGGCGCACGCGCAGCCTTTGCTCTTCCCATCAGTGCTATCAGTGGCACTGAGCCCTCAGGTGTTCCGTGTGTCTGCCTGGCAGCTGCCAGGAAAGAGGTTGGGGCTGCAGCCTGCCCGTCCTGTGTGCTGGAGTTTCGTCCCCAAGGTGTAGGCGCTGCATGTGAAGCGATCTGGCTGCTTTGCTGCACCGCTCAGCACCGCTGTAATTAAGAGAGCTGTTCTCTCATCTGCACGGTAGCCCCGAGTTCCCTCCCGTGTGTTTTTAATCGTGGTGTTGCTTTCCTTTGAGAATCAGCAGAAGTACAAGCAGAGATCTATGGGGTATTATTGAAGAGACGCGGGCTTTGAGTTTTGGTGTGAAATTGTCACCCTTGGAAAGGTTGGGGCTGAAAGTCTCAAAAGCCCCAGAGCTGCGCTTTCAGAAGTGATGTAGATGTTTGACGACCTCAGTTTTGTTGGCCAGGGGGTTGGCAGAGGCACCGAGATATGTTAGAAAATGTCACCTGAATTGTAAAAGCCGATTGGGGTTTTCCTCCCAACTCCAAATGACAATGAAAGTTTAATTTATTTCTCAGTCCATGCTATCATCATCCAATGATAGCAGCGCGGTTTGCGAGAAGAACATTTTGTGTAGGATTATCATTTGATTTTTGTTTAAAAGAAGAGAGGCTGAGTTTTATAGACTCATCTCATTGGCTGTGCAATAGAGATTCTTTGGAGGAGGCTGGGAGGGAATAGTTTAAATTAGCACAGTCCCCCGTAGTGCCAGAAACCCAGAGAGCATCATTTGGAGCAAAGAATCAGGTGATGACACAAATACAGAAAGAAAAATGGAACGGGCCACGAGTCACCGCCTGGGCCAGATTCCCAAATGTCAGTGACAGCAGGAGTGGAGACGCACAGAATTAGCCCATCCCAAATGGTTCCTGTGGAGCACATCCAAAGGAGGACCAGGAATGCTGCAAAGCTGCGCTTCGTGCGCGCTCTGCTCTCGGCTCTGCTGCTTCCAAACTGGAGGAACCGTCTTAAAAACCAGGAGCAGAATCGACTCAAGTGATTTTAATCTCAGCCTTTTGACACAGCGCTGGCTATAACCAAGCAGAATAATAATCATTAAAAAAAAAACCCAACCCTCTTGCTCTCACACACACAGCTTATTCACAAAGATCGTAATTTTTACCCGAGCAAGTGGAGGCTGCCCCATGCCAAGAACAACACGGGAGTTAACAGGCCTGTAATTCTCACGACTTGGCACATTCTCAGGTAACACACACGAGAAGCTGATTAGCAAAAGCATAACGAGATGCTGGTTAGGAGGGATGGATGAGGCAGGCTGAAGTTTACCAGTCCCTGCTGTCTCTCACTGGGTGTTGCAGGTCCTCCTGTCCCCATCCCCTGTAACCTCTCCTGGTGACCTCCTGGTTCTGCTGAGCCAGTGCACTGTGTGAGCGATCCCTGATCTGCTTGTGGCCAAACTGATGAGCTGGAGTGCTCCGAACAGCCTCAGCCACCGAGAGGCAAGCAGAGCCTGGGTCCTCAAGCAGGGCACATGGAGGTTGCGAGGCAGAAAGGAGCTCAGGGGGTGGGGTTTGTCCACTGAGGTCCTTTGGAGATGTTTGCTCTGTCCTCCCCTGTGCTGCAGTGGGATCACATCAGGGGCACTGGTGTAAATGGGAAAGGAATTGGCCCTCAGCCATTCGCAGGCTTTGGGTGCAGCATCTCCTGGGGGTTATAAACATCTCCTGCAAAGTGCTCACGGTGATGCTGAGCATCTCCCAGCAGCACCAGTGCCCACTGCCCAGGGTCAGTTCATTGCAGAGGCTCCAGCCCTGCCTTGCCCCTTGCAGCTGAGCGGGGAGCCATTTGTTCTGATGGAACAGACGTCTGCAGCCCTGAACGCGCCGGGTTTGTTGGCCACATCCACTGTGCAGGGAGAGAAAATGAGAAACCCAGTGAGCTGGGCAGAGCCATTGGCATCCACTGAGGGTTTGGCCCAATTTTCCCCCAGTGAGGTCTGGGAAATCCGAGGTTTTGAAATCCTGGCTCTCCCATCTCTGCAGTGAGGCACCATACTGTCATTAGGACGGCCTGAAATGGTTCCTGATTACGGGGCACGCGATGCCAGAGCCTTGCGTGCTGGCTTCATTGCCACTGTTGTCTTCGAGCTTTAAATAAAATTAAAAAAAATATATTAAAGAAAAAAATCAAGTAGCTCTCAAAAGAGAAGCGAGATGTTAAAGGAACTTGCTGCTGGCTGCCTCTTGGGCCCCTTGCTCTGGGGAAGTGGGCTGCTGACAGGCACATCCTTTGGGAGCACCCAGACAGCCCTGCAGCCTCGCTGCCCTGCCTGTGCTCTAGCAGCTCCATTTGAACCACTTTATTCCCATTGCAACAGAAGAGGACCGCCCAGGCAGCCGGCTCCTGCCTGCTGGCCTCGTGCTGGAAACATCTCCAATTGCTCAGGAGGAGTTGTGTGCGTTGTTCAGCAGCACAGAGGGGCCTTGGGTACAGGGGGCCAATTGCAAAGTGATTTTGAATACGATCTCTGCAGTAATAGAATGAGCTGTTGTGACAAATGCACTGAACATCTTCATGTTGCTGCAGCAAAACCGAGTTCCCCTGACCTCACAGCACCGTAAACGTCTGCTGGATACTTTTGCAGACTGCATCCCTCCCTTCCCAGCCTTGGTGCCTGCTGGTGAACAGCCTCAGCTCTCATCTGGATGCTGCCCAGTAGAACCAGTTGGGTTTGTGATCCGTTTCTCAACAACCCATTTCTCAAATGCAGTGTTTTTAACACAGGCTGCTCAGCAGCAGAGCACTTCATATGCAGTTCAAGTAAAATCTCTCTCTCTCTCCCATTCTTTCTTTTTAAATATACATTTTAAAGTATTAGATTACTTTTAAGCAGCTTCTTGGCATAGCCAGCGAGTGCCCCATTGTTTCCAAAATGCAACGTGGCTGCTCTGAGGTTAAGTCCTGAATTATGGGCCCAGCAAATACACTGAATTGCTGCTTCCTAATCCCTGTCCAGATCGACTTATGGTTTCTTTAAAATATCCGTTTCTTAATGGATAAAAACATTGTACCGTGGGCAGAGGCTAAATTGTTTCCAAAGGAAGCCAGGCAAGCATTAGTGGGAAGAAAACATATTGTGGGATTCGGCTTCAGCCTTGGAGGAAGGAACACTGCAAGGATGGCTTCCGGGCTCCGAATGCACCCATGTCTGTGCAGCTCCCCTGCTGTTGTGTGATGGGTGCTGGGGCTGATGGTCAGAGGGGCTCAGGTTTGGAGCAGCCCACGTGCTGTGGGTGCAGGCAGAGCGGTGCAGGCAGGGTTGTAAATCCCACTGCTTCCTTTTATGCCGTCAGGGCTTGTTTTAATGTCGTTGTTGGGTTGGTTTTTATTATTTTTAGGGCTCTTTGAATGCAGGTAAAGAATAGAGTGCAGGGAAGCTGCTGGGGGGTCTGCAGTGTGGGCTGTTCTCCTGCTCGGCCCACCCACCCGTGCCAATTAGCACTGTTAGCTCGTTAGCTGGTGGCTCAGCCGTGCGGGGCAGTGCGGGGATGGTGAGGGAAGGGGGGCTGGGGGGCAGAGAGGACAGGCAGCAGGCTTGTTTAGTCTAGCATAGGGCAGGCTGGGAGCAGAGCGCGTTGCTCTGTAAATACATCCAGGGCATAAACAGCAGGGATGGGGAGAGCTGATGTAAGCAGTGGTGGCACAGAACAGGGGGGGCTCAGCCGGCTGGAAGGGGGGGAGAAGAGGGCAGGGGGAGGGCAGTGAGGGGTACAAACGTCCTATGGACCTCAAAGAGTTGTGATGGGGGGGAACTGGGGGCTGCCCCCAGATGGAGCAATAGGGGGGAGTGGGGGGGGAAGCAGAGCAGTGCTGCAGGGTGCTGGGCTTGCAGTTAGAAAAGCAAGAAGCAAAGGTGCTGGGTGATCTCGAGGTGGTGCCTGGCGATAAGCGCTGTGTTTGGGTTCGGGTTTTTTTTTGTCAGGCTCTGCAGAGGAAGTATTTGCACCGGCTTTGTGCTCTGCTTCGATCAGATACAGAACAATTGCTCTATGGGTGTGTAACAACGGATGCTGTTCACACCCTCATTTATTTTTTTTTCTTTTTTTCTCAACACCTCCCCCTTCCCCCCCCAAAATAAAACCCGCTCTATTTTCTGCGGGGTGAGAGGAAGAGGCCGTTTTCTTTTTTAGTTGGCTCTGACTGGGAAACAAATGAACTTGTTCACATGTGTGACAGAGCCGTGGGAGCGTGGCTGTGTGTGTGGGTGGCAGGAGAGCAATGCTTGTCTAGAGATGAGCTGGATCCGGGGGGCTCAGTGCACCCCATCCCCCTTCCCCTGCAGCGCTGCTTCTCCCCATCCTTGGCCACTGCCCCGTTGTGCTGGGATGGAGCCCTGGGAGCAGGGGAAGGAGGCAGAGAGAGGTCAGAAAGATGCCAAAAAACCATCCAAGCATCATAGAAAGGATGGGAGAAAAAAGAGCAGGAGGTGTAGATGGGGAGAGGAATTCTGTCCCCGCTCCGTCTCGCGCACGACTGCGTATTATATACATGAGCATAAAATATCATTAATGTTTACATTGTCGTCAATCATCATGGCATAAGGCAGGAAAGGAGCTTGCTTTCCCTCGGGCTAAATTTTTCATGACAATTTTGCAAGGCACGTATGTGCATATAAATAAAGCAGTGATATTTGGCCAGGCTGCAGATATTTATGTGTTCTGTACACACGGAAAGTTCCACGTTATCAGGTTCCCTTCAGATCCCCTTTATTCTCTCTGCGTGCCACACGCTATATGGGTTTGTGGCTGCTGCGTACACTCAAGCTCTGTTTTATTGCTGACTTAAGGGAGAAACTGTTGCACCTTCTCCACATCTCCAAAGCAGGGACCAGAGAGCGGTCCCTGGGGGGATTTGGAGTCACTCAGGTTCCATGCATCACATTGCTTTGGCTCCACGAGGGCTCCCAAAACTGCTGCAAGCATCCACCGGCCCTGACCCAGTTCAGTCCACATCTCCTCCGAGGTGAAAGCAGAGCTGCTGAGACACCTGAGAGCGGTTGTGATATCAGCAAAGGGGCTGAGGGTCTGTTTCCATCGGGCTTTGTGAGTGGGGGATATGGGGTCCTCTCACAGTGCTTATTGCAGCTGCACAATTACATAGCAGGGTGTGCCCCGGCCTCGCAGTCCCCTGGGCAGCACGGCCCTAACGAGGAGACAGTGGCATTACTAATCAGGGCTTTGACCTTTACATGGCTTTTATTTAATACACATTCCTCACTTCCCCAAACTCCCATCCAAAACATTGACATTTCCGCTGATAGATTGGGTCAGATTTTGGAGTAGTTGGGGGGGCTCAATTCCTTCTTACAATGGTTAAATTCTTACAGCTAAATGGGCTTATTCAGTTAGTGCAGCAGCTGGTGCGATTTCGAGAAGAAAATAAACATTTCCTTCAAATATTTTGATTGGCAACTGGACAACTGAAATACTCAAAGCTCGGATTGCCAGGGCCCAAAAAAGCAAATGGGGGTTGGATGGCGAGCGAGCAGAGCACACTGCATGCACCCTGCGAGGCTGTGCTGGGATGGGGACAACCCTGGGGATGGGAACAACCCGACCTGACTTTTGTCTGCTATGCCAAAGGGGCAGAGGGTGCAGCTTTCCCCGGGGTTTGCATAGCCTTAGCTGGAGGGCTGCTTTATTGCTGAGTGAAGTGAATGCGATGAGAATTACGGCCATTCTCCACCTGGGGTTGTCCCTAAGTCCCCCCCGCCCCCAGGAGTCCCTCTTCGGACGTGGGGAATAGGGGCGGCTGTCGGATCTGAGCGCAGCCCCGACGGCGCATCCCCGACGCGGGGAGCGGGTCGGAGCTTCTCTTCGCCCGGCGGCCGCCCGGCTCCCTCTAGCGGCCCCTCCGCCTCGGATCGCGGCCCCGTCCCTCTGCCTGCAGTCGGACCGACAGCCCGTGGCTGCTCCCTGCTCTGCGGTGCGACAGAGGCCAGCGGGGATGGGAAGCCCGAGAAGCCCGACCGGCCGCTGCTGCCGCTGTCCGAGCGTCCCGGAGCAGCTCTCGTGGGGTTGGGGTAGGTGGGGGATAGCAGAGAGATGGAGTTTTGTTCTGGGGTACCTTCAGCCCAAAGGTGAAGATGAGAACGCGGCTGTAATTAGCGCTCTCACACTCTTGTGTCCCAATTAGCAGCAAGTACCAGTTGCCAAGTGTTGCAAATTCTGGCCGAGACAACGGAGCTTTTAAAGGACCCTTTGAGTGTGGCGGAGCAGAAGGGAAATGTGCCCTGAGCACCCTTGTTTTATTTCCATCTTCTGGAGTATCATTTACGGGTGTGTGGGAGCCAACAGAGGGGCACGGTCTGATTGCTGGGGGCCATCACTGTCTCCGGGGCAGCAGCTGAGCATCACTGCGTTTTGGGGGATTTGGAGCCCGTGTGCTTTGCAGCAGTGCAGCTTTGCACTGGGACAGAGCATCCTGCAGGCAAACCAGAGTGTGAAACCAACTCGGTTTGTTCACTTGTGGGTGCTTTTCCAGCCAGCCCCAAGCACACAGCCCTCAGAGCAGTGTGCAGAGGGGCGGCAGCGCGTTGCAATTCATGACGGCTTTGAGCTGCTCCTCTCTTATCTCGCACCAAAGCCGCAGCCACGTTCCCCACGCAGGTATTCCTCCTTTCTCCTGCGTGGAGCCTGCGTGGGAAGTGGGCACTGCCTGCTCCTCTGAGGGCTGCAGGACTCACCCAGACCAGGAGGGGAGCAAGTCTGATCTCTCCCCATCTGCACCAGCAGCGTGAGCCGCAGCCTTCGCTCAGCTAGAAGGAAGCAGCTGGGGTGTTTTTTTCCTGGGGAAACACTGCAGGGATTTCCCCATAGTTTGGAAGAGCGTGTCTCATCCTGCAGAGCACGGGGAGGAGGTGAGCCTGGAGAAAAAGTCACTACGGCCAAAGGCCATTCTGCTCCCAAAGCAGCGAGGTGCAGCTCCCTGCCTTTAGTGAGGGAAAGCTGCCTCCAGACGGCCCACAGCTCTCAGCTCCATGTGCCAGCTGTACTCTCTGTGCTGGAACTGCTCTTCCTGGAGGTTTTTGTTTCACGAGTGGTGTGGAAAGGCTGAGAAAAGTGCACTGGTGGCATTTATGGCTGTGCCCTCCTGTACAGCCTTTGCCAGAGCTTGGTGAGGGCTGCTGAGCTGCGGGGAGCAGGATTTCACATCTTCCTTGGAGAGCAAAACTCTTTGCCTCGAGAGCCCCCTGCACAGAGGGCTCAGTAAGGAAATGGTCTCATGGCACCAGGGGTGGGCACGGAAAACCTCTCAGGTCCCAAAAGGAGCTGCTGGTGTGGGCTCCCCTTCCCTCTGGGTTTCCTGCAAAGGAAGGACCCGACAGCACTGGGCTGTGCCCCACTGTGCATCCGTACCCCCCGAGAAGGGAGCTGGGCAGCATCTCCCACACTGACCCAGGGCTCCCTTCCCCCAGCAGAGTAAAGCCTGAACTTCTCACTCTCTTTATCCTCTTGGATGGAGAAAAATACACAGAGCGAAGCGAGCGAGGGGGATGTTGTGGCTCCTAGCTTGGGAGTTTTCAGCCGTGTGTTTATCAGCTCCATCCCCTGATGGTATCAGCACGAACAGGCCACCCACAAGAAGGCTCAGCAGCCCAGTCTGGGCTCCAGCTTTTCCTCCCTGGCTCCGTGTGTGCGTGTGTACACAGCATGGCTATCTGGGGAGCGGCCGTCTGGGGCTGCATCCATCTATTTACTACACAGCTGATGTAATGGCTAAACATTTCTTTTTCTTTCTTTGTTTATGAGGTGGGTTTTGTTGTTGTTGTTGTTGTTTTTAATCTACCAGAGACTAATAGACCCCGGGAGGAGTCAGCTTAGTCGTGTCCCTTCTTGGATGGGAAACAACAAATTTCAGGACAGGAAATGGGAACGACTCAAACAAGATGGGTTTGGGGTTTTTGTATTTAAGTCTCCCAGCTCTCATCCCCAGCAGATCCTAGAGACGTTCTTTCCCTCTGGCTTTAACTCCTCGCGCAGAGTGTGGCTGCAGCACCAGCTGCACGCTGCCAGCGCGGTGCCCTGACCGCCCGCTCTCTCCCTGCACCCCACAGGCACATCAGAGCTGAGCCCCTTCTCGGACCCGCGGCAGTTCGACCGCTCCTTCCCCACGCTGCCAACCCTCACCGAGACCAGGTTCTCCGACCCACGGATGCATTACCCCGGCGCCATGTCAGCCGCCTTCCCCTACACCGCAACCCCTTCAGCCACGGGCATCGGGGGCATCAGCATGACCAGCATGCCCACCACCACGCGTTTCCACCACACCTACCTGCCTCCTCCCTACCCCGGCTCCACGCAGAACCAGAGCGGACCCTTCCAGACCAACCCCTCTCCCTACCATTTGTACTACGGCACGTCGTCGGGTTCCTATCAGTTCTCCATGGTGGCGGGTGGCGAACGCTCCCCCACCCGGATGCTCTCTTCGTGTACGAGCGCCTCGGCGGGGAACAACTTAATGAACCCCAACCTGGGCAATCAGAACGACGGGGTGGATGCGGACGGGAGCCACAGTAACTCACCGACAACCATGACGACTACTGGGAGGATGGATGAGTCGGTTTGGAGACCCTACTAGGAAGGAGGAGGGCAGCTGGGCACCGAGAGCTTTAACCGGATCGGCCGCCGCGACGTTACTCCTTTCCCATCGAAATGACGCCGAGGGGAAAGGTAAACCAAAGTCTCCCAAACCGAAAGCAAAGCAGGAGGAATCCTCTACACATAACCACGGGCAAACATCAAGCAAAGCTGGGCCGGGACCTACGTTACATTTCAAGATGAACGTCCACAAGGCTTGAATTTGTCGCTTGATGTGGTTCCTTTCATATGGTTTTAATATGTGGATTGTACATAGGGAAAAAAAGATGCGTGGATTCATATGTTTGTTTACTGCCGAACACTTCTCGGTCATCTCACTTGCACCCTCATCCCCACACAAAGCATTCAGCAGTCAGGGAAAGCTCGCCCTTCTGCAAAGCGCTCCAGAGACAAGAGCAGGAAATCATCCGAGCCATCTCTGTGCCGAAGCACAAAGACTGAACTGAAAAAAAAAGGAAACAAAAAAAAAAAGGAAACAAAAAAAAAAAAAGGAAAGAAACCTTTGTCTCCTCTCATTCCCTCCCAGCAGTGTAGGGCTGCTGCCCAGCAAAGAGCTCTGGTTTACAGCACAAGTTACAGGCTGTGTGTCCCTTGTGGGTCGGCATCAGCCACGTGAACGGGAGCTGTGATGGGGCTGTGATTATTCCTTGCTGACGACAGAGGCTGTGTTGTTCATTTCTGTGCGTTGTCGTCGTTTTTTAAGCAGTAGCGTGGCTGATCCTGTGCCTGGCAGGCCCTCCCCTCTCCTCTATGTTTACATATGAGATGTACTTTTCACACGATGCGTTGTGTTTTGTTTGCTCTCTCGCCTTGACCTCACCGTTCAATTCTTTGCTCCTCTTAGCAGATCTCAGCGATGATGGTGGTGGTGTTGTGTGACGTGAAGGCGGTGTTGGGGGCAATCCGAGATGTGTGAGATGCAAATTCCCGGCTCGTGAGCTGCTGTGGGGCTGGGAACCTTTGGCACTGTGCTGCCGTGGGTCTGTGGGTCTTCCTTTCATCCTCTCTGAGTGCCTGCACACGCAGCTGGTGGCAAAGCGTCCTCCTTCTGCTGTGATTCTTTCCTGTGTTTTCACCAGGAGCGGATCGACTGTTTTATTAAGCAACGACCGGCGCTTACCAGCGTGTGCTGAAAGCACCAACTGAGATCTGGAGAAAGGAGCGCTTCCTACTCAGCCCCTCTCATGGTGGGAAGGTCGTGAAGCAATGCCAGCTGTCATCCCACATCCCCTCCTTTCCTCCAGGTGTCTTGGGGTGCTGGTGTCAGCTCAGCAGCTGAAGGACCGGCACTCAGAGTCACTGTGGAACCTTTGGGGGCTCTGCCTGAGCCGCACACCACGATTCCATCCATTCCCACCAGCGCTGGGTTGGTGGTTGGACACGATGACCTCGGAGGTCTCTTCCAATCTTAAAGAATCCACGACCCTCGTTGTGCCTCTTTGTGCACGAGCGCAAGAAAACATAAACCCAGCAGCTGCCCCCCCATCCTTCCCTGCTGAATTTATGCCCTTATGGCCGCAACACCTCTTGCCAAATCTCAGTTGGTAGCTCATCAGCAATCAGTTCTAATTGCACTACCATGCAGAGATGGGAGCGAGGCGTCCCTGTTTAGTCGGAAAGCTGCGATGACCACTCAGTGAGTTAAACATGCAACAAGAGAAACAGCTCTCCTATAAGATTCATCCCACCCCCAAATCCCTTCCCCAGCAAAACTGCAACGTTCACGTCCTTAAGCAACAGCAGGCACCTTTGGGTGCTCCCAGCTGGAGAAACTGGACCGGAGCAGCCTGTGTTTGGATGCATTTATATTGATCATCCAATCGCACCACTGATTGAAAGCACAAGCAAACAAGGCATTCGTAGGACTAGCTTAATTTATGACTGTTCGTAGTGAATTAAAAAGAAAAGCAACGATGTTGTTTTTATGACATATTGTCATGTGAAGGCGTAAATATACGCACCTCTATGGTATGCAGATGGTCACGAGACAGGCCAATGTTTTTTGCTTTGCACTATAATTTGCTTTTTTTTTTTAAAGAAAAAAAAAAAGAAAGAAAATGCACAATTGCTTGTACAGTATGAACCCCTTTGTCCAGCTCAAAGAATATTTAACTATAAAATCTAATTTTTGGTCATATTTGTTATAATAATATAATTCTTAAATGTGTTGAAGGATCCGATTCTTAAGAATGCTTCTAATACTTGTACATGCAGGGTAAAACGACAACGAAGAGCTAAGGAGATGAGAACAGAGATCGCTGTAGATAAAGAAGGCCAAAGCTGTTGTGGTGGTTTTTTTTTTTAATGGTGTCTTACAATGGACATTAAAAAGAAATGCTAGCGATACCAAATAATGTGGTTGTTGTGTAACGTACCGGCCCTACTTGAAGGCAATGCCCTCTATTTAATATGTAGCCCATCTTTTTAACCTGTAGCACTTGTCACTGGGGTGGGGGGAGGTGGGGGGTGGGGGGGGGGCGAGGAGGGGCTGCTCCTGGTGAAGTCATTGGGGACGACGCTGCTGCGTTGGCTTCCAGAGGGTGGCCGGGTTCCTCCTCGCCGTTGGTACGAAGCCAAAGTGGTCAGTTCTGCTTTTCCATTATTGGTGTCAATGTTCTTATCCATTGTACATGATTATATTGTCAGGCCTCCGTGTAATCGTTTTAATGGTTTTCCATGTGGAATAATAAACGTACGGTTACAAGTTCCCGGTGCCTCCCCTCTGCTCACTCCTCACCCGCAGCGCTGTGTTCTTCCACACCAAACCCTGAGCACAGCTCCTCTTTGAATGGCAGTGTTGTCTCCCTTCTTATAAATCACTTCCCCAAAGCTTTTATGCGATGCAGGGCAGGTGGGATGGAGCCCGCCTTGGTGCCATGCCACAGGGCCTTTCCCTCATCAAACCATTAATGAGCCTTGTGCAGGACAGCAGCCAGTGCCCCACAAGCACAGTCCTGTCCCTTTGAAGCAGTGGGGCCAGATGTGAGGAGCCCTCGGACCTCCGACCCCCATTGGGTGCCATCACCCATCACCATCACCATCGCCCATTGTCCATTGCCCATCACCATCTCTCATTGCCCACCCCCTGTCACCCATCCCCCCCCACCACCCACTGACCCCCTTGACTGCCCACCACCCATCACTCACCTCTAGTCTCCCATCTCCCACTGCCCATTGCCCATCACCCATTGTGTGCTGTACCACAAATAGGGCTCCAGCACAGATCCCCCTGCATGCCCATGCCAGGGTGACTACTCCCCCAACACCTGCAGCTCAGCATCTTTCCCATTGCCAAACCAAACCCCGTGTCCCTGGAACCCATCACCTCCCCAAACCCCAAAATCTAATGCCATGTCCCTGGATCCCCATCACCCTCCCAGCCCCTTTCTGCCCCACAGGGCCATGTCACTGGGGTGTGAGTCTCAGTGCCACCCCAAGCCCTCGGGCAGCAGCACACACCGGTTCTGCAGCAGCTGCATAGGGCACATTAACTGCAGCCCAAGCTTCCCCCGAAGCGCACAGCGTGCTGCTCCACACGAGGGCTGCAATTGAATCACAGACACTGTTTCTTATTGAAGTCATGCAAACAAAGCCAACTGCATAACTGTTCATCCCCTGACAGCAGCAGGGCGGGACGCGGGGAAGGTGTTTTCTCTTGGGCTGGGCCAGGAGATCAGAAGGCTCTGCATTAAAATACACTCTCACTCTGCACATCTGTGCACTCTGCACCCTTGGCTCAGCTCTACAAAGGCAATGTGCTGTTGGGATGCTGACTCCTCCATTGCCATCAATGGGAGCAGCCCGGCTGCAAAGAGACAGGGCAGGGCAGGATGGGGAGCTGGGGTGCGTGACCCCATGTTAGGCATGGAGAGAGCAGGCAGTGTCTGGGGTAAGGGAAGGTGATGGGGCAGCGAGGAGTGTGTGTGTGTGTGTGTGTGTGTGTGTGTGTGCAGTGCCCAGAAGGTACCTGTGGGCACACACCTGCCTGTGTGAGCAGAGCACACACATGTGATGAGGCATGTCCATGTGGCAGGGGACACATACCTGGCAGCACCACCACCTCACCACCCCCAGCAGCCCTCTGCCACTGCCCAGCACCTCCTGGCCACTCGGTTTCTTGCAGGGCTGTGCATCCAGCTATGGACATCACTGCTTATTGCGTGGCCCATCCTGCCCAGCCCTGCTGGAACCGTGGGGCAGCCGCCCCAACGCACAGAGCGGTGGTGCCCATGGCTGCACCATGCAGCAAAACAGAAGGGATGGAACAACATCAGTGGCCCCTTGGGGATGGATAAATTGCAGCCTGGGGCGGGTTGGTGTCCCCACCTCCTCCAGCCCCTCCCTGGCTCCCATTGGGCCCCTGGCTCTGCTCCAGAAGGAACATTTTCACCAGCGCTGCCCGGCAGAGGATTTCCTTTCCATCGGAGCGACTTGCAAAGCCCCCCCAGCTCCCTGGAAGCACATCTATGTAATTCTTTAAGATGGGTTTGGCACGGGGATGGGTCCCGAGGGCCGCTGCCCGTCGCCGTTGGTGGGTTTTGCTGCTTCTGGAGGTCGGCAGAGCTGGGAACACCCGGGTTTGTTCGCTGCCTGCCGCGAAATCGATACCGTGATTTCATTTCTCAGTCGTAAATGAAATGAGCTGTAAAGCCAAGGTGGGTGTTTGAGCCGGAGTGAAAGAATGAATTGTTCTAATGGGGGGACGTTAACGAGGGGATTAAACATGCTGCAAAAGCCAGGGGGGGTCTGCGGTGCTGTAGGGCCCCCTTGGCCACGCACCCCCACTCGCCCAGCTCTGAGAGCACCCCGACAGACCCCCAGCAGTGAGGCTGCCTTATCTGTAAACCCCGAACCAAAAAGCACAGTGAGAGCCCTATCAGGATGCTAGGAATGGCAGCCAAGTTCCCCCCATCCGCCCCTTCGGTTCCGTTGTGTTCCCCTGGAAATCCTCGCAAAGAAAAACACAGGGGCACGAAAAGTTTGGTTTTCATTAAACCTCGAATGTGAGCGGTTCTGTGGCCTTCAATGGGGCTTTGATTCCTATAGAGGATGGAATGTTTTCGGAACGTTTTTAAAAAATGTTCCCCACCTTCTCCATCCTCTATCTGCAGAGAGCTGCGGGTTTGCTTCGCCCCCCACCGCCCTCGAGACCCTCTGCATGGAAACCCCATTGGATCTCATGGCTTGGGGCGGCTCTGTGCTTTCTTTTGCAGTGCAGGAAAAGAATTCTCATCGACCTGCATTGTGCACAGGGGGATCTCAGGGCCATTCTGTACCTGGGGGTCCACGTTTCCATCTGCTCTCAGCATCGCCCATCCCTGCCCGCTCAGTACTGGAGTGCAGCACCTGGTGCCAGTCCAACTGGTTGTGCTGGTGCTCACCTCCTCTGAATCCTCTCCTCCTTTCTACCCTGATCATTTCCAAAGGCAGAGGAGGACACACGAGGGAGGTTCTAAGAGCCTCCTCACCCGGTGATGGGAGAGACATTGGCAACTGCAGCTCTGCAGGTGGACTTTGCTTTACATTTTGACTCGTGGCACCGTTTGGGCAAATTCTGACCCCTTAAACACAGTGTTTGCTGCATTCCTGGATGCTGTCTGAGGGCTGGGAGAATGCACAGGTGCTTTAAAACTTTACTCCTTATCCTCCAGTTCAGGAATGGAAATTATGGGATCATTTATGGAATGCTTGGCTTGGTCTTCTCCCTGGGACAGCAGTGGGCAGCAAGCACCGCTCCTGGCAGCCCCACAGCACAGCCCCGTAGCCCCACAGCACAGCCCTACAGCACAGCCCCATAGGACAAGCCAATAGCACAGCCCTACAGCACAACCCCAATGGTACAGCCCCATAGGGCAACCCCACAGCACATCCCCATGGCACTGCAGCACCATTCCATCCCAGCTGCTCAGTGCTGAACACCCAGAGCCCAGTTGCAGCTCAGCCCACGTGCAGTAACTCATTTCTTTCTGCCACATCAAGATACCACGGATCTGAATCAGCTGTTTTTACAGGAGAGGATTACATTATTATTTTTTTTTCTTTCGCGCTTGCCAACAAAAGTATTAATAGGTTCAGCTCTGCAGATGAAAAATGAGGGCTGGAAGGAAATGCAGCACAGTCCCCAGGTGAGGGCTGTGGGTCACGCTGGGGGCTGTGAGTCCGGGTCAGTTGGAGCACAGAATGAACATCAGTGGCACCACTGGCAGTTTTGCATCCCATCTGCTGGCCGGAGCCCAGAGCTCTTCCTTTCCTTTGAGGTCTCTCCTTCCCCACATGTGGGGCTGCTTTGTCATTTTGCTCAGGGAGAGCAATAGGTGCCCAGTCCCAGTGTGATGAGCAAAACCACAGGAGAAATAAACATCTGATTAAAAAGGAAAAGAAAATAAGGGGGGAAAAAATAAAACAAGTCTCAGCACCAGTGTTTTTTGGTCCAGGATTTTGGAGTGGGTGCAAATCTGAGCTGGCGTTGTCCCTATAACAGAAACAAGCCTTGGGCTGAGCCCAAGTGAAAGGAGGAAATTCCAGTCTCCCTTTCAAGCTCTTTGCCACCATAGAAAGGAGCTGAAGCTGCCAGAAAGTTAAAGAATTCACCATTGCACGGCTTATCCCTCCCAAGCACCACGAGCCCCTCCTGCTCTGAGCACATCTCTGATGCTGGACACACTGATGCCCACACCTGGTGCCAGCAGCAGAGCCAGCACTCAGCATGGAGGAATGCAATGCACCTGCAGAAGCACTCCCACAGCATTCAGGAGCAAATGGGCCACGGCTGCAATAGACCCTGTGCACCTGTGGTGCAGCATGAGAGCGCAGAGGGAGAAGATGAGCAGATGCAAGCTGTCCTGCACTGGCCTCTATGCGGCCAGGAGGAGGGTGGGGAAGGTGCAAGCTCAAGACCACATTGTGGTCAGCTCTTATGGCACGTGGTGATGCTGTCCCACCTCCCCACAGCTTTACCCCCAGCACAGGGATCAGAAGGATGTGGGATGGGCAGAAGGGAGCCGTGGGGGATGTGGTGCAAACTGCCCTGCATGGGAAGAGGGCCCGTGTTAGCACCAGCACTGGAGAGGGGAGAGGAGGAGGAAAGGACCAGAACCAAAACCACACAGCGATGGTTTGTGGGAACGGTTTGCTTTGACCACAGGAAATGGCACACGTGTGTGAGCTGCTGCCACGGGACAGACGGGAGCATAGGGGCACAGCGAAGGGATGCACAGACTGGGCACTGAGCAGTGCCTCCCTGCTCCTCTCCCCAAAAGGAGCAGCACTGCTGCTGCCCACAGAGATGTTTCCCAGGAGCTCTCCTGGGGCAGCCGTACCTGAGATGGGCTGCGTGGTGATGGAGCGGCACCAGGCTGCGTGCGGGGCTTTGAAATGCAAAAAGGCAGAGAGGTGTGTTGTGTTGGTGCAGCTCCGCTGTGGTCTGAGCCTAACAAAGTGCACAATGCAAACGGGCTGCGACTGCTGATCGGCAGGCAGATGCAGAGCAAGAGGCATCTCGCATGTAAATCGTATTTACCACTAATTAAATGCACAAAGAAGATTTTTTTCCGGGCATTCAAGGTTGCTGCTGCAAAGCCTGAGCGCCCACACACGCACACACCCATCGCCTCTGCAAAATGACAGCTCTTTTTGCACACAAAGCAGTTCCTTTCCACGTGCGTGGATTGGGTGAGCGCCCACTGGGACGCTGCTCTGCGCTCCCTTCCCTGATGGGATGTCATGAGGACACATCCAGAGGTGGGGAGATGGGAGAGCTCTTGGGTTCTGACAGCAGCTGGTTGGAGGGGAGAAGTGCAACAGGGCCCATCTCCAAAGGAAAACCAGCTGCGAGGTTTGGTGTGTTGGCTGTTCTGCTGGCACCCAACTGGAGGAAGCTGCGTGCCAGTGTGGGGGCACACTATGGGCTGTGAGCCCAGCAGCAGCCCCTGCTCAGCTGGGCACCAACACGGGTGCTGGAGGGATCTGTTTCTGAGCAGCTCTGGGGCTGCCAGGGAGAATCATAGAGTTACTAAGGGTGGGGAAGACCTCGGAGATCACCAACCCCAACCCATTCCACCATGACACCAAATAGAACAATAGAATCACTGAGGTTGGAGAACAGCTCCATGATCCTCTCATCCAACTCCAACTCATCCCACCACGAGCCTAAATAGAACCATAAGATCATTAGGGTTGGAGAAGACCTCCACAATCCCCAAGTCCAACCCCAACCCATCCCACCATGACCCTAAACAGAACCATTCTTCTCCAACCATGAAGATTGGAGAAGACCTCTGAGATCTGCAACCTCAACCCATCCACATCGACCACGTCTCTAAGAGCCACACCTCCACTTTCCTTAAACACCTCCAGGGACCCCAGCACTCCCTGGGCACCCTGTACCAACACACCACCACTCTTCAGGAGAATCTTTCCTATCACCCAACCTGACGCTCCCTCGGTGTGATGGGGGCCATCACCTCCCACACCGCGCAGCAGGCAGAGCCTGGCAGCGAGCTGATGGGATCATAGAGCAGAGGAAAGCTGGGGGTCCACGAGGAGTTGTGCAGCATGCTGTCACACGCTGGGTTGGAGGCAGCTGGCCTGCAGGACTCAGTATGGATACAAATCATTTGCTGAGTGCCCAGCACCCGTGATCCCAAAGAGGGGAGAGGAGGGAAGCGCAGCCCTCACCCTTACGCAAGAAGCAGCGACGCCGCAGGCTCAGCAGGACAGCTCTGGGGAGAGATTGCATTCCAGTGGATGGTGAGGGGGAAATGTGGCATCCAATGGGCGGTTTGCAAAGCCTGCTCCACCCAGGGGAGATGCAGGGGGCACCGACACAGGGCTGTGTTTCACAATGCTGTGTGCCCCCCACCGCCCACATTCAGGGCGAGTTTGAAATCTAGATGTCGGCTTTGTATCTCCTGCTCATCTCCGGCTGAAGCATTCCTTCTTGTTTACTGGTCCTCTCCCAGTCACAGGATCCCAGTTGGGAGCAGGAGCCCTCGTTTCCTAGGGACATCTTGCATTCATTAGGACAAGTTGTTATTGACTTACAAGGCTGCTAATTCTCAAGGTCCAATTTAGCCCTCAAAACCACTAACATGTGTGCTGGGGTGTTGCTACATCACAGTGCTTGGCCGAGTGCTGCTCGCAGAGCTGGCACAGATGAAGCCCCGACTTGCAGCCGTCTCCCCAGCAGGGTTGAGATTTGACTCCTCAGTGCTGGTGTACTGAGCTCCAGCCTCGTACATGATATGGCTCCACAGGTCTGCTTAGGACGTGGTTGCTGGAGGAGCTCAAATGTTGGGAACGATACACAGGGCAGAGTGGCCAAGGTGCCAAGAGACCCATTGGGGTGAGCTTGATACTTGGTACCCCATAGAACCACTTGGAAAAGACCCATTAGGGTAAGTGTGTTGCCTGGAGTCCCGAAAGACAGCTGGAGCCCCATAGAACCACTTGGAAGAGCCGCATCGGGGTGAACATGATGCCTGTTGCCCCATAGGATGCCTGGAGCCCCATAGAACCACCCAGCAGCCGCAGTTGAGCATCTTCTCCAGGCGAATTCATGTGGCTGAGACGGTGCCTCCGCCGCAGATGAACTGCAGCAGTGACCACAGATGGGCTCCACGTCTGCGCCCAGCATTCAGCAAAACAGGTTTCCTTAACTCCCCATCTCGAGGGATTTCTCCCCACCTTTGGTACCCAGCGGGGAGGGGCAGGCTCCTCACTTGCCTCCCAGCGGCCCCACTGACTATATATAGCGAACCCAAGCTCCCAACCGGAGCCCCCGGGGGCTCTGACTCACGCACAGAGGTGGATGAAAGTCGGTGGCTGCGGCAATTACAGCCCCCAGCTGCAGCCCCACCCGGCGAGGTGCAGCCCCCGCAGCGGCGGTGCCCGAACCGCACCTGGAGCAGCGCCTGCACCGCCGTGTTTACGGATGGGGAATGAAAGTGGTGCTGGAGTGACTGCTGGCTGCGATGGCAGAGAGACGGCGCAAGGGGTGCGTGGGGTCACGGCGTCGGGAGGGCTGGGGAACTTCTCTCAGATCACCAACCTCAACCCCAACCCATCCCCAGTGACCGTGTTCCCACGTGCCACACGTCCACGTTCCTCCAGCACCTCCAGGGATGGTGATCCCACCGCTCCCTGTGCCAACGTATCGTCACGCCCTGGGAGCAGAAATTGTTCCTAATATCCAACCCAACCCTTCCCTGCTGCAACCATCAGCTCTCATCCGGTGTAAAGGATCACCCAGTTGTCACAGCATCATCTGAGTTGGAGGGGGCACTTAAAGGCCATCGGGTCCTGCTCCCTGCCACGCACCAGGACACCCACAGCTCTGCCAGTGCTCAGACCCTGCAATGCAAGCAGGGGGTGCAGGAAGGAAAGAGGGACCTGCTAGCCTGACGGCAGCCTTACTGCTGAAGGAGTGCAGCTCCGCGTGGTTTTGCTCCACCACCACCATCACAAGGCCCTTCTGCAGAGCTCTCCTGCTTCTCAAAGCAGCTCACCCCATGGGCGTGCACAAGCACAGCGCACTCTTCCCTTGGCCTTTCATCTGCCCTAATAACATGCCTGCTGTGGCACCTATAGAAACTTGCTTGTAGCAAAGAGAAAGGGCTTGTCCAGGGCCACAGAAACGATGCGAGGGATGGAACAGCTGCCTGCAAGGACAGGCCCTGAGGGTCCCCTACAACTCCAATGATTCCATGATAAAACAAGCATCCACCCTCTCTGCGTATCAGTGGCTGCGGCAGAAGAGCCCACCCCACAGCGTGTCAGGGTTTCCCTTCTGCCCCTCTGACAAAGGGTGGACTCAGCCCCAGAGGGCACTGCAGCCACCCCAGAGAAATCTGTCCTGGAGTCACTTTCTGCCCTGGGGGACTTTTGCTGCATTCGGCTCCTTGAAGCCTCAGGGTGGTCAGGGTGCTGTGGTCAGAGTGGCTGGGGGACCCCCAGCCAGCCAGGGATGGGACAGACACAAGAGGGGCAGCTGCCTGCAGGAGGGCAGCTCAGAGCTGGTGCTGCCAGGGAGACGTCAGCACACGGAGCGTTATGCACAGTCTTGCCTTCATGCCTGGAGGAAGAGAGCAAAGCCACTGAAACCAGTGGGGCCGAGTGTGAGGTTTGTAGGCTGGAGCTGTCTGTAGGAAGGCTTTGGCCAGGCTTTGGGGAGGTGATCTGCCTGACATCACTGTGCTCGCTCTTACCCAGCACATGGTGCAGCCAAAGCCTGGGGCAGCAGAGCCCAGAGCTGTGAACAGAGCCCTCTCCATTCAGTGCTGATGGGAAGGCAGTGCCTCTGGTGTGGAAACCCGAAGATGCCCACCATCCACCACCAGTGATCTCTCACCCAACGAGCAGACATGCTCCCCACTGAGCATTGGCTCCTCGCTGCAGGAGGCACTGGGTGCTGAGAACAGAACAGAACGGGGCCCAGCAGGCGGTGGGACACATTGCCACGTTTTGCAGTGCCACGCCATTACACTGCAGTGATCTCCGTGCAGAGATGCGCTCAGGCTGGGCAGAAATCAGCATCACAGCGAGGGCGTAAATGAGGCGATGCTGAACATCAGTTCCACTTTCCCACCATCAAGGCTCCCATTCGCTCACAGAAGCATTCCCAGGAATCACTCCCAGTTTCTCTCTGGGAACTCAGGCTGTGTGTTTCTCCACTCCTGATAAAGCCTTCCAGCCCCGACCTCAGTGCTGGCATCGCCTTTCCTCATCTACCCCACCAGACAACATGCCCAGGGACAGCACACCAGGGCTCTGTCCTGGCCCTTTTGCTGAGTGCAAGAGACGCTTTGCCCTCTGCATGCACCAAAAGGGGCGCATTGCTGAGCTCAGCTCCACCAGGAGGTCCTCAGGAGCGGTGCTTCACCCCGGTCGGGTCGCAGCTCCCGGCTGCCCTGCAGTCAGGGCTGTGTCAGTGCAGCGCCCGCAGCCGTAACCCGGGGGGACCCCCAACGAAGCAGCAGAGCTCAGCTATTCCTGGGAACCAGTCGCAACTTGCCTCGGTTTCAAGGCCTCCTCTTATCTTTTGCAGCAACTCATTGTGAAATCTCACCACTGGAGATGTTAACAGCCAAGATTTATGGCTTCTGTAGTTTCCCTTTAATGGCTTCAGCTGGGGAAGCGCTGGCGAAGGATGAAAGATGCTGGCACGGGATGGATGTCAGGAGAAGACTTCAAAGGCTCCCAACACACCGAGTCGCGCTGTGATACTCAGGATCCTTCTTAAACCCATCCAATACTCAGCAGCCTCTCCCTCCTGAGCTCAGCCACAGACCCACAGCCCAGCAGCCGCAGCTCAGAGCTGAGCTCAGGGCAGGACTGACCCAGGAGCACGGTTCTTATTGCCTACAGAGCATCGCAGGCTGGTACCCTTCTCCTCTCCCCAGACATCCCCAAATCCTCCATGCTCTGCCCCAGACTCTATGAAGCACCGATCAGCTCTGACAACGTGGTGATCCTTGCCCGGCAGTAAGAAGAATCCAAGGGCAGTGGAGCTGGTCTGGCACATGCTGTGGGGCATGTGGGGAATGCAGGGCAGGGGCCAGCAGCCACCCCATCCCACAGTGCAGCACTGCTCTCCTTGTGGATGTGGCACACAAGAATTCATTAGAGCAGCCTTGTCCCGTGGCAAATTTTCCTGCGTGGTTGATGCCGGTTCTAAGTCCAGAAAACACTCCGAAATGTGTTAAAACTCATTGCAGTGGGCTTAGAAGTGGGCTAGAACCCACAGCAATGGCTTTAGACGTGGGGCAGAACCCATCGCAGTAGGCTGAGAGATGGGGTAGAACCTGTTGCAATGGGTTAAAAATGGGGTAGAGGCCAGAGGAACGGCGATGCCCGCGGTTACGTGCGTGTGAGCTGTGACACAGGCGATTCTTCAGCGAGTGGGAGCAGCAAGACAAAGAGCCACAGCCTCCCTGAAAACATCAACTGCAGGAACTCCCAGTCCCCGTAAGAAATATTGCCCGGGGAAATTGAAATTAAGAAGAGCTGAAGCAGCACACGTCTGCCTACACCTTAAGCCCACGCACACGAGCAGGAGCTGCAGTAACGCTCAGCGTTCTCCCACCCTGTGTCCCTGTGACCCACACGTTCATTTGTGATGCCACCCTGCACGCACACGGCCCTCCATGCTGTCCCCAAGCCCCAGATTCATGAGTCCAGCACTGCTCCATCACGCAGGGCTGCTTCAAATGCACCCAAAGTGTGAGCCCATGTTGATGCTTCAGCCCAGCTCTCATGGAAAATCCCATCAGTGAGCCGTGGTGTTGGTAGGAAAGCAGAGAGCAGAAGTGGCTGTGAGAAGGGCATGGACAGAAAAGGCCATTTCAAGCAGCACAGCCTCCCAACCCTTCCCCATATTACTTCAATCAGACTCCTTAAAATAAGAATTCCATCTGCAGACCGACAGTCATCTCCCAGGTCCTGCCAAGCCCTTTGCCGTAGGCAAAGCGGTTGAGACGTCCCTTAGCATCAATTCTGTTTGTTTATTTATAAAGTTCACGTTTGATCTTTGTTTAGCAACCGTTTTCATCTCTCTGTCCAGTGGTAAGAACACAGCAGCTCTTCTCCTGACTCAAAAGAATCATGAGTTCTCTTTGCTGGCTCTGGAAACCCTCCAGCATCAGCTCTGAATGCAGCAAGATCGAGTGCATCCGGAGCAGCGTAGCACTGCTTACCTGCAGACCTTCCTTTTCCTCTCCCAGTTAAGACAGGCAGCTCTTTACTCTTCACATCTTTTCCTGCTGAGCACAGCAGATCACCCAAACCCAAGCACTTGGACGCAAGTGCTCCAGGGGAATCCTGCTGTTGCAGAGAATGCACTGAAGTGAAGCCCTATGGCAGCAGCTCCCAGATGCCTGGGATTGCAACGTCAAATCACTGTGAACCGTTCATCCTTTTCCAGTACCATTTCCTGCTTTAGGTTGGATGAAAACTACCATCACCATCCCAGACCCAATGCCATCCTGGACCCATCACCATCCCAGACCCATCACCATAGACCCATTGCCAAGGACCCGCTGCCTTCCCAGACCCAATGCTGCCATGGACCCATCACCATCCCAAGCCTGTGACTCACAGAGCACTTTGGGAACCACTACAGTCAAACACAGCCCCAATCTGTGAGTCACTGCATCCGCCCTTTCTCCTGGAGACTTGGAGACTGCAAAGACATTCAGACACTCAGCTCATGCTCAGCCTTCCTTGTAACGAGTGTCCAAAAGCCCTCGGGCAACCACCTCCAACCAGTTCCCTTTCCATCCCACTCAACACAAAGGTTTGCCCGTTTTCCTTTCTCCTTCCATAGGAATCTCAGCTGCCCTCAGACAAGCTGCTTTATTCCTACACCAAGGAGGACTCTGCAGGGTTTCCTTGGCCTTTTCCAGCTGCATTTTGTTGGTTTGAAGAAATAATGAGAAAACTGTTTCTGGATTTTTCCATGCTGCAATTAATATTACTGAAGTGTTATGAAAACGGATCGGTTCCACCTCTTTGCCATAAAAGGTCACGCGAAACGTGTCACATGAAAGGTCTTAAAACAGTTTCCAGTGAAAAGCATGAAGGCCATCAGTTAATTGGAAGCAGCACGTTATAATTAGACGGAATATTTAGCACTAACATCTTCATAGCTCAACCCCATCCCCTCTCAGTGTGTGTGTGTAACATGAGGACCTTGTTCTCCCACCTCGTGCTCCGTGTGGTTCTGTGTGCATGTGAGCAAACCCAAGGCCTGCAGATCTCACTGCAAAACCCTGCTCTGATCACAACCCCTGCTGTCAGCACATCCATACGGTGCCACAGGGATGGAATCCCACCAAGGGCTTAATGGCTCCACTTCCTTCATGCGCCTTCCTTACCTGCACATGCTCTCACTCAATATGGCATTGCAGACCATGGGCTCTGGGACGTCATCTGGATTCCACAGGTTTCCTTTCAAAAGGGAAAAAAATCAGACTTGAATGAAGCTCAGACGCTCACAAGACAAGCGATGATGGGACGATGCTCCCAAGTTCCACCCCTGGCTGCTGGTCTCTGCTCCATGCACCCACCTACACCCAGACAGGGGCACCCAGTGTTGACCACAACCAGCTCAGACATACCTACAAAGCACAAGGCAGTAAGGGCTGAAACGTGGGCTAAGAGCACTGAAAGTCACAGTCTGTGATGTCTGCAGACACGAATTCAGCTCTCGAGGTGGTGACTCGGGTGCAAGAAAGTTGGAAATAATACTGAAAATCCATTACAATTGTCACGGTCATCAATTCTTTGAGTTTAACTTTGAAAATGTGGTATCCTGGAGAGCAACAAGACACTCACATTTAAATTCTTAAGAGTTTCCCCATAAGAATGTGGGAAACGGAGGGGGGACACAAACCTCCTCCAAGTTTCTGTAGGAGAATACTCAACTTGTTCTACTGCTCTGCTAAGAGCCACTGCAGCCAGCAGGAACGTGAGCAGCAGAGCGCATTCCTCCTGAAGTCACAGCAGCACTGAAAAAACAAAGATTGAGAGCTGAATCCACTCAGACCCAGGAGTTCAGGGCACCGCGTTCACGTCCCAGCTTACGCACACCACAAGTCCTCAATAACAACAGAAAGATCTGCTTGGTAGTGAAAATATAATTTTATTTTTAACAATAGCTGCCAGCAGTACACTGGGATATCTGTAAAAGATGTTCCAGAGAGTGAAGGACAGAAGCAAACTACAACAGATCGGATCAACTCTTCAAGTATTCCCCATGCCCTGTGCTGGGAGCCTCCGTAACCCATCCTGCTCTGCTCCCCCCCTCCCTCTATGAACACAGCATAAGTTAGTGGCACGGGTTCTGAGGCAGATTAAACATTTTGCACTGGGGATAAAGCTTTCTTCTGAAAAAAAAAAGAGAAAAAAATGTTAATGGGCTGCATTCAGATCGTACTCTGAGTGGCAAAGGGTGGAAAAAAACTGTTGACTGCACTTTGCCACTTTTTGTTCTCCACTGAGATAGGCATCAGCGGGTTTGGCGCAGGCATCTCCCATTTATTCATGTCTGTGCTCCTTTGATATGAAATGCTAATTTGCTACTTTAGCATAAAAACTCGATTACATCTCTCCTCTTATCATGGAACGACATGCAGCTCTCCATGGGTTCAGGCATGCCCGCCACAGGAAAAAAACCCACCAATTTGATGGGAAAATGCAAACGTAGGAGAGCTGTGGCTGCGCCTGTCCACGAGGGCCATTGACACAGACCTGCAGGAGCTGCAGGCAGGCAGGAGAGCTGCAGGGAGCACAGAACCTTCCAGAAGCTCCCATGGCTCTCGGTCAACCCACAGCTGGGGTTGCAGGGGAATCTCTGGGAGAAGGAAAGTTTTGTTAAAAGGAAAAAGAAAGAAAATCATGCGTGTACTCTCCTATGTTCTCCCACACAAAACCAGATGGGTTTTCTGTTCGGGGAACACAAGTCACCTGTTTTAATGGAAAATTCAGAGTGTTTCAGCTTGGGATTAGAGCAAGTTGCTCAGCATGCTAATACATGCAGCCAACTTGCAAACTGGAATGCCTACTTGAAAGGGTAACTGCTTCAGAAGGGGCTAGGAGCATCATTTTAAATTTAAACAGGGCTAGATTAATTGCTGTTTGATGAAATTAAAAATGCATTCAAAGATCAGATTGTAAACAAGTTGACAGAAGTCAAGAATTTACATAGTTATGAAAGGGTTTTTTTTTTTTTTTTTTTTTTAATTAATGTCGGGCTGCTGATTGGGGCCAGATGAAAGCGCTCTGCCCACACCAGACGCGAAGGCTTCGCACCACCCAGCGATGCACAGAGCTCACCTGGGGGAGAGCAGCACTGTGCCCCACCGAGCTCTGCTGAAGCCACAAGGGATTTATGGCCAGCTTCTGCCCCAGCACCACTCAGCTGTGCCTAAGGAGCCAAGAGGACACTGGGCCCTGCTATCACACATTTTGGAATGACCAACCTGGCACTTGCTTGAATTGCGTCCCCAAAAGAAAGGCTCCAATGCTCAACGCTGCGCTGTGAGGACATAAAGCATACATTCCTTACAGCAAGAGCCTCAGCTTTGTTTACAAGCGTTCAGACAGCATCATTAAAACACTTCATGCTGAATATAGCGTATTACAATGGTCTGAAGATTGCCTGGAAAGCAGGGAGAATATATTATCAGAATATATTATCATTACAAGGCAGCACGCTGCTGCTTGAGCAGGTTTGGCAGTTGTGTGCGTTGAGGTGCAGGCAGCACGCACAACAGCAGCTGCACAGAGCTGCTCCATGCTGACATGCATGCAGGTGTGCTGAGTGCAATGGCCTCAGAAAGAGCCTCAGACAGCACCAAGGGCCGACTGGGGCTTTAAAGGGGAGCTCAGAATGTAACAAACTGATGGCATCCCTTCCTATTCTGTGTTTTGAAGGGTTAACCGTACGAGCAAGGAGCGCCACAACAACCTTTTCCAACTCTACATCAACACAAATGCTGTTATGTGACAAAAGAAGTCATCCCTTTTTTCTACATCTCACACTGCAGCACAGACTGAACCCCTACAAAGGATCATTATGGCTGAGAAACTGCATTCGGGGTGAGAACGTGACATCAGAACACAACTAAGAAAGGGCAACAGTTAATTCTTCCTAACCAGGTCGCTCTGCAGGATTTTCTTTCTGTGCCTGAACACTCCTGTAATAAGTCACAGTAAGGTCTAAGAGTATCTATGGTTTTCTAGAAGGATGTGTAACAGGCCTTCTAATTGCCTTTACACTGCAGTTCTAGCTCTAGGAAGGCAGGACAAGGCACCACAAGCCACGTGTACAAATGCACATCTCTCACTCTACCTCTTCTACATCAAGCTAATGTCACGGGTAGATAAAGTAGCAAAAGCAGGATGCTTAGAAAAGTTGGGCTTACCAAAAATAATAGCGTATAAAAGTGTGAGGGCCTTTGTGTTATTGCAGAATGGCAAATATTCCAAGGACAACCGACCAGGAATAGCACTTTCCAGCTTCTGAAATCAGTTAAATACAAAAGTAGCTTTACAAAAAAAATAGGCATATAGGTCTAGTGTTCTTTGGAGTCGTTTATGGTGGTCTCTTAAAAATAACCGAGCCGTTTATTCCATGCACCAAAACCATTCATCTGAAACAAGAAAACTATTTCCCCACTTTAGAAATACTCGAAAATTGGTTCTTAAAAAAATTGCAGTGCTATTCCTCAGTGTTGCAGTAAAAAGATTCGGTATAGTAGTGCAACGATTATGATCATGCAAAGCTGCAATCCAGATGCACAGAAAGCAGTTCAGGTAAGTTTAGTGTACAGGACTGGATTCCACGCACCCTTTTTTACAGGAGTAACTAACAGATATCCTTTCAGATTAAAAACACAGAAAAGGGAACGCTATAATTTAAGGCAAGTGTTATCTTTAAAGGTCACTTCAGCTTTCTTTAGGACAAACAGAACATCAAACAGCTTACAAAAGTTCCCAGAAAGACTCCGACTCGAAGGGCTCTCAGCGTTCAGTTTTGCATCGCCCATCATTGCACTGCTACCCACACGTGCAGCAGCTGCTCGTCACTGATGTTGACACATTTTGCCTCTGACAGCAAAGATCTGTAAGTAAATATCACCAGAAAGACCTATACAAAATAAAGGCTCTGAACTACCGAAAAGAAAGCCACTTGAAATGCTTAAGGTGAACAGATGGCAAGCATCCAATTCTTTTGGTTTCGTGATGTTAAAAGGGCATCCTGACAGCTATTCACGTGCTGCAACTCAGAATTTGGGATAAGTGTGAGCTGTCAACTGCTTTGCTGTTGTTTGATCTCACCACGTTCTTGAAGACACAACTAAATGTGAACTCTGCACCGTGAGCTCCTGGCTGCAGTGCACGAGCCTGGACTCAAACTCCCTGATGTTTGAGGTCATTCAAATCCAAGCTTCACGTGTGAGTCCATTCTCAATAATTCCATGACTGTGATTTCAAATCCAAGAGAATCATAATATGTATATATATATATATATATATATAAATCTATTTTAAAAGCATTGCCAAATAGTTCTCAAATGGCTTTTCTGGAGAGTAAGTTCCCTTCTATATGAAAACAGGATAGACGAACAGGTACAGCTCGATGTGTTGCACATGTGACAACTGTGTTACAGACCTTCTGGAAGAGCAATAAATTCCAAAATACATAAATATTCCTTGTACCATACAGAAAGACAGTATCCCAGACCAATTTGTAGATGGGGACCAAATGTTTGCAAATAAAAGGAATGGGGGCAAGAGAACTCTTCATACCGAAGAACCCAATACCCCACAACAATAGTAACATAACTGCATTAATAATACGACTTGCCATGAAAAGAGGTAAGGGAAAACAAGCCTATAATTAAATCTGCAAACTTTAGGTAATTACTGTACCTGGTCTATCCAAACTTTGAATAACTGCAAGTTCATGCAAAAAAAAAAAAAAAAAAAAAAAGAAAAAACAATTGCTATCTTATATGAAAAGAGCAGTCTGTTAGAAGCTTTGTTACGGAATACGCAAGAAGTCGTCTCTTTTTGCAAGTGCTGTTTACTTAGTGAGTCTCTTGGCTACATCACTGTAAGCTATTTCAATTTCTTTGTCTCCAGGACAGGTGTTGGTGAACTCATCCCTGCTGTAAGCGTTGGTCAGGTATCTCCAAATCCCCGTCATTTCCTTGGGAATCTCAAAGTTGCGATATTTTTTGGCCACCACCTGGAACAGAAGGGTTCAGTTACCAGCTGCCACGCTCCGAGCACTTCTCCATCTCTCCTCATTCTCTCGCTCTGTTGCTCTTCCAACACATTCATGTTCTGCAGAACCCGTCCCTCTGGGATATGCCCGGACCCGACAGCACGCTGCCTCACACAGCCTTTAATTCTGTCCTCACCAAAGTAAACACTCCTGCACCCAGGCAGAAGCTTAATCTGTGGCTCCATCTGCAGTACAAAACGTACAAAGGTCACTGGAAGCAGTGAGAAGAGACCAAGCCGTGATTACACAGCTCCACCTCCTCTCCTGCACTTACTCTGCTACTTCCCTTCCAGCTTTCCAGACTTTCCCCCCCCCAGTTGTTACTCCCTGATCGAGTGCAACCCCCAGTTGAGCTCCCTGCACTGTTACTATCACTCTTTTCTGCTAATATTGCACTTAAAGGTGGGATCCTACACGTGATTGGAAGGAGTTGGACTCCAGCTTGCCCCAGACCACAGTGCTTCCCCCTCACTCAACACCCCGCAGGCCATTTACCTTCACAATGTGCAGTTTGGGCAGCAGGTTGCAGTCTGCTAGTGTCATCTCATTGCCATCCAAAAACTTGCGGGTAGAAACTGCAATATCCTCCATGCTGTTCTCATCTATCTCGTCAGGGAGAGGAGAGTTCAGGTACTCATCCAATTTCTGGAGGGTTTTCAAGAGGCCACGTTCTAAGCCTACAGAGGAAGGAGTTAAAGAAAAAACTACAGCAAGCAAATTTCAAAGCAAATTAATCTTTTGAATAGTGACACCTGATCTAAAATCCAAAACCCACATCACTGTGCTCCCCAGAACAGATGGCACAGTGAAGGACTGCTGGTCCTTGCACAAATTCTGTAACAACACCACTGCTGCTGCTGACTTGGAAGTCACTTGTGGTGACTTGGAACACTGAAACAGAACTGGAATCCCTTTAAATACCACACAGATGCATGTTATCTAAAAGTTGGTTTACACATGAGCTTGCAGCACTTTAAAATTGCTCTAAGAATGTTTATTTTTGGTTTAAAAAGTGGCTTATGTCAGTTTCTTAAGACGTTTCCTAACTGGCTTAAAGTAATTAGCATTAAGCTAAGCTATTCATTTAAACATAATCTCTTTAATGTCACATGCTCAGCTCCAAGGCAGAACTGAGCAAGAAGACGTGGAGGTTCTGCACACACAGCAGCAGAGGGCAGCAGAACCCACAGAAACAAAAAGCATTTCTCAGCAAGAGAAACACACAGCTATTTGCCACCCTGACATCTGCACACACCACAACACATCCCTTTACTGCCAGGGCAGAACATGCTGGAATGCTGGAATACTTCTGTGTCAAACTCACTGTTTCCTCCTCGCCTTCTGCAGCAGCTGTTTTTCAACTCAATGCAATGCAAAGATTGCATGGGTTGTAAATAACACTGAGAAAACAAAGCAATGTGTGCACAGTGCTGACTGCAGGGACTTACCTTCGTTAGCCTCGGGTCTGGAATTTTTGATAAATGCAGAAAATTTGGCAAAAATATCCATTCCAGCAGTGTAGGACTCAGGGTGTTTTGGAGAAAGTTTCAGGTATCTAGAAAGCAAAAATCAGGATGATGGTCACCATGTGTCAGCTTGTAGGAAATGGCATTTTGTAAGAAACAGCCCATGCTGCCATAAGGGAAGGTTTTAAACCCAACATCTCAGAGGCAAACAAAAGCACATTGCTGCTTTCTGAACCAAGCATTTGCCTCGAGCAGCATTTGAAGCGACCCAAGGCAACAAGAAAAGGCTCCTTCAGCAGAGCTGTGACACAATGGAGCAAAGAGGCAAAGAATGGAACTCCTGCCTGCTTTCTGTTTGCAGGAAATTCTTCTCAAGTTCACATTCTATAGCCCCAGAAAATCACGGGCTCCAGATCCTTTAACAGAGGAGAAAGGCCTTCACACTAAAGGCAGTGCCTGCACTTTGCCACTGGCTGTAGTTTAGGACCCACACGTTTCACACTCTTTTGCTGTATAATTTCATGAGCTCAAAAAGTGCTCAGTGTCTTCAATTTCCAAATACTGAGCACTCTTACCTCTGGGACTCGCTGTCATGTCCAATATAAATTAGGAATAAGTTAGGAAATTACTTTCCATTTGCATTTTGTAATCATCAGTTCTGTGTGATCATCCACAGTCCATCTGCTGACGAGTAAAAGAACTCCAAACTATTCCCAAAGCCTAATCTTCAATTTATGGATGCTAAAGAAGTTCCTAATTAGTGCAGGGAATCCCTCTGAGGCCATTCCATCTAATTTAAGGTGACACAATTCTCATTTGAACACTTACTTTGGTGGAGCCAAAACTTCTTCCAGGAACTCTTCAATCTTGTTCACGTCTGTTTTCACTTCACCATTGTAAGTTATAAAGGGTGGATGAGTGCCTGGAGCCAAATTTTGAAGGTCTGCTGGTTTTCTGGGATGAAATACAAAGGAATATAGAAATAAGAATGGATTAGAAAAAAGACTGGATGTTGTGTTGAGGGACATGGTTTAGTGGGAGCTATTGGTGAATGGTTGGACTGGATGAGCTTTTAGGTCTTTTCCAACCTTGGTGATTCTATGATTCTACCCCACCTTTCCATGCTGCAATCTAACAGCATTCCTGAAGGTTCCCAGCTTCTTAGCAGTTCAGAAAACACATCACTATTTTTCTTTGCAAAAGCAACCCTACATCTCGATTGATGTTTGATGCTTTCTTACCAACAACTCATTTCAAGTGCTTAAGAAAAGCCACTTCCTACCTTTTGGACGTCTTTTTTTTCTCTCTTCAAGCCAATGGTACAACGTTGGACATGCTGGGACAGGGAGATACACAGCACTACACCCCCAGCATGCTTTCTCTTTTCCAAGATCTGGACTGCAGAGTTTATATATAGCGTAATCTGCAGGCAGAGATAATCCCCCCCACTCTGCACAGAGCTCCACTGCAAACAACCAAACCTGAAAGAGCCCTGTGTAAGAATGAGCTGCGTGCACAGTTTCTGGACAAGGTGATTTTTAAATATCATGTTTAAAAACAACACACCTGAAGCTTCCTCCAGCAAAAATATGAATGATTTACACATCATACCAGCACAGGGGGATGTATGCTGGATGATACCATGACTTGACCCAAGGGAAACAGAGAACCAAGCCTCAAACGCTTGCTGGTTTTGCTGATGTCTCTTGCTGCTGGAAGGTTTGCTCCAGCTCCTGTTGTACCAACCCCAGCCAAACAAAGGCTCTCTGCTCCATAAGGAATTGGCTTCTCCCTCCTGCAGTGGGGCTGGAGAGGGAAGCAGGCTGGTAACAAACGAGGTCAGCCTGAGAAAGCAGAGCTTTTGGGGACAGCACTCAAATGCTGTTAAGCAGCACAGCAACAGGTCTGTTCTGGAAATGCAGCTTTTCTTACAAGATTAAGGTCTCCTGCCACAATTTTCCCCTCCTGCCCACTGCAAGGAGGCAGCAATGGAACACGGTGTCACGGAGCACTTAGGGCAGGGCTGAGCACTTGGCTGTATGTGTAAAAACTGAATAAGAAGAAGGATTTTCATTCTTAAGACCATTAAATCCCCTGCTTTCAGCCAGGTGGCAGAAGTCAGATGTTAATACAAGGAATTAACCATTTTCAGTCAATTTTTAAGCTTCCACAAAGCACGAATTGTCACTGCCCTCTTACTTTTAGGATTTGAGGTTTGCCATCGGTGAAAGCATTAACTTTAGCTGAACACTTCATTTAAATACATTAAATATCTCTGTAACCCACAACAATTAGAGGAAGTCATTGTGGCTCACTTCCAGTTCTGCATTTTGCCTAGATAACATTCCTCACAGGGGATGTCATGTTAAAAACCAACACAGGAGGACCACCAGATTTACAGCAACACTACGAGAAAACACTACCTAACTCCAGAAAACCATAAACTAACCCAAACCTCATTTTCCAAAGAATCAGAGTGCACATCCCAAGGGCTGGTATGTCGTGAGCCCCATGCAGCACCCCACTTGGACTGTGTGCAGCTTTCAAACAAAGCAGAGGTTAACAAAGCACAGCCCCCAGCGCTGGGTTTGACTCCCCAGTTTGGGTCTGACTCCCCAGCAGACATGCAACAAACCCTGGCTTACTGCAGTGTGAAGGATCACCCTTGAAATCTAAGGGAAAGCGTAATCTCCCTTAGCAGCCAAACGTGAATGAAGAATATTATAGTGATGTTCACTTCAGAGATGAAACTGGGCTGTTAAAAAGTGCTCTCTACCCACTCAAAGCAATGCCATGGTAGATAGCACCCGCCCCAAAGCTTGCAGTGATGTTTGAGGTAGGAGCACAGGCTTAGACACCCAGCTATCACTAGCTAACTACAGGGGCAAACTCCTTAGCATCACTGTTTGGTTACAGAACAGCCACAAGCAGGCTGTGCCTTTGCCACAAACCAGAACAGCACTCATTGTTTCAGTAATTCCTTGAAGATCAGGCAAAAGCCAGCCCCACATATGACACAATCAGAGAATTGTCTGAGTTGGAAAGGTCCCCCAAGGGTCAGCAGGTCCAACTCCCATGTGATGCACAATGATGTCCAACTCTACTGTGATTTATAACTGTGGCAGTACTGAAATGAGAGCCCAAAGAGCAACGTGAAGAGAGCATCAGCAGGAAACAAACCCAAACCCAATGCTGCCACCAGTTCCTAAGCAGCATTTCACACTGCTGAAGGTGCACTCAGCCCTGGGCAGTCTTTTATATTGACTTATCTCTTTATTTAATCTTCATCTGCCAACTAAAAATGACACAATCAAGACGTTTAAAATAGGATTTCGAAACCCAACTGAATGCAGCCCGGCCCTGAGTGCTGCTACAAGCCCAACAATGCTCTCAGGCTGATTTATGTACTGTAACTCTGATGAAATGCTGCTTCTGTGAAGGGAAAGAATAAAGGCTCTGTCTGAGCACACGGAGGGAAGAAACGCGTTATTTCTTCGACAGAGCTGCACTTCCCACTTTGTTTGCCCATGTGCCCATGTTGTGTCCTCACAGGAGGACTGAGGGCTGCAAAATGTTCTCTGTGAGTGCAGTGTGATGCTCAGTGCAAGTATGGAGGGGAAAAGTACATGTCACCAAGTCAATGAACCCAGACTCATTTTTTCCAGCATCCCAAGTTGTTGACTTGTGAGCTGTTACATCCAGCCCTGACCTTTGGAGCTGCACACAGCTGCTTTTACCCTTGAGCAGAAGTCACACTGAGGCTGAAGCATGCTCTGCAAGGGAACGCTGCCTTCTGGCTAGCCAAATAAATTCAGATGCAAAAAGCACACTGCTATCCACTTCTCAAGTTTGCTTTCCTATAACAGGATAAAAAAAACCCAACACAGTAATTAGCTTGAACAATAGATTTGTGAAATCAGTTTATATGACAACATTGGAAGTGCTAAATCAGAGCCTATCCAGCACTTATCACATTCTGGTAATGCTAAAAGGGGACAATCCACCATAAAACTGGAGCAGTTGGCATTCTGCAATGCACTGCAATGGGGTACGAAACCATCCAGAACAGTTCTGTTTGTCTCTCCCTCTTCCAAAGCTTTATTAAAGTTCACATCACCCTCTATTCAAACCTGAACCAGCCTCAGTGCTCCATCCTTCACCAGAAGATGTTCAGTGTGCAACATACAGAGCTCATCTGACCTATTCCTGCACTCATTCTCCACTCAAATGGTGCTTTCCCCATCCAACCATTATTACATCTGCAGTAATACCCCACGTTGGCCAGAGAGCATCTTAAAGCTGCAAACAATGGACAAAAGCTGCTCTTTTTTATCCTCTGTTGGAGTGGTCTGCCTCAGCCTTATGGCAGAGAATTAGGTAATACTGGTAACTGAAAACCAGCATTGTCAGAGTCCAAACGGAGGGGGAGAGTGGAGGATGCTTTATTTCTTGAAGTGAAAGCAAACCAAGTCAGTCCCTTCAAAACCAGATTAAAAGAAGAGAGCAACAGAAGAAGAGAGAGAAAAGAAGAGAGTCCAACAGGATTCACACATTTTACACCCAGTTCTTCAGAGAATGCTGCATTCCTATTGGCTTTATTTCCAAGAATAAGCTTTGTGTGCACAAGTAGTTTCTTCTCTCCAGAGAGTTCAGACCCTGACGTCACACTGGTGCTGTGCTGTTCCCACCAGAGAGGAGCAGATCTCTGCTGAATGGGGCATTACTACTTCTAATAAAATACACCCAACCTCAGTAAACTGAGATTCCTCCATTTCCATCTCTCCCCTCTCACCCATTCAGGTATTCCTCCCATGGATACAGGAGTTACAGCTCAGGTGACATGCAGCACTGTGCCATTCCTATATTCCCATTGCACGATAACCAACCTCACCTTAATATCCTTAAAAAGAAGGGTGGCTGCATGTTATTATTTGTGACAGTTATCCAGCATCCATTGGCTACTGGATCAAAGTTGCAACCTGCAATGCTCTGCTTGCAGAGACCTCACATTACTGATCAGCTTTGCAGAAGAAGAACAGAGGAAGTTTTTCAGCCAGAGGTGGTGAGGCACTGGCACAGGTTGCCCAAGGAGGCTGTGGATCCCCATCCCTGGAGGCATTCAAGGCCAGGCTGGATGTGGCTCTGGGCAGCCTGGGCTGCTGGTTGGTGACCTGCACACAGCAGGGGGTTGAAAGCATTCTATGGCTATGATGTAATTGCAGACACTAACATTTACACCATGGTTGTTGCTTAGTTTTTCTAAGGATTTTATAATGTTTCAGCAAATAAGCCATGCAAGACTCCGAAGCCCCATGCAAACACTGTACTCTTGCTCCTGAGATGCACCAAGCATTCCTTACCTCTTCAGGTCAACTGTTGTGACACTGAACACCACTCCCTTCAGCCAAAGGATCATGAAGAGCCTCTGTGAGAAAGGGCAGTTTCCTATGCTTTCCCCATCGCTGCCAGCCTGTAGGAGAGAGCACAGATCACAGCTGTTAGAAGGCACCACAGTGCCACATACACAGGTACTCAAAGCTCTTCATGTAGAGGCAGACTCAGCAGCAAATCATGGACATTGCTGCCTGCACATCATTCGCTCTGCCACAGAGCAGAGCACACAGCAGGAATGCTCCCAGAGCACTGAACAGACCACTCAAAGGTATCCCTATGCAACACACGAAGACAAGCACCCTCAGAGCACATAACACACTTCACATATTGGGGCTCTGTTATTTTATTTGTGTGTTTTCCTCTTGGATCTTCCCACCACGTTGTTTTGGTAGCAGATATACCTATGACTGCAGTGCAATTCACCCCGAGCAGCCACACATTCAACAGCAGTTTCCCAACATCGTTTGTTGGATTGATTCCTTCGTCTTCCCCCAGGCACAGTAATTAATTACAGCCATCTTCCAGTCCATTGCTCATCTCACTGCATGGCACTGCAGCGAGCCAACTGCAAGCAGCAGCTCCAAACCTTGGCTGTACCAACGGCTGTTACAAGGAAGAACAGAGCTGTGCCCTCTGGAACTTTGCTGCTCATATTCCAAAGACATTTTTTAATAGGAAACTTATCAACAAATGCTGCCACAAGAAAGGTTATTGTATAACAGCAGTGAGCAACCCCAGGGCAGCCAGCCATGGCACACATCCCATCGCTGCCCTGACAGTGCAGTGTGTAGAGCTGAGCTGGAAAATCTGAGTTTTCAGTGGGATGGAAGCAGACAGTGGAAACCTTGAGTCCTGTTGTAAAGTCTGAGCCCTGGTTCAGGAGTTGAGGCTGCTGTATATAAAAAAAAAAGAAACTACAGGATTTTGTGGATTATTATCAGAACGCTTCCAAGAATGATTTCAATCAACCTGGGCTTTAGACATGTGCTGATTCCTCCTCTGCTGCTGTCATGGGACTGTGCTGTAGGACACACTGACTGCCCTCCTCTGACACAGTGCACCAAACGATGTGAAATGCAGGGCAGGTGACTGGAAGGGCTGAAAGCCTGGGCACTGACTGGTGGAGATCCATTTAAACAGGAGCAGAGTAAGGTTTGGGCACTCACCAAAGGAATTGCTTTTTCTCCAGCTCTCTGCCAGTTCCCAGCCACTGAGAGGGGCCCCAGTGGGGAGAGCACAGACTGTGCAAGTGTCAGAGTGAGCAGCAGCGCTTCCAAAGGGCAGGGAAAGAAGAAAGCTTTTCATCCAAAGTGTCTCAAAAAGATCCTTTACCTTTAAAAAACTCCAATGCCTTTCAGCAGGGAAGTTGCCACCAGAACAGGAGGATTCAAACCAATTTCTGCCGCCCTCAATTCGTGCTTTGTTGTGGGCGATGTACAGCTGTTTTTCTTCAAACCTTTGCCACTTCCACTAATGAACATTTGAAGAAGGAAAGTTGCTGGGTTTTGTGCTTGCTTTTTGCTTTGCATACATCACCAACTGGTGAGAGAGAGCAGCCAGCCTGGGCACTCAGCTCAACGCACAGCTTTCTGCTGTGCATACAACCACTAAGGATGGGAGCTGCTGCACAACGAGTGCATTCCTGCTTCCACCATCTATATACCTATCTCTATGTATATATATTACCTCCCAGACTAATTTGCACTGTGAAGCAGAAATGACTCTATGATACAGAACCTATCTCAGCCTTCAATTGTGAGCAAGCACGACGCCAGGCTCAGCCCACAGTTCCACCCTTAAGGACACAGAGCTCTGCTCAGTCATCTTTAATTCAGCACTTCTGACACCGAAGCCAGGCAGCAGAGCTAGCTAATACAACACATGCTGCCGAGGTCTCATCTCACCTGCACCCATGTCTTCTTTATCACCACAGGATTGTATTATTTCCAGGGGAAGATGGAAGGATCACAGCTGAAATAAAGCACTCTCCAATGCAAGGAGCGCTGCGGTTCGTTGTGCTACAAACAAAGTCTTGGGCCATCTGGAACCCAAAGCAAAATTGCTTTGGGAACAAAAAGCAGTTGGGACTTTATGGCACAGCCCATTTTCCTAAGCCAATCCCAAGGCAATTCCAATGAGGACCAAAAAAAGTCAAACACATTTATGCCATAATACAACAACTTGTACTGAAACTTGTCTTCTCTCCCATCGTGAGCATAATATTCAAAACGACCAAGCAATTTGACAGCATCTACTTCTGTTTGAGCATCATGGGCTGCTTAGATTGCTTGAATCAGGAAAAAAAAAAAAAGAAAGGATTACAGCCCACCAACCAACAGCAACTTTAACAAAACAGAATGCATTTCCAAAGCTGCAACTGAACAGCTTAACGAAGCACAGACTTTTCTATCTGCATTCAAAGGGTTGTCCCACTTCTGCTCCAAAAAGTCCCAAGTTATTCTGAGCACATACTGGAAAAGGAATGCGGTCAGAACGCCAAGAAACTTCTGGCTTCAATGCTCTTGAGGCAAGGGATTCTGCTTTGTAAGTGCTTGCCCAAGAGGCCCGTTCCTATCTTCCTGCATTGGATGCAGCAGGAGCTGCTGCTCAGACCTCCATGCTGTGTCACTGGGAGCAGCACTGTGCTGCCAAGGCACTGCATTGCTGCTTGGGACACGCATGGACTTCTTCTGCAGGGCGACGGGCTGCTCCATGTCTCTGCAAGAGCCGCTCAAGAGCCATTTTCTCCACTGCAATAGATGGAAGTTCAAGCAAACAGACTTAAAAAATATTTAATAATAAAAGATCAGGTCTTGAATTCAGCAATCCGTATCTCAGGTTAACTAAGAAAATACTCTGCTGGGAAGATGACATGAGAAAAGCAGCACGATGCGTGCCCATGGCCCCAAAGAGCAGATAACAATCGCTCCTGCATGCTTCACGAGCAGTGAGCTCATCCGAAAAATAAGCAAATAATCCCATACGGAGCAGTGTTTTAAAAGGAAACTGTTTGTGGGGGAATAACAAAGTGATCCAAGCGAAAAACACACAGCAGCTCAAAGCCCAGGGGTGGAAATGCAGAGAGGAGCGGTCCAGCGTTCCCCACATAGCACAGAGAACAGCCCAGCAGTATCAGCCTCAATCCTTCCAGCTCAGCTCCGGCCTTTATCTCACCAAGCTGGATAAACAGAATTCCGTGCTGCTTGCAGGGCAAGGCTTGCAGATAAGATGTGCAGGAGGAGGGGTGGGCAGGCAGCACCTGGGGCAGAGCAGTGGGACAGCACAAGGGATCCCCATACGAGCTGCACCGAGGAGCACAACCCCTCTCTTCAACCTTTCCATGGGAACCTAAAGCTCGGTAGCACTCCACCAGGTTAGCTGTGCTCGTACCTGGAACCATCTGCCAATACAAAAGACTGCGATGATTAATTTGTGGTTTCCATACGATGATCGTCACCCACCCCACCCAGGGGAAGAGCAACCCAAGGCTCTTGGTGAGCTGCGTCATCGGCACTTGGTTTCTCACCAATTCCCACGTCAGCCAACATCCACGTCAACCCCCCGAGCATTTAGGAATGAATGAATGAGCCGACGGAGCTCCCTGCGAGGCCCACAGCTCTGACAGCACACCACGAACCGAAACGTCTCTCAGCCCATCCAAACAGCTCCTCAATCACCGCTGTGTCACACAGCCGACGCGCAGAGCAGCGACCATTTTAGGACGAGGCTGCATTCAGCCTTGTGATGCCACTATCCTAATTATTAGCAGTTTTGTCTTGGGCGGCTTTGTGCAGCTCTTACCGCTACCTGATTTTTAGCACAGAGCTTTTTTGGGGGGAAAAAAAAGCTGTGGGATTTTCAGGATGTATGAAAGTAACTTCGCGATTCAGTAGAAATTCATTAAGTGCTTCATGATCTTGGGAGAAAAGACATTATGCCATGGTCACCCTTTGTGAGAATCAATTCAAAACGTGCATTAAATACTGTCCATCGCTTTCTTCAGTGGAGAAATCAGCTTGATGGCATGAATGCAACAACGTGGGGTTATTCGACACAGCCCACACGTGAGCTTCTCCTCATCTGACGTAGGAAAAATAAGCAAGCTCACCTTTTCCACCCCTTTTCAATATGTTTAACAAAGTGACTCAGCTGTAACAAACCCAGATAAGGACAAACGTGTCCAAATCCACTGAAATTTGCTATGACACATCCCTGCAATATTGAGTAGGAAACTGCCAATTAGGCTGTTGAGTCTTCAGCACTACAGGTTTCTCTATAGAAAATCCATCACCAGGGAGTTCCGACGTGTGAAAGCAGCAACACAGCTGAAAACCAACTGCCAGAAAACCAAACCAGAGAGAAAACATCCATAGCCATGGAAGAGAACTGCCTAGCAATGAAAACATTGCTCAAATTCTCAAAACTCACTGAAGCAGAGCTGCAGTTCTGAACGGTACCCCCTGCTAACAGGGCACTCCAATGCTCCAGCAAGGAGAAAACATCGTCTTGGGCTGAAACAGGAGTCGGAATCTGGATTCTGGAGCTGCTAAAGCATGAAGGTTTGCAGGGAGGCTTGCTTGCTGTTGCTTCTGCTCCCAGCGCCATCCATGAGTGCACATCTCTCAGCACCAGGATCCCAGATCCCCATTTGCAGAGCAAAGCTTCCTCCTCCAGGTTGCTGCCTCACCTCATTAGGATCCAGCACAGCGTGTCACACCGGGGCAGCTAAAACACCGTTCGAAGGATTACAGCAACCCACTTGTGCTTTCTTTCACTTTATTTTTAGACAAAACCACGCAAAAAAAAAAAATATATCTATTTCCTTCATTTAAAAATAGCAGCCCTCCAAAGCACAGACCAAAGTCTAGCCAAAATAGTCATTCTTGAACGGAGCCAAAAAGCTCTGAAGGCGATCCAGTAGCGCTGACTGATCTCATTAGCTCTTCCCATGAAAACACACAGATATGACTTCACCCCTGGATTACACTCCTATATTTAGTTTATACCTAATATGGACATTCAGGGCACAGAACGCAGTCATTTCCTCTCCTCACACAGAGCTCCTTGCCCTTTGTCTGGCCAACAATACGAGGAATCAGGCTGAACTCCTGGAGAACTCGCACACAAAGAAGGCTGTAATTAATAGCAGCTTAGCTTATGCTTTTAACTTCTGCATAAACAAACACTGCATTCTCAGCTCTAAAAATCAGACTGGGTTGGACCTGAGCTGGAAAAAAAAAAAAAGAAATCAAAACAAGCTTCAAGAAATTAAGCATTATCTTCTAGAGGAAAAGAACAACATTCCGAGTAAAGAATTTTTACAGCCCTTGACGTCAAGGTCCTGTTCAAGCTCCTATGGAGACAAAGTGGTTCTGTTTGGGGGTGTTTTAACTGTTAAGTGTTGGTGCGGAAGAGTGCAGGCCTGGTGTTGCTGCACTGCACAGAATGGTTCGTGTGAGAGAGACCAAATGCATGCATTGGAGAGAATGGAGCCCCCGGATCTCTTCTCTTTTTATGACATGCACTGCAGTTTGTGCTTGCAACCCCTGGGTGCGAAGTCCACCAGAGCCCTGCTTGCTGTTCAGCTGAAAGTCCAATGAACTCCCTGGCTGGGCTCCCAGAGACAACGCAGCCCTCAGAATCCACGAGCTGGTGGTGAAGGAGCTGCAGAGCCACGGCTCTGTGCCCAGCCACAGCCCCTCCGCCACACCAGGCTGCGCCCAGTGCAGACAGGAGGGGTTACCACACCTCCACGCAGCCGTTCCTCACCTCTTTACCTCCATCTTCACCTCCCAACAGGCCAGCTCTTTTAAGAGGATTCTCATGCTCAGTTATTTCCACTCAGTCACAAGCAGCCCCTCTCCCCTCGAGCCCACAGGCATGGAGCTGCATCCCTCACCATGGCACCGGAGCTTCCAGCCCGGCGCAGGGCATACCCCAATGGCCACGCAGCAGGGATGCACGCACACAGCAAAGCACTCACTGGACAGGCTGAGATGTTCTCAGATGCTGAAGTTGTTGCATTAAAACCTCCAAAAGGTGATCTTGTGCATAGGGAAGAGCCTCACCTAACAGGATTATCAAGCAACAGGTCTGCCCCTGACAGGAGCACTGCTGGGAAGCGATGCTGTGCCTCCAGCTTTGCTGCTTCTTCCTATTGATGAGCTGTAATTCAGACAAAGCACACGTTGGTGTGCATCCCCCCCTGCCACGAGCTCAGTGTGAACAGGACTACATCCCACAACACAAAGATCTCACCTGCCAAATGCCCGTGTGGTTCACAACTGCTGGCAGTTTGTGAAGGATATTTATTAAATGTGAATTCACAGCTGTTTTCTACAGAGCAAACTATCTGGTTTTCAAAGCAGGTGCCCAATTTCTCAACAACAGCCCATAGAAAGCTGCCAGATACCCAAGGTCTAATTAATTGACGAGTACGCACACGCTGCATGGGTGAAGATGGGGTATTCCTTAGCCATCACCTCCATCTACTACATCCCAGTGCCTCCTGCCAGCAGACAGACGACCACAGACTTCCTGTTGGTTGGGTTTTCCTTCTCACACACCTGCTGTCACCTTGCTATTACCAGCACCGATCCCTCCCTCCCCTCTGGGATGCCGAAGGCCGCGCTGCGGGCAGCTCCCATCCCCACCTCCTTTGTATACAGGCTCCGTCCTGTGGTTTCCACAGATGAGTTGTCCTGTTTGACCAAAGCAATTGGGCACGCTTGTTATTTACAGTGAAAATCCACCTTTGATTTCCTAAATTGCAATTGGAAGCGAGCTGTGTGCGTTATATTCAGATCATAACGCCTGAGTTTGTGGCAATGTGGTCTTCGCTGCTCTGCAATGCCACCAGGGCATATCATCAAGCCTCCCATTAATAATACATGCACACATACGAGGAAACAAAATGAAATCCGACACATCACTGGGTTCCCCTACCAGCTCTCAGAGGAAAGACTTGAAAAATATCTGCACTTAGTTTTAAAGGGGCCGCAGGCAGCCCCATGGAACAGCTCCTCGTGAGCCCAAGGAACACTTTATTACCTCCATCCCAACACCATAACAGAAAGTGTTTTCTTACCTCAGTCCCCTTCTTATGCACGCCCTCCATCACAGCCTATGAAAACACCACTTACAACAGACAGCCCAAAGCAGCCCCATACACCCACGACTGAAGGCTCACGGTGTGCCCACCCCACAGGGTTAACAACATGCAACCCCCACACCTTGGGCACGAAGCCAGGCTCCCCCTGCTTCACAATTCTGCTCACCCAGCTTTAACCATCGCCTGCTGCCATCTCCTCTGCTCAGGTCACGCAGTTGCTGCCCTTCTTCAGCTGCAGACATTTGGCACAGATTTCTTCCCTTGGTCACAAAGTCCTTCTGCTGCCCCATTGGAACAGCTGCTGGCTGACAGTGCTGGGGCAGAACCGAGAGCCCACATGCTGTGCAATGCAGAGAACTTCAAACAAACCCTTTCTAACTCTCGCTCAGTAACTGCAGGCTCTGCCAGACTGCTCCTGGAACCAGCAGAAAGCTGTGAAACAAACACAGACGCTGTGCTTCCCATTGACAGAAAGGGATTAAACCAAAATCTAGCGCTCCTCAAGGAAGACACTGTGAGCGCCTTTCATTACGCCGCTTGCATTTGCATGGAGAGATGAGCTTGGCAAGACGGACAGCAAACAAAAACCACTGCTGCCATAAGGCTGAACAGCATCAGTGCGGCGTGGGACAGCAGCAACGCCCAGCAACAACTGCCGGGGCGGCTTTGGGGTGGAGGTGTTCTTCCTCTGCAGGATTTTCCAGGGAAACAACCCTTACCTGAAGAGCACGAAGGCCAACAAATCCAAATGCTTCCTAACCTGAACCTTGTCCCGAAGGCAGGCAGCTCACAGCGCTGCAGAAAGGCTTCCTCCAGGGAGATGGCATGGGCCGGTCCTGCTGAGCGCAGCCCTCATACACCCTTGCTGGTAAAGTTTCAGCCAAAGGTGACAGAAACGTTCCCTGCTTTTTCCTTTTCATAGACACCAACATCTCTGCTGGTCCAACACCGAGCAGAATCCAGGCTTTTTTGCTTAAAAACTGATTTTGCTTTCTTTCCCACACGGAACACCCCACAGCAAACTCACAGCCCGAGAAGGGCAACACCCGACCCGCTGAGGATCCCATCCACCCAGCAGAGCTCCCATTCAGCGGCTCCTCGCTGCAGGTCCCGGCGGTGACACCGAACGCTTCCCGACAACCGGAGGCGCCGCATCGCCGCGTCACGGCACCGTTCGGAAAGTTCAACGCGAGCACCGAGGCGCTTTGTTTCTGGGGCGGCTCTATTCAAAGCAGCCCGGAGCAGAAAGAACGCGGGCACCGTTCATCTCCCGGAACGGAGACGGAACGGAACAGCGGAGTGGCACCGCCGCGCCCCGCAGGACGGGAAGCGCCGCGTTACTTCGGGCTCCGACGGCCGACGGGGCCGATAGGAGCGACGGGGCCGCCCGCCTCGCCCCGCCCATCCCGGCCCTTTGTGCGCGGCCGCCCCGCGCGGCGCCACGGGCGTCACCCGCCGCCGCCCCGCGCTCCCGCGGCGCTGCCGGCGCGCAGCCCAGGACGGGGAACGGCGGCTGGGGGCGGGAGGAGCGCGGCGGGGAGAGCGAGCGAACGGGCGGCCAACGGCCGGAGCGCCCCGAGCCGCGCCCGGACCGTACCTTAACGAAGAGCTCGATGACGGGCTCCTTATCGCCCTCCTTCAGCCCATTGACCGGCACGGACAGCGCCATGCTGCAACCGTCGCCGCCTCTCGCCTCGCCCGCTGCCGCCGCCGGGACGGGACCGCCGCCGTTCGCCTCGCCCGCGCCGCGCGACTGCTGCCCGCCCCGCCCCGCGCTACAACGCACAGCGCCCCGGGGCCGGGAATGGGGGCGGAGCCAGAACAGGGGGCGTGACCTGATTGGAGGCGGTCACAGAAAAGAGGCGGAGACAACGGTGTGGGAGCGCGGTCGAACTCGGGGGCGGTTAGCGCTGAAGCGGGCGGGGCTAACGGCGAAGTGGGCGGGGACAAGGCGAAAGTAGGCGTGGCTAACGCGAATGTAGGCGGGGCCGCTGTGTTACGGGCGGGGCTGGTCGACGATGTGGGCGGGGCTAAAGGGTCTGGGCGGGGGCAGCGCTCGGGGCGCCTCGGTGGGCGCGGGCGGCTGAGATCATCGCTGGGTTTGGCTGTGTGCGGGCCGGGCGGGGGGAGAGCGAGGGGCGGGGAGGCGAGCTTCAGCCTAGTTTGTGCCGAGCTATTCAGGCCAAGGGCTGAGGAGCCGGGCAGAAAATGCGCAGGAGATTTGGGAGGAGCGGCGGAATGAAATTAAACCGTGCGCCCTTTTCCAGTGTTTTCCTCAAAATAGCGCACATTCCGGCTCCTCGCAGCCCTTCTCCGCCGACGGAAGGTTTTCCTGTTTGTTTTACAGAGTCCAAGGAACCGCTGTGACTCACGGGGTGGGACACGGGGTGGAGGTGTCATCGTAACCAAACAGCGCCCGGCCCTGCCCGGGAACCTCCGCCTGCAATTAATGGCAGAACTGTGCCACAAAGGCCGCCTTCAGAGCAGGGCTGGGGGGGGGGAAGCATCGAGCCGCAGCACAGAGCAGAGAGGTGGGAGCCGTGCCCCCAGTGCCGCCCAAAGGGGCCTTGAGAGTCCCAGAACCACCAGCTCCGCTCCGCCCCTCCTCTGCTAACAGCCCCAAACTCACTCTTGGGCTTTGTGACACCGGGGGGAGGGGGGGTTGCGGCAGCCGTCCTTGAAGCAGCGAATCCTTGGGAGTGCAGTGCGAAGCAGCAACCCCTTTGCCCCCCTGTCCCCCCCCCCAAATCCCCGCCAGGGGCCGCGCATCGTTGGTGCTGACGGTTTGCAGCAGCACGACGAGCTGCCCGCTCTGCCGCCGGATTCCTTCTCCAACAAAAGAGTCCACGTGCTGTTACCCGGCAGAGCAGCCCATTGCTGCGATCCAACTGCACGGCCCTGTCTGCTGCTTAACGTCTTTTCGGTTATTTGACTTTCAGATGACAATTTCCTGCTCTCCAGCGGCCTCCTCCCGAGCCCCTCCTCCTCCCCATTCAAACAAACCTCCGTCTCACAGCGGTTCTGAACGCTCCCAATTGTTTCCCGGTTCTCTAATTGCCGCTCACTTTCTGGCAGATTTCTGCAGTCGTACCCGCGATTCATTTATCCGACCTTTACAAAATAAACAACCGGGCACTCAGCGGCTTCTCCCACCTCTTCCAGCTGAGAGAAACGAGTCAGAAAAAGTGAAATAACGCGTTGGGAGCTGTTTGCACAGAGCCCCGGAGCCGGAACAAAGCGCTGCCGGCCCCCCACCTCCGCACGGAGCAGCGGGTCGCTCCCTCCGTGTTATTTTATGCTGCGTTGAGCCTTATTTCCCTCTGGCCGGGCTGCAGCACAGTGTGCCATTGTTTCACTTCTCAGCACTTTGGCCTTTACGCAGCGGTTTTCCATCCTGAGCTTTCCAAGTGGAGGAGGTGGATGTTGGAGCTGGGGCTGGAGCACAGCGCTGTGTGTCTGAGCGTGGGGCAGCACCTTAACCCCCACCCCACACCCCATATCCCCACCCCACACCCCACCCTGGCTCTGGAGCTGCTCGGGTGAGGAAGGAAGGGCACTGAATGAGGCCTGCAAGCACCCGGCTGGCTTTGGCAGGACAATTCTGAGCAGGGGTGGGTGAGGCTGAGCAAGGAACCTGCCCACAGGCACCTATAAAAGAAGGGCAGAAACCACAGCGCCTGGGTGAAAAACACAGCGCCCTCATCCAACACTATTCAAAATCCTGGGCTGAGCTGTAGGCAACACACAGAGCCCCACAGAGGCACAGCAGGAGCAGTGCCCTCTCTGCACAGCCACCAGCTCCCTTCAGCCCTGCATGGGCACAGGGACAGATGTGGGGCTGCACTCATCCCCCACCACCCGGTTCGACTGCTTTGTCGCTCCAGCAGCACTCATTTTTGTCTCATCTCCACGTTGAGCAGTGCTTGCTTCCGAAGCTCCATGCCCACCCCATCCACGTGGAGGCGAGCAGCCGTCTGTCTGTCTGTCTGTGTGTCAGACAGTTGGCGGTTTGCTGCAGCACGCAGCCAGCTGTCCTCAGGCAGCTCATTCTTTGTCGGGGTGAACGCCAAATCTCAGCACCAACTGCAGGCGCCCAGCGAGCAGCTGAGGATGCAGCATCACGCAGCGCTGTGCCCAAAGCCAACACTGCCAGCTTGATGCCAACAGCTCACAGCATCACTGCATGGCGAGTGGGCTCCACCCCACCATTTCTTGCTCTCTCCTCTTCTGCACAGCCTCACATTTGGTGCTGCTCCACTGTGTGTTTCTAGGAAGCGTTCATCAAGAAGTAATTGCAGCTCGGCATCACTTAACGATCACAGAGCTTCCCATGCTTTGCTCTGGTTGTTGGCATATGGGCCTTTCCCCGGGGAGCTGGACGGTAATTAACGCGTTCTGCGTTCAGTGTTTGCACTCACAGCACTGGGAGAACAGATGTGGACAAAGCACGCATTGTCTGCGCTGCGTCGGGTCCCTGCACGGGGTTACAGGAACGCTGCTCTGTGCACAGCTCCCACCTCGCTCCCTTCGGCGCCATTGAAACACTGGGGAAGGGGAATGGCTCTGAGCCTCCCCTGCAGACTGGGGATAGGAGGGACAAAGGGAGCCGAGAGGCCTTGAGGTCCCTTCCAACCCAGCCGAGCTGCAATGCTGTGATCCATCCGTGCTTCCTCCTGGATCTCTGTTCTGGGGCTGCCTGCAGATGGGCGCTCTGATGGCTCTGGTGTGCAGAGGGGGCAGCCCTCCATCCACCACAGGGCACCCATCCAACGACAGCACTGACACCAGGCGCTCTGTAGGTAAACATCGGAGCAAAGCCAGCACCAAACCTTCCTTATCCCCGTGCCAACAAAGTCATTTACTCTTTGCAGACAGGGGATAATCCATCCTCACAAAGGAGAAGAAAAGGCTGACAGGGGATCTGATCAGGCAGGGCTTGGGAGGATGGGGCCGAGACGAGGGGCACTGAGAGCTCCAGATCTCCTCCACCTGCACACCTGGAAGGAACAGCCCCAGCCCTCCCAGAGCTTCTCTGGGTGAAGGCTGCGATGGTGTCAGCACTGCTCTGTCCTGGGGGTGGCACACGGAGCAGGGATCGCATTTCCTCCTCTCTGAGTCACCGTGGAAGGAGCCAGATTTTTCCAAAGGCCTCGAGAAAAGAAAAGGAAATCCATTTGGGGACGAGAAGCAAAGGTCACGCAGCGCTATGAGGACTTAGAGATCGTTTTGTTGATGCAATTATTTGTAGTGCAGCGCTGGCAGCTCTCAACACAGCAGCAGGAATTGCCCCACCTCCCTGACACCCCATAGCGGGCACAGAGCTGAGCGTGAACCCAAAGCCACAGGGATGGGTGAGCAGTGATCCAGCAGGCAGAGAGCTCCAAAGTGCCCACAGCTGAGCCTGCTGCCTGCAGCACACGCTCTGCCTGCTTGAGCTGAAATTCTGGTCGTTCTGAGCAACAGGTATTTGGTTTTGCAATTGTAATCATCACCTCTTTAAGCACGGTGGCTTTTCTGTAGCAGTGCTGTGAGGTTGTGATAACAACGACCGCTTGGAGCCCCAGATTGAGGCGCTTCCACCTCAGGATCCTCCACGTCCACCCCAGGTGACAGCAGTGGGACCCTGAAATTCAAATGACACCACGGTGCCTCGTTAGTAAAAGAAATGTGCATTTTGAGATGACAAACCCAAATCGTCCCCACCTGCCCCTCGTCCTTAAGGGTCAGTGCTCACCTGGGGGCGGCGGATTTGGGGCTCCCTGGCAGCATGGCAAAGCCTTGCTATGTAGGGAAGGTCCACACCATCTGCCTGCCGTTATCCTGCTAATCCAGCCCTGCTGGTGGTGAACGCTTTGCATGGATGGATGCAGTCTGGGGGGAATCACACCACCATGCCCAGCTCCACGCAGTCACCTCTCTCCTGGGTGGCAGCGATGTGGCTGCTTTCCCTCACCATAGAGCAGAGCTGAAGCTGAAAGCCTGTGAGAACAGCATCCTTTATTCCCAGAGCATAAATAATGGAAAGAGTCATTCGTGTGCTTGTAACGGATTAAAAATAAATAAGAAAGAGCTGAGTTTTGTTGTGGGGATGGTGCACTTCATGCACTGTTCTCACCTCGTCCCCTTGCGTAGGTGCAGTGAACGTGCAGAGGCTTTACTAAGCAGTGACAGAGCCACAGTTCTGCCTCATCACAAAAATATCACAGCAGTGACAAAGGTAATTCTTTCACATCAATGCTCAGAAGTGGTGGCACTGCCACAGCATTTCCCTCTGCACTTAAGAGATGTAGCTGTGGATGTAATGAAACACCTCCTTTCTTTCTTTTTCCCCCTCCTCCCATTTCAGTGGTGGATAAAACAAAGCAGGAGAACTTTCTCATCTGCTTCACTACGACTGGTGCTTTAACAGCTATTTATTTCCTTCTCCCAAAGCCGTGCAGGCAAACAACCCCAGCACAAGTTTGAGGGTGAGCACCGTCCTCCTGCAACGTCACTGCCTGGAAATGGAGCCCAGATACAGATTAATGCCTTTCAGATTTCAGATTTCCGTGCATTTTACACAGCAGAAGAGCAGACTCTGCCCTGAACATTGACACAACTGCCTTTGAGAGCAGAACTTCTGTGGCAAAGCATGGGAAGAGCTCCACGCACTCACAGGCAAATCTCCCAGAGCCACACGAATGGAAAAATTCAGTCCTACAGTGGGTTCCTATGGACTTGAAGTTATTGAACACACCTGCTATTGTTTCCTGTGTGTTGACACAACAAATACATCATTTTTTACTATGAACCAGAGATATCAAGCTGTCAGTGACTCATTCCATCCTTACGTTCACTCCCATGGACTGTTAGCTCAATTATTACAATCCAATTAAGCTTGATTATTCTTTTTCTCTGCGCAGCGATAGCTGTTGCAGCAACGTATCCAGCTGCCACTTCAGAAGGGCTGCCTTGACTCACATGTCAATGCACACTATTAAAAGATCCGGAGCAAAAAGGAGCCACATGCTGGGGATGCTGTGATGCTGTTGGTGTCCAGCAGGGTCACCTTGGGAGCTGCAGCAGCATGGCTACAGATAAAAGGCTTGAGGTACAGAGCTAAGGGCTTAAACTGAGACCGAGTGGTAAAAGATCACCGTCAGCGTGACTTTGGATGATGCTTCGTCTGTTAGAGACAATTCATTAAGAGAGGAAGGAATCCAGACAATTCATTAAGAGAGGAAGGAATCCAGTGCCACGAACCAACAGCTCAGCACCGCAGAACTGCAGACACCAACACGGAAGGATATCAGCTCACAGTGATTCTGTGCTAAAAGTATCTACACAGCAGCACTGCAAACAGTGAGAAATGGTGCCTTCACTCAGAAGGGAAGGCCTGCTGCCCCTCGACAAGGATTTGGATGCAATATGGGGTCTGCTTGAGTAGGAAGGAAAGTATTCAGCTAAATTCCATTCAGAAATTAAACACTCCTCGAAAAGCATATTGAATTGCTGCTTTCAAACTTCAATTATTCCTTATGGATGGACATTCAGAAGAAAAAAAGAAGGGGAGACCCCTAAGAACAGAACCTCCAAAGGCAAAAGAAGTGCATTCACATAAAACACCGCAGGGGCTGCAGTGTCACAGCACCAAACGTCACCCACGTGTTGGTCAGGTGTTTCCTCCAGAAAGTTCTTCAGTTCATTGCTCACACACAACAACAGGTGGCAGCTGTGACAACGCTGCAGTGCTGATGAACTGTGGTTACAAGCACTCCAGCATTCCACGTTCACTTGGGCTAATAAACAAAACGTGCTGTGTGTGAGGAAATGCAGCAAGCAGCAGCTTTTAAAGACAGCCCTTCCATTGGGCACCTGCAGAACATCAGCTTTGCTTAAAGATCCCACACCACGTCAGATAAAGACTAATTAGGTACCTACACTTAATTATGCACACCAAGAGGTAGGACTGGTTCCCAAACCAGGCTGCAGCCCTCTTTCCTGAGCGGCTTCAGACTCCAGAACTGATTTGGCTTCTGAACCAGAACTTGAAGTTAAAGGAATGGACAGCAATGACCTCCCAGCCACCAGGATTCCTTAGATCAGGCCTTATCTGTGTTCTCATTCACCCTGTACAAAAGAAAGCTGCTCAGCCAAGCGTTCGTATAAAAATAGGCGAGGTCTCTTTAAATTTAGAAATTTATTTTGTTTAATCCACAAGCTTTATATAGCTTTAGTTAAAAAAACAAAAACAAAAAAACAGTGAAAACATGACAATATCCAAAGTTCAGGTTCCTCACACTTCCAAAGAGCACATCTCTGAAAGTGGCTCACACCGTTCAGAGGAACCCTAACGAGACAAGATCTATGAATGGGGCAACGACATCTCACAAACAGAATTTGGGTAACTGAAGGGATTGTTCTGGGACTGCTGATCATGGAAACTGCCCTTTAAAAAAATAAACAAAACAAAAATACAAATGAAATTCCAGTGTTCCAAATCAACATGTTACATCAATATAAACCCACAGTGTCCTGGTAAACAACATGCTTTCATTTATGTACCACTCTAAATTGCTATTCTTGATTTGCTTTAATGGAGACTGTACAGGCAACTGTAGAAAGCATTAAAATATACGTACTTCCTTGGTAATTCTGCAGTGGTTTTACTTCTGGGCAGGCTTACAAACCACAAAGGTTAGTAGCATAATGTGAGTGGATACAAAAGAAGTCAAATGAGACCCTCACAAATTATTCTAAAAGGCTCTGTTGAATTTCAAAGAAACCAGGGAGCTGATGGTCATGTTGAAAACCTTCAAAACAAACCCCTACTGCTTCTAAGAAGTCTTGCTCTAAAGGAAATTATGTTGACTGTCAATGAAAGAATGTCACTAGTACACTGTGGACACCTTTTGCAATGTAAATCCATGCCCTTTGTACATGGTGAACCTCAACCTAGCAATTATTACAACAAATGTTATATTCTAAAGCTCAAACACATTTAGCAATTTGAAATTGAATTCTGAGTACAAACCAAATAAAATGTACATTATATCAAAGGATTCGGCCTACGATGGGGGGGACACCTGTGCCTTCCTCATCGACCTCAGCGCCTTCTCTCGCAGGTGCTTTTCTAGATCATCAAGGTTGTCCTCTGGTTCACTTTCTGTCTCCTTGAAACAAAGAGAAAGCATTTCTTCACAAACTGGAAGCTGAGCTGGAGGGCTGCAGCCCAAGCAGCGTAAAGCATCAAGTAAAATCATAGAATCAGAGAATCACCAAGGTTGGAAAAGACCTCAAAGCTCCCCCAGTCCAACCGTTCACATGTTCCCAACAGCTCCCACTGAACCACGTCCCTCAACACAACATCCAGCCTTTCCTTGAACACCCCCAGGTTCAGTGACTCCACCACCTCCCTGGGCATCCATTCCACTGCCTGACCACCCTTTCTGAGAAGTAATACTTCCTCATGTCCAGCCTGAATCTCCCCTGCCGTAGCTTGAAACCATTCCCTCTGCTCCTATCACTGATGACACGAGAGCAGAAGCCGACCCCCAGCTCCCTCCAACCTCCCTTCAGGCAGTCATAGAGAGCAATGAGGTCTCCCCTGAGCCTCCTCTTCTCCAGGCTGAACATTCCCAGCTCCTTCAGCCTCTCCTCATCAGCCCTGTGTTCCAGACCCCTCACCAGCTTTGTTGCCCTCCTGTGAACACATTCCAGGGCCTCAATATCTTTCTTGCAGTGAGGGGCCCAATCACACTGTGTTTCTGAAATAGGATTGCTGCCTGCTCTCAAGAGCACTGTGGACATTCAGATCTATTTTCCTACACCAGGCTCTGAAACATTACATCATAAGAACCAAACTCGTACCTTTTTGGGTTCTGTCTCTGCTTCCTGCTCTTCCTGTGCTGAGGTGGTATCTGCTGCAGCCACAGCAGCAGCTGCTGCAGCCACTGCAGCCTTTTCCTTCTTATGCTTTTTGTGTTTCTTGTGCTTTTTATCCTTTTTATGCTTCTTATCCTTCTTTTTCTTCTTCTTTTTTCCGCCCCCTTCTTGATCTGAATTCTGCAATAAACAATCCAACAGATACGACTCATTCCCAAGAACCCTGAACTCTGGTAAAAGAAACCCACAGCCACCCCAGGCAATTCAGATGGGCCGTGCAACTTCTGACACTGAGGGAAACGGAGTGCCTCCAGAATGGGACCCTCCCACTGCTAATGGAACAACAGCAGCACTGAGCAGCAGATCTGCAGCACGTGGCCACGCTGTGGCTGAACACAGAACGTAACAGCAGGCCGACCTGATGCACGTGTGGCAGTGATGACACACCGACCTCTTCAGATATGAATACTAGAGGTGAAATCTAACTCCCTAAAACAAAGGGAATGAAATGAGGTCCCTAGGAAGCACATTCATAGAACAGGTAAGTAGGCCAAATTATCTTCTTCCTATTATGAACAGCTGGCAAATAAGGCTGCTGAGTACAAGTAATATCACTTCGCTTCGTAGGCCGTTAAGCTCCCTACAAGTGGAGCATACTTATTAAATAACACCAGCAACCTCAGGAAATGAGAAAAAGTGTTTTGTTTCAGAAGTTAAAATGTACATAAAGGCACTTCCCTCACTCTCAGAGAAGTCAGAGCTTGAAACATGCCTTACAAATATTTAATTTTGTAACTATGGAAAGTCTCCCCAAGGTTACTCAGTTCAGCAACCGAGCCTCTACAAAAACAACGCCACGTAACCCCAGAGAACAAACCAATACCCTCGCAGGAGATGGGCTCTGAGTTGGACTTTTAGTCTTTTTTGCAGGTGACCAGTTGGCAGAAGGGGAACGAGAGCGAGCAGGAGATGGAGGCCCTTGGTGCTTTTTTGGAGCTGGCTCAGGCGATCCCGACGCAGACCGTGATGACGACACCCGCCTGGCAGATCGTGGACTTGGGGTGGAAGCCCTTGGAAACAGAAAAGCTACACTTAGATTCTAGCATTAGAGATATAAGAGATGAAAGAGGAGAAAAAAATGTCACAAGTCGAATGAATGAATGTGTTTGTAAATTCATTAAGCAGCCTCTTAAAAAAACAATAGTTACTGTGCTGGCATATATCACAAAGAGCAAAATGATCTTACATCAGTGTGCATCTGTAATGCAAAAGGATATTGCAATTTGATAGCGTGTTAAGCAGTGAGACTATTGTTGGTCAGGAGTAATTGCTCCCTTCTTTCCTGATATGATTAATTTATAACTCTATTAAAACTCAAGAGAACAGCAACACTACTTCACCATCCAGTAAGGAAAGAGTGCAAACGTTCAGCTACAATTTTTCATCCTGAAGGAGTAAAGCAAACACATGCTTCTGACAATCTGCTCACAAAAGCAGCAATCGCACTGCAGACAACTGCTAACATGAGGTATTTTTATGTCTTGCACAATCAGGTGGGAAATTATTTACGAATGATAAGAAGTAGCAGTTCCCTTCTGCAGTTAGCTTTAAAATAAGACAAAGTTCATTTTGCTTTAAGCAAAACTAGGAACAAAACTTCTAAGTTTTGGTCTGCTTGCTCCCAGTGCTTTTCAACTATTAGCAGAACCCTCCAACTCTACAGCCTCTTCAATGCCTCTCCTCATGCTGCACTTCAGATTAAAAGCACCTACTGAATAAACCTCAGAAAAATCCACTCAGGATTCAGCAGTACAAAAGCTGAAGCTGAGGAGCGCCTCCAGCACTTGAGCAACCTGAAGATACATGGAGCCATTGCTCACGTGATGCCCTAACTGCTGTCATCGCATTACTTAAGAATCCAAACACCAACAAGAAATAAGATGGATTTTTTTACTTTGTCTTCTTCGGTTCTGGTGTTCTCGACACCCTCCTGATAGGTCTGGTGCTTGGAGATGGAGACTGTCTTCTCTGGGGCGATGCTGACGCTCCCCTTCGCAGCGGCGGCGGGCTTGAAGAGGTATGAGAAGCTCTAGGCCTTGGTGAAGGTGAATGCCTTTTGTTTTGTGGTGGAGAACGTGTTTCTCTATTGGACCTACTGGAAGGAGAACCCTTCCGGTGCTTGGAAGATATCGATGGCGAGCGCCTCTTAGCAGCTGGAGAGCTCCTCTGTTTTGGGGGTGGTGAATGGGAGACTCTGCGCTTTGACTGCGGAGAAGGCGACGCTCGTCGTTTGGGTGGAGGAGGAGGAGAAGCTGTTCTTCTCTTTGGAGGTGGAGAAGGAGAATATCGCCTTTGTATCGGGGGGGAGTACCTCCGGGGGGAGGGCGAGCGCCTGCGTGGGGGTGGTGATGGAGACCTGCAAAGGAAATAATTGCTTAGGTACCAGGCAGGGGTGGGAATTGCTTACAAGTGTCATTCAGTATGCATAAAAAGGGAAAAATTCCAGGAATGTTCCTCTAAACTTAAGTTAGCACTTTGTTCAATAGCAAGCTTCGTGGAACAGTTTGATATTCAGTACCTCATACAGCAATCAAAGCAGACCACGTAACTACCTTAGAAAATCTTAACAGCAAAACTACACCTCCCTCAGCAAAGAGAGGTTTCCAACAGCACTGCACTTCTTTTTACAGGTCACAGCTGGAAGCCAACAAACCCCAAACGACCAAAACCAGAACACAGTACCTTCGGCGGGGCAAGGAGGGCGAGCGCCGTCGCCTGGGAGGGGGGGGTGGGGAAGGAGAACGCCGTCGCCGGGCAGGTGGGGGGGATGGGCTCCTCCTCCTCCTACTGGAGAAATAAAGGGATTACTCAGAAAAGCTGCAACCGAGCCATGAGGCGATTCCTCTCGTTCCACTATATAATGTCATCTCATTTGTGTGCTTTTAATTTCATTAGAACTGCTACTGAGGGGATAAAAGGAGAGATCACTGATGAGCCAGACCAGCTAACAGCTCTGTCATCACACAGTGATGCTAGGTGTACAGTGCGGAAGGAGCTCAGAATGTTTCTGTCCTGCTACAGTTGGACACTTCCAGCCAGCAGCAGCCTGAATCATAGGATGGGCAGGGTTGGAAGGGACCTCAAGGATCACGAAGCTCCAACCTCACCCATCACACACAGGGCCACCAACCTCCACATTTAACACCAGCCCAGGCTGCCCAGGGCCCCATCCAACCCGGCCTTGAACACCTCCAGGGATGGACGGGGCATCACAGCCTCTCTGGGCAGCTGTTCCAGCCCCTCACTGCTCTCATAGCACAGAACTTCCCCCTGACATCCAACCTCAATCTGCCCTCCCTCAATTCAAACCATTTCCCCTTGCCCTGCTGTTATCTCCCCTTTCCAAGAGCTGATTTCCCCTCCTGTTTTAAGCTCCTTTTAGATACTAGAAGGAAGTACTGAGGCTGGATTGCTGTGAACAGCATGAAACTTCGTTCTTGGAAACAGCTCTCATCTATGGATCTGAAATCCATAGAGATGCTAAGATCAATCTCTCAATCTAAGATCTTGAGATGCTAAGAGCAATCACAGTGGCTGCTAAATTGCAGATATTTGGCTTTAAGTTACACAGAAAATGAGTCATTTTCTGCTCTCCAAGATAAGGTTTAATACAAAATAAAACTTCTGGAGAAATGGGAATAAACTGTGCACTTCCATGGCATTAATAAATGGGAGAAAACTGGTATTCTGTAAGGAAAAAAGGTTCGTTCTCAAAAGCAAATAGATAAAACAAAATGATGAAGTATAAAATGAGTGTGATAAAGAATTAAAGGGCTCATTAAAGAAACTAAAAGTTTACTCCAAACACCCTGGTTGTTGTTCTACAAGGCCATTACTTACAACTTCTATAGGTAAGGCTTTGCTTCAAAGCAACATTCTTTAATGATCTGGGAAAACAGCAGTGTCTAAGTGTCAGGGTTGCGCTAATTAAATGTGTTTAAGTATTCATATGATAGGCAATAGGCAAATTTAGGCACACTGCAAGATAGTTTCAAGTCTTTGAATTCTATTTTACACAGCAATGTTTCTTTTGTTCTTGGAATTTTTTTCCCCCCATTAGTGAAATGTTCCAATACCCAAAGGGTTATGGGACAGATGAGCCTGAATTTCCTTCATGTTGGTACTGTGAGTGTGTGCAAATTCAAATGAAAGAAGTATCCATAACAAAAAAAGAGCCAAATGATTTTCCATATGTAAATCCTGTTAAAGAGATGAATTTCTAACCAACCTTTTCATCACTGGTGATTGCCACCTCTTTTCCATCTGCATCCTGACAGCAGTGGAAGAAAAACAAAACAAAGAAAAAAAATAATCTAACTGCCCAATATTTGAGGCAGAAATGAACACGTTCCAACCACCACAGATTAATTCTCAGCAAGAGAATACAATTGTGGAACAAGGGTCCATCTAAGCAGGCATCCCTCACATGACATGCACTACTACATGCTTCAAGGACAGAGAACAAAAAGCAGCCTGTATTAAAGCCCAACTTACCTCAGTGATAGCAAAGGTGGCCAGTTTTAAGAGAATTACATCAATATTTTAGTTCACACTAGGGGCTTTACAGTATTACATCTCAAATCACAAACACTAAAGAGAAAGCTTGCTGTATGACCAGCACTGGGACCCTGCTTTTCTTCTTTAAGTTATTTTGGAGAAAACAAACCATTATCTGCTCACACAGTTCTGTGCTGAGGGCACAATTCAGTTCTTTTGGGGAAGTGCTGACAAATAAACACGTGAACTGACAGCTATCAAAGAAAAGGGGCTGTGCTCATAGTTAGAAGCTGTTACCGAGGGGAAGGCTCCTTCTGTCGTTTCCGTGGGGATGGAGATGGGCTGCGTGAGTGGGAATGGCGGCGGCGCCGACCGACCTCCCCGTTCTTCACGTTGGATCTCTTGGGTCTTTCCTCTTCAGATGAAGATGAGGAGCCAGAATCTATGAATGGAGAAGAGTTACCCCCTGGAAAACAATTCTTCTGACTGCTGCAAAGGTACTGCTATGGTTATAATGCTGTGTAAATGACTAACCCTCCACTCCCACTAAACAAAGCTTCAGTTAACAACAAGTGTTCATTTGTAGCTGATAAACCCATCAGAGCTGGGTAACAACAACTGCAGAAACTAACTCTACACCTAAAAATTCACTAGTCAGGTCGTTTTAAAAACAATCTGCTGTGATGCATAAAAGCATTATGTGCACAGAAACCTACATTAAGTCAGGAGTCCAAGTTTTAGGAAATAACCTGCAGTAAGAGACTAAGGAAGTCATGGGAAACATTTGTGTGTGACAGGAAGAGTTTAAAAGTGAAGCTTTCAAAGATGCTTAACAGGAGACATGTCACAACCTCTAAGAATTAAGCCTTATTTAATGAAAGTAGCATGAGCAATAATTAAAGTTACTCCACTATGAGTAGGTAAATATGCAGCTAAGTTTGCAACAGCACTGCACACAGCAAAATCATTTTAAAATGAACATTTGAACCGAATGATAACTCCTGCAGGAGCTTTAATCCAGGCTTAGGAAATGCAGGTTATCCATACCAGATGAAGACTGTTGATTTTGCCTTCTGTACTGACGTCTCTGTTGCACAGAATCTGCTGCAGCCATTTTACCTCCCTTATCTTCTTCTGAAAAGATACAGATAGAATATTTAAATTGAAAATGAATTTTGCCTTATTCAGACAGAAGTAATGCCAGTTGATAGTTTGTCAGGCATGCTTTGTTTTTTCCAGGAAAGCTCAGATGGAAGATTTGAGGCAGTGTCAATGATCATTTTATGCTTCTGAAAACTTTATTTCAATGCCAGCTTACCAACAGCACTCAGCACTTTACTACCTTCTATTGCTACACTTCTTAGACCAAAAACCCCAACTGAGATGCTGACAAGTGAGAACCGTACCTGACTCAGACAGCTCAGCCTTCCTTGGTTTTGGTGCTGGTGAAGGAGATTCTCTTTTTTCAGTACTCTTATGCTTGGGTGCTAAAGGAAAACCAAACAAGTTGCTTCAATTTGTTTGTTTCTTAAACCCATGCGTGCTTTTCTGCTCAAACAAGCTGCAGATGTCACCTTCGAGCAGGCAGAAGCACAAAGACAAAGCAGCTGAAAGAAACTCATTTCTCACCTGACGCCCTGCCAGGTGAAACAGAGCCACGGCTTTTCCTTGCACGATTTGACTGCTGGGGTGTTGGAGATCTGCGTGGTTTGGGAGGTGGACTTGGTGGTGGGGAAGGTCTGTGCCTCCGCCTCGGGGGGCTGGCAGAAGGAGACAGCCGCCGTGTTTTACGAGGAGGGCTGGACACAGGCCTTTTAGGTGGTTTCTTTGGTGGAGATCGGGAACGTGAGGAGGAGGAGGAAGAGCTACTGCCAGATAAAGATGCTGATGAGCGTCTCCTCCTGTAAATCAGAGGCAATGTTAGACCTGGCCCAGGAAGATGCTTGAGCACGAACACAGAACTGAATTTGTTCACAAGCACACAGAGAGCCACATACAGCAGCACTTCCAAAACATGGCCAACAGCCTCCAGCACTTGGTTTGTAGAAGAGATTAACACCCAACCTTTCCATTATTTTTAAACTACAGTGAGTAAAATAAATAAAAACTGGTTAGTGTTACCTTCACTTGCTTTCTGCCAATCTACAGGCTACAACTAAGCTTTTCTCCTGGGAGTAATTAGTTTCCTTTGGGCTCTCTAACTTCTGGATGGTTAAGAGGATTCTCCATGTTAGCACATGTAATCACCTTTCAAACAGATCTATTTCAGAGTTTAGTGTGCAAGTATGCTCAGAGGTTTCTATACCAGGAGGCAAAAATTTCAGACAATTCTGAACCTGCTTATTCATCCTTAAGTTTTAGTCTTTCATCTTTACTTTGTCATTTTAAAAAGACAGGGCCTCTAGAATTCTGCGGCAAAATTTGTGGCAAGTTCTGTTGCAACTTTGTACCTGCAGAATCCACCTTTGGCTGCAGAATTCCTGAGAACCTGGAAAAAAGAAACCCTACCTTGAGTGAGACAAACACTTACTGAAAGGGAGCTCTTGTACATCTTGCAAGATACATGCTTGATACTTCCCACAGTCTTTTTGCAATAACTGTGCACAATGAACATCTTTACAAAGTCAAAAAGGTGCTTATCCCTTGTTTGAAAAAAGGAAGAACTGTTCCTTCTTTAGAAAGGAAGAACTGTTGTGCACAGGAAGCATCGCCTCAGTTCTCTTCCTATGAAGAGGACAGGAATTTATTCTATTCCTACGAAGCCAAATCCCTGTTTTGACGTTGCACTGAGCACATAATTCTCCACAATGCAACTCAGAGCCTTCCTACCAGAATAGCTGCTCAAGGATCAAAAATACAGCCTTCAACACTAACGAGGAGACCTCACAGAGTTCTTATTTTTAATCAGAACATAAAGAAATACATTTCAAGTCCAAGTTTAATTTTTAACTTAACTTTAGGTAATGGAACGGTGAGTCATAATTAAAAAAAATCCCAACAAATATAATCCAGGGCTTGTTCTAACATTTATCTCCAAGGGGAAATAAAAACAGCCAAATGATGCCTCATCTGCCTAAGGGGGGAGCTATCCAGAGCCATTTCAAGGCCTACAGTTGCCACTTCTTCAAACTGTCATGGTTCTTCCAGCCGTCCCCAAAACACTTACAGAACATGACATGGCAGTTCCTACATCATTCAAATCACACATTACTGGCAGAGCTGAGAAAGATAAACAAGACAGTTCTGGTAAACCTCATTCACCAAAACTAACTAAAAAAAAAAAGAAGGAAAGGGAAATCGTACCGCCTCACTGGTGATCTGCTTCTTCTGTGCCTGGGTGGGGGAGGCATTCGCCTTGGAGGAGTCCTCCTCCTCGGGGACGGCCGTCGTCTCGGGCTTGGTCGCCTTCTAGGGGAGAAAGACCTGTCACAATCATAAGCCCCAATGAAAAGCAACCACCTAGTTTGCAGACTTGAGGAATGCTTTTCCTCTGGGAATTGAGACGTTGCTTTTCTCCAACTGCCAACTTAAAGTAGCGTTTAAATTACGACGCCAAGTGCTGCATCCAGCCACCATCGGTGGTTTTACGTTTGCAGACACCTTCTAAGAGTGAAGAGGGGAAAAAAGTAAGGAGGAGGGGGAGGAATTTGCAAAATCTTCACTATCAGACCTAAAAGGTGGCTACATAACTCTCACTGTCACCATTAGTCTCTGCAACCCCTTTCTCATGAACTAACATGAGGACAACAGCTCCCCACAA